>NW_027286764.1:2787500-3387500 GCF_022747635.1 Hetaerina americana
AGAAGAGATGGTGATGAGGTGGGGAACTACGGTTTAGGCACGCGGAATAACCGCGGGGAGAAAGCACTTGAGTTCTGCAGGAGACAGGGGTTAGTAATCACCAACACTTGGTTTAGACACCACGAAAGACGCAGGTATACATCGAAAATGCCAGGTGACTCGGAAAGGTAGCTAGATTATATCCTGGTTAGACACAGGTTTAGGAACAGTGTGATAAATTCGCACAGCTTCCCGGGAGCGGATGCGGACTCTGACCACAATTGAGTTGTTATGAAATGTAGCGTCCTTTTCAGAAGATAAGACAGGGGCGGCGGGTTTGATAATGGAATGTAGAAGCATTAAATGGATTGAAAAGGAAGGAGTACAAAAAGGCTGAAGAGGAAAACATAAAGGATGATAAAGAGCCAAGTACTCTCGAATAAAAATAGGAAAGTATCAAGAAAGGGTTATTGAAAGCCGCAAAAGACATTGTTGCAACCGTTAATGTGAAAAGGACTAGGAAACCATGGATCACGGATGAGATAATTACAAAGATTGATGAGCGGAGAAAATGGAAGAATATAAATACAGAGTTGGGCAAAATGAAGCTCAAAGTGTTACAATATAAATTGAGGCGGGAAACAAATAAAACAAAAGAAGCATTATAGAAGACGCAGTGCGAGGATATGATAAGTTTGCAGAGGAAGGGTGAAATTGGTGGGCTGTACAGAAAGTTAAATCTATATCGGGAAGTAAGAAAGGAATATCTATGCTAACAGTCAGAGATAATGTTGGTAAGGTAAAAGCTGACACTGGAAATATCCAAGAGAGATGAAATGAATATATAGAAGAACTGTACATCTACATCGACATAATACCCCGCAAGCCACCGCAAGGCCGTGTGGCGGGGGATGTTTGGTCACCAACCGTAAAAAGGAACAATACCACATGCAAAACAGCAACGTGGAAAATTACACCCACCGCTGCGCACACACTCATGCAAAAATTCCTTCATCCAATACTCACGCAAAAACACATGCCATAAATCAACAAACAACTGAACCCCAGGATGCATCACGAAATCCATCCAACAACACGCGGGGATCGAGATGGTGCGGGGGCTAACGTACTGTCTTTCCACGCAGAGGGCCCGGGTTCAAATCCCGGCGGTGTTGAATATTTTTCGGAGGTATCTCGATCCCTACTTGAGGTACTTTGTGGAGGGCACTTTGAGTGAGTACGCCGTCCGTCGGGTGGGACGTTAAACTGTTGACCCCTTGGCGCCTTTCGTAAAGAGTAGGCTAATGCTAATGCCGGGTTTCTCTCCACCCTTCATTCTTTCCTGTCCATCCCCTATGGCGCAAATGACCTCAGCAGTCGGTCGCCTCCCCTCAAAACTACTACTACTACTCCAACAACACGCAAGCCAGGACACAACAAGCAAGAAAGTGATACATCAATACCACATGAACATGCACCACAAAACACTCTACCCCCCGAGGAGACTGTAAAAGGCAGGGAATGCGACCCAACGTTGCAGGTAGCAGGAATTTCCCCCCGCGGAGAGGGACGAGGGATTGAAAGGAACACTTAAAAACAGATGAACAGAACACGAATGAGGTCATTCAAGAAAGAATGGGCTATTATAATAAAAAACACATAAGGTTAGTGGAAGAGCATGCATTTAAATACAACTAATTATTTTTTAGACGCTGAGGGTGGCAAGTAGAATTTTTGCTATCTATAACCCTGCAGTTGCTATCCCGTATTGTTCGTGGGAAGAAGGAGTCCTTGAGTCGGCTAGTTCTGGCATCTATTTCCCGAATTTTATATGCATGATCCAAGCGACCAATGTATGTAGGAGTACGAATAATTTGCGAGACCTCGGTGCTGAAACATGCGGATCTGAATTTATTTAATAATTTCAATCTTGCATTGAATCGTCTCTCAGCCAATGATTCCAACCCCAAATCCATGAGCATTTCGGTGACGATTTGCGTTTTATCGTAAGAACGTTTTACAAATAGGGGTGCCCGGCGTAGAACCATCTCAATTTCCCGAATGAGGCCTTTTTCACTCGGATCCCACACGCTACATGCGTATTCTAAATGAGGCCTTACAAGAGCGTGGTAACAACATTCCTTGACCTTAGAGTCACTTTTGCCGACAATGCGTCTAATGAATCCCAATTTTTTATATGCTTGACCGCAGGCTTTACGTATGTGAGTCCCCCAAGTTAAGTCTTTTGTGAATTTAACGCCTAGGTATATTACCGTATCAACTACTGCTAGGTCAACTCCACCACGTACAAAAATGTATAGTAAGGAACTTAGACCAACAAAGTTAGACATTGAAAAAGAATATGACGTAGAGGAAGATAGCTTAGGTCGAGGCATACTAGATGATGAGTTAGAAAGGGCATTAAGGGAGATGAAACTAAATAAGGCCGTGGGGGTGGATAACATTCCCGTGGAACTATTGAAATGTTTAGGAAAATGTGGGAGGAAGAGGCTATATGGGCTGATCCATAGTATTTATAAGGAAGGAATCTGGCCGGAAGACTTTGTGCGATCAGTTTTAGTTCCTATTCCGAAAAAGGTAAAGGCTACATCATGTGAGGACTACAAGACAATAAATTTGAAATCCCACGTAGCCTAAGTTGTTCTCAGGGTCATTAACAAAAGGATAGAGAGTCGAGTGAATGTTTACTTAGGGGATGAACAGTTTGGGTTTAGGAGGGGAGAGGTACGCGTGATGCCATTGCAGTAATGAGATTATTAATCGAGAGGAATATAGAGCACAACCAGGAGGTATTTGCCTGTTTCGTAGATTTCAAAAAAGCGTTTAATAGAGTAAATTGGGGAAAACTAATGAGTATTTTGCAGAAAATAAGAATAGATTGGAGGGAAAGGAGGCTAATCCGCAACCTGTACATGTCTCAGACTGCTATCAGGTGCGAGTAGGGAACGGGGAGTCCGGATGGGCAGTGTTAAGAAGAGGTGTAAGGCAGGGTTGCCCATTATCACCGCTGCTGTTCAACCGGAATGTAGAGGAAATGATTAAAGAGGCATGGAAAGAACTGGAGGTAGGAATGAAAGTGGGCGGGGAATTCGTAAAATCAGTTAGGTTTGCTGATGATCAATCTTTAGTTTGTCAGTCGGCCAAGGGATTGAAAGCATTGCTGAGTGAATGGGAAACTCAGGGCGATAGATATGGGATGAGAATCAATATTAATAAAACCAAGGTTATGCGACTTTCTAGAAAGAAAAAGGCTAAGATAAACATCAAAATAGGAGGGCGAAATCTGGAGCAGGTAGAACAGTGTACGTATCTCGGAAGTGCTTTAGATCAGCACGGTCAAAGTAGTAGGGACGTAATTGAGAATAATTGCGCTAAGCAAAGAGGCTTTCCCTAGGAGGAGGGAGTTGACGGCAGGGACGTTGAGTAAGGATATTTAGAAAAGACTTGTGAAAAACTTGATATAGTGCGTAGCTATGAATGGCGCGGAAGCGTGGTCATTGGAGCAGGAGAATAGACGTAGACTGGATGCTTTTGAAATGTGGGTGTGAAGAAGGTGAAATGGACCGAGAAGAAAACAAATGATGAAGTACTTGGTATGGTGGGTGAAGAGAGGGGTTGGTTGGGAGAAATCCTATGGAGGCAGGAAAAGTGGATGAAGGGGGTATTGACCGGCAGCGGGATATCGAAGACTGTGATAGAGGGGAGAATGTTAGGCAAACGAGGAAAGGGAAGGAACAGGATAGGGATGTTGGAGGGACCTGATGTAAAATAGGATGTTGTGTTTTTCAAGGGGTCACAAATTATTTAATTAGTAATTATGTCCATCCAAAAACCTACCTTAACCGGTATATTACCTAATAATATATATATATATATATATATATATATATATATATATATATATATATATATATATATATATGGGTCGTGGTAGTCCAAGGGGTAGAGCGTTCACCTGCCAAACCAGCCTTCGGGTTGATTACTGAGGACGGGATGAAGGGAGGAAGAAGTTGCTCAGAAATGAAGAGGGACCTAATGTAGAGTAGGATGATAGATTTTGTGTTTTGTTAGTCACAAAATATTTATTTAGTAGCTGTGTCCATTCAAAAACCTATCTTGACCGGTAGATTACCTAATAATAATAATAATGGGAGATAACTCCGTTAAAGTTACTGTCGCAGCATCGCCCGTGGTTCTTTTGAATCAATTGTGACCTTAAAAACGATTTCCTTCATGGTGTTAACCTGTAGCTGATGGACCTTCAATTGAATCTCTTAACGCGGGTCAATAACTAGATAACATTGATATGACATTTCCAATCGAGATAGCATTTCCAATTAGAAAGTTCTAGTTGAAGCCGAGAAAGAAGAAGATGACGAACGGGGAGATAAATACGGAGAAACGAATTCGACAGAGTCGTAAAAGACCTGAAGAACAACAAGGCACGATGAGTGGACGAAATGAACTGAGAAAGATCGAAGGTACTCGCAGTGAAAGCCGATGAAAGGATATGTTCTCTTTGGAACAATCAAGGAAAGCTACGGGAGCAGAACACTATTCGATGACTTCGAGAAGAATGCGATGATTGCAATACTGAGTAACCAAAGTGAGATAAACTCGAGGAGCACAAAGCATGGAGGCTCACGCATCGAAAAAACTTATGCGGGGAATTAGCTGAAGAATTGAAGGATTGAAAAGAAGGAAGCCCCACGGAAAGCGAATGCGGATTCAGGACAAATCAAAGATCAAGAGAGGCAATAGTCAACCAGAGGGTATTGGCCGGAGAAACTGGAGGTAAATGTCACAATTGGAGGAGTGAAACCAGGGAAAGTGAAGCCTTCATCAACATGGGTAGCAGTATAGCTTGGGATTGAAGAAGTTCGACCGACATCAAGCGAAGAATATATCTCTGGATAAAAATGAGTTAACGATGAAAAGGCAACTATACTACATATATGTTCAAAGAACACCTGATATTACAAGCAGGGAAGATGTTCATCGAAACGTTGGTGTGGAGCATGGCACTCTACAGATCAGAGACAGGGAAGATGTTCAAAGTGTGCCAACGAAGAATAGAAATCGTGGAAACATGAGGCTGGAGGGGCATTCCGAAGGTGAGCTGGGCAAAGAGAGGAATGAAGGAGTATACATATTGAAGAGCAGACGTGGAAAGGAAATATGGAGAATTCTATGGCAAAGAAGAACGAGATAGATTGGGCACAACTTGAGGCGCAATTGATTAGTTTTTAAACATGAGAGAGAAAATAGAAAATATTGAATGGAATATGATTAAAAGGTGGTTCATTTATTGCTTTCAAAGAAAAAATACCTTGATCTAATATTTGAAAGAATTTAATTGCTAAAAAATAAGAAAAAAATGAAGGATCTCAGGTTTTCCCGGCGTATGGTATTCAAGAAGTTCTCTCGGGTTTCCCACCGGGTCAGGTTGCAGTACACCAACCACAGGTGTACTGCAACCTGACCCAGTGGGAAACCCGAGAGAACTTCTTGAATAAGAAAAAAGTTTCCGTTAAAGTGGATAAAAATGGAAGGCGCATGTTCTACAAAATACCTTCAAAATTCCCTCCAAGGCAGCAGCAAGAAGGGAGGCATATAAGGAATTTGGGCAATGAACTCATCAAAAGACCAATTTTCGCTCTAGGAGGAAATTTTAGCCCATCAGAAGAGAGAGTAATCGAACATTTCAAAATGTAGGTGCAAAGCATTCTTTATTTTACCCAACGGCAGGAGTAAAATTAGTCATCCCTAAAAGTCAGTATTTCTGAACGATCGAGTTCACCAAGATCTTGGAGTCTCGGTGTAGGATTCAAACGATGCTTTCACATATTCATTATCTCGATGGCAGCATCCCGGCCCAATATACAAGATGGAGAGCAGGCGATGGTTCCAACTGCGAGGGCCTCCACGCGATGGCGCCGCGGTGGGCGTCTGCCGCCCCCTCAATTAAAACTCTGATCGGCGGGTGTCCTGATCCCTTCTTTATCCCCTCAATCGTTGCCAATGTTCCTCCTTTTATAGATCTCTACAGTTTTGGGAACAGGGAAAATTCGCACGGGGCCAAATCCGGTGAATACGGTGGCTGATTGTGGCGTTGTTTTTGGCAAGAAAATCTCTCACGAGCAACGATGAGTGAGCAGGTGCATTACCGTGATGCAAAAGCCAGGATTTTTTTCCACAATTCCGGACGTTTTCTTCATATTGCTTCTCGCAAACGGCGCATAACTTCAAGGTAACACTCACTAACCGTACAACCTTGAGGCATGAAGTCCTGATGCACTTCGCCACGCTAATCGAAGAAAATGGTGAGCGAAGCCTTGTCCTTTGATCGAACTAGGCTTGCTTTTTTCGGTGTTGGTTCTCCTGGATTGTTCCATTGGGACGATTTGGCTTTGGTTTCGACGCCAAAACATTGCATATATGATTCTCCACCAGCTATGATCCTTTTCAGCAATTCAGGTCATTCATTTGCATCATTCAACAGCTCCTGAGCGATGTTCATGCCACAGTTCTTCTGGTCTAAATTAACCAGTCTCGGAACAGATTTCGCTGACACACGTCTAATGCCCAACACATTCAAAAAAAGAGCATGACACGAGACAACCGATATGCCAACATCCTCAGCAACTTCTCAATAGTGTTTTTACGATTTTTCAAAACAAGTTTCTTCACTGATTCGACGCTTTGATGTGTTGTTGGCGTGCTGGGGCGTCCAGAGCGACGTTCGTCAGGGAATCTTCCCGGCAATCTTAGAAGAGCTTATACCGCTTATAAACATTTTTTTACTCAGAGCAGACTCTCCATCCGCCAATACCGAATTTTCAAGGGTTTTGGAGCACTTGATTCCGTTTTTTATAAATATTTTGGAGCTAATTCTTTGATCCATTTTTTAGACAGGTATACCTGTAGCAGAAAATCGCCGCGTTTAAAATTTGTGCCGGTCAATAACAAACTAAATATGCTATGTTGTTGAAACTGTAAACAATTATTTAAGACATGCGTAACGACACAACAAAACAAAAAAATTGAATGTATGCTGCTTACGAAATGTGAAAAGTCAACTTACTTTTTAAAACACTTCTTAGTAGTTTATATATAATATATAAATCATATATCTTAAATTAATAGATTATATGTATATATATATATATATATATATATATATATAACACTTTTAACACTTAACACTTTTTGAAAGTCTCACGGACGTGAATAATAATGTATAACGCTTAGCACTAGTGGACACAGACAAAAACACAGAAACACACAAAAAAGAGACTCACTATTTTTCGAATTTTCGGTGGTCGTTGCCACCTTTATCAAGGAAGAGAGGGACAATATATATATATATATATATATATATATATATATATATATATATATATATATATATATATATATATATATATATATATATATATATATATATATATATATATTCAATCACATGAAAATAGATATAAGAAAAAGGGATAGGAACACATTAACAGTCAAACACCGAAGAGTTGGGGAGGTGGATTTGAGCAGATTACAAGTGCAAAAATATTTCCTTGACCGGGACTTGAACCACGAATCTATCGACCTGCTGGACCTTCAACATCCCACTGCCGATCGATATACCCTTCATCCATTTTTCCTGCCTCCTCATGATTTTTCCCTTTTCCCTTCCTCTCCTATATCCTCCCTTATCACTTTCTACCTGATACTTGCACCCCCTACCTTTTTGGGGGATCGCTAGGTATTAATATCGATGAATTCTCCAAGAAATGCCCTCTCCCCTCGCACCATACCCAGCACTTCCTCAATTGTTTTTCTTTCTGTACACTTCACCTTCTCCATCCTTCTCCACACCTACATTTCAAAAGCCTCCACTCTACGTCCATCATCTTGCTTCAGTGATCATGTTTATGTTTGTGTATATATTACATACAGTGTGGAATATATGAATATATATATATATTTATTTATATATATATATATATTTATATATATATATATTATATATTATACATACATATATACTATATATATATATATATATATTTATATTTATATTTATATATATTTATTTATTTATTTATTTAGTTATTTATATATATTTATTTATATATATATATATATATATATATATATATACATTCAAACACGAAATCCCGCCAAACGGCGAATAAATACTCATATATACAGAAACAGATATAAGGAAAAGGGATAGGAACACATATAAAGGACGAACACAATAGAGGTGGGGAAGGCGGAATCGAACGGATCACAAGAGTAAAAATATTTCCTCAACCGGGACTCGAACACCTATATATATATATTTATATATATATATTATATATTATACATACATATATACTATATATATATATATTTATATTTATATTTATATATATATATATATATATATATATATATATTTAACCAATGTATATATGCATACTGTATATATACTTGGGAAGTAACAAACGATATAAGAACACATAAAAAGAACACTCACACGTTATTTCTTAATAATTTCGATGGAATTCAGCTCCGTCTTCGTCGGAAAAAGCAGTAGTACTGACTAGGGGAAGTGAGGTATGCGAGAGAAAGAGAAGGTGGCCAGGGGAAGGGGAGAACGGGAGGCGGGGGAGGGGTGAGAGGAATGGTTGGGGGAGGCTAGAGGGGAGCGGAGATAGGGAAGGAGTGAGGAGGTGGAATTGACACAAAATCGGAAAAGAAAAAAATCTGCTCACTCACAGATACATACGAGGGTCATCCGGAAAGTAGTACCCGTTCGTGCCGCATGAAGTGCTGACGACGCGAGTAGCCGCTGGACGAGGTCAGATAGCTTCAGTGGCTTGTCTGCCTTCTCTGAGCCAAGTTGCGTGACGCTAGCATTGCCTGTGTTGTTTCTGTGATTGTTTACAATGTTTAAAAAAATTGAGAACGCCGCCAGTTGTGAAGTGAGGGCAGTGATTAAATTCCTCAATGCAAGAAACGTTCGCCCATGTGATATTCATCGCCAATTAAAGGAGGTGTATGGAGACAATGTAATGGACGAGTCGTCTGTTCGGCGGTGGTGTCGTAACTTCAACATGGGGAGGGGGAACACACACGACGATGAGCGTTCGAGGAGACCGTCTGTCATTACAGACCAACTGGTGAGCTCAGTTGACGAATTCGTGAGGAACGATCGGCCATCCACCGTATAGCCCGGACTTGGCCCCTTCAGATTTTCATCTCTTTACAAAGCTTAAAGACTTTTTGGCAGGAAAAAGATTTGACAGCGATGAAGAACTTAAAGAAGGAGTGACCCTGTATCTCAATGAGCTGGCGGCGAAGGACTATGCAGCAGGAATACAGAAACTTGTCACACGTTATGACAAATGCCTTAATTTGTTTGGAGATTATGTTGAGAAGTAGTTTAAAGTATCCTCTTTCAAATAAAATTTTTTATGTTTGTTAATATTTACTTTTGTGTCTTTATTTCACGAACGGGTACTACTTTCCGGATGACCCTCGTATATATATTATTATTATTAGGTAATCTACCGGTTAAGGTAGGTTTTTGGATGGAAAAAATTACCAGTTCAAAAATTTATGACCCCCAGCAAAAAACAACATCTCCCTCTACATCAGGAGGTCCCTCTTCAGCTCGAAGTACTTTCTTCCTCCCTTCATCCCGTCCAACATTCCTATCCTGTTCCTTTCCTTTCCTCGTTTGCCTAACATTCACCCCTCTATTACAGGGGATTACAGGGTATTACATTACATACCTCTTTAATCATTTCCTCTACATACAGATTGAACAGCAACGGTGATAATGGGCAACCCTGCCTTACACCTCTTCCTAACACTGCCCATCCGGACTTCCCGTTCCCCACCCGCACCTGAGCAGTCTGAGACATGTACAGGTTGCGGATTAGCCTCCTTTCCCTCCAATCTATTCCTATTTTCTTCAACATACTCATTGGTTTTTTCCCCAATTCACTCTATCAAACGCCTTTTCGAAATCTTAGAAACAGGCAAATACCTCCTGGTTGTATTTTATATTCCTCTCGATTAATAATCTCATTACTGCAATGGCATCACGCGTACCTCTCCCCTTCCTAAACCCAAACTGATCATCCCCTAAGTGCTCATTTTCCCTACTCTCTATCCTTTTGTTTATGATCCTTAGAACAACTTTATCGGCGTGGGATATCAAACTAATTGTCCTATATTATTCACATGACGTGGCCTTTACCTTTTTCGGAATAGGAACTAAAACTGATCTCACAAAGTCTTCCGGCCAGATTCCCTCCTCATAAATACTACGTATCAGCCCATAGAGTCTCTTCCTCCCACATTTTCCTAAGCATTTTAAAAGTTCCACGGGAATGTTATCCATCCCCACGGCCTTATTTAGTTTCATCTCCCTTAATGCCTTTTTTATCTCATCGTCGAGTATGCCTGGACCTAAGCTGTTTTCCTCTACGTCATGTTCATTTTCTATGCCTAACTTTGTTGGCCTAAGTTCTTTACTATATAGTTCCTCTATATACTCCTTCCATCTCTCTTGGATCTTTCCTGTGTCAGCTTTTACCTTACCCGCTTTATCTCTAACTGTTATTATAGATCTCCCTTTCTTACTTCCCGATAAATATTTTTAACTTTTCTATACAGCGCACCAATTTCACCCTTCCTCTGAAGACTTTCCATATCCCCGCACTGCGTCTTCCACCGGGCTTCTTTTGCTTTATTTGTTGCCCACCTCAATTTATTGTCTAATTCTTTGTACTTCATTTTGCCTAACTCTGTATTTACATTCTTCCATTTTCTCCGCTCATCCATCTTTGTAATAATCTCATCCGTGATCCATGGTTCCCTATTCCTTTTCGCATTAACGGTTCCAATAATGTCTTTTGCGGCTTTCGATAACCCTTTCTTGATACTTTCCTATTTTTCTTCGAGAGTACTTGGCTCTTTACCATCCTTTATGTTTTCCTCTACAGCCTTTTTGTACTCCTTCCTTTTCAATCCATTTAATGATTCTACATTCCATTTTCTAACCCGCCGCCCCTGTCTTATCTTTTTGAAAGGGACGCTACATTTCATAACAACTCAATTGTGGTCAGACTCCGCATCCGCTCCCGGGAAGCTGTGCGAATTTATCACACTGTTCCTAAACCTGTGTCTAACCATTATGTAATCTAGCTGATACCTTTCCGAGTCACCTGGCATTTTCGATGTATACCTGCGTCTTTCGTGGTGTCTAAACCAAGTGTTGGTGATGACTAACCCCTGTCTCCTGCAGAACTCAAGTGCTTTCTCCCCGCAGTTATTCCGCGTGCCTAAACCGTAGTCCCCCACCTCATCACCATCTCTTCTTTCGCCTACCGTCGCATTCCAATCCCCTATCACTATCAAATGTTTCCCTGCAAGAACACACGCGATTATGTCCTCTAACTGATCGTATATCCTATCGACCTCTTCTTCCTTGTGGTTGCTCGGTGGCATGTATACCTGAATAATAACCAAGTTCGTCGGTTCTGCTTTTATCTCTACTAGTAATATTCTATCCGTTACCTGCTCTATGTTGACAACACTTCTTCCTACCTCTTCATTTAATACTATGGCAACCCCTCGTTGGGCCTCGTCCCCGCCGCTGTATATTATTCTATAATAATCACTCCAGTAATCCCCGCTATCCTTCCATCTCACCTCGCATAGACCTAAACTATCTATTTTTCCCCATTCCATCTCTCGCTTAATATTCTCTCTCTCTCTCTCTCTCTCTATATATATATATATATATATATATATATATATATATATATATATATATATATATATATATATATATATACTCATATATAAAGAAACAGATATAAGGAAAAGGGATAGGAACACATATAAAGGACGAACACAATAAAGGTGGGGAAGGCGGAATCGAACGGATCACAAGAGTAAAAATATCTCCTCAACCGGGACTCGAACACCGGATCTTTCCACTTGCCGGGCGGATGCTCTTAACCACTTGAGCTATCGAGGATAGTCAATTTACCCTGAGATCCGTGGGTCTAATATGTCGCCAAGCGCCCCGATTCTTTCAGCCAAGAGATGGCGTCAGGGGGCAGTTTCACCCACCAAAGGAGAAATAGACAATACACAAGGAAAGGAAAGGACAGTGGGTTAGAATTCATACAACATCATACAGGAAAGGAACAGTGCGTTTCGTGGCACGCATAGCCAGAAGAAAGAGATGAGCCACATTGGCCAAATACACATTCAAACACGAAATCCCGCCAAACGGCGAATAAATACTCATATATAAAGAAACAGATATAAGGAAAAGGGATAGGAACACATATAAAGGACGAACACAATAAAGGTGGGGAAGGCGGAATCGAACGGATCACAAGAGTAAAAATATCTCCTCAACCGGGACTCGAACACCGGATCTCGAATCCTCGATAGCTCAAGTGGTTAAGAGCATCCGCCCGGCAAGTGGAAAGATCCGGTGTTCGAGTCCCGGTTGAGGAGATATTTTTACTCTTGTGATCCGTTCGATTCCGCCTTCCCCACCTTTATTGTGTTCGTCCTTTATATGTGTTCCTATCCCTTTTCCTTATATCTGTTTCTTTATATATGAGTATTTATTCGCCGTTTGGCGGGATTTCGTGTTTGAATGCGTGTATATATATATATATATATATATATATATATATATATATATATATATATATATATATACACGCATTCAAACACGAAATATATATATATATATATATATATATATATATATATATATATATATATATATATATAGTATGTATATATATATATATAGTATGTATATATATATATATAGTATGTATATTTATGTATATTTATTTTGTGGGAAGGTGAGAGTGGTAAGAGGAAAGGTACGAACATGAAAGGAACTAGGGGTAAGAGGGGATGTGTAGGCGGCTATTGGATGGAATCAGTGGGCTTGATTCGGCCTGGTAGGCTTAAATGACTGGAGCACCCAGATATGCGCTATCTCGCGGTTTCTCACCTCTATGCTTCCTGCAGATTTTGGAAAGGTTTCAGTCACTGAAACAGAGAAGCAGTCTTCGAAAGATTGGTCGTGGGAAGCAGTGTGGGTAGGGTGGAATAATTTGGGAAGATGGGAGATTTGGTGGAGCAGCGGTGCGAAGGGAAAGGTTGGTGGTGCGTTAACCCACGTAGAAGGCAGGGTACAAGTTACAGGAGAGGCGGTATATTATGTTTTTTGAGGTGCAGGTAGCGTCGGTTTGGGACTTGGTGGGAAGGGAGGTGGCGGGTCTTAGAGGATGGCAGCATATGCAGTGAGCGGTTGCAAGTTGCGGACAGGGGCGGAGAAGAGACATGGGTGCCCGCCGGTTGTCTTGAAGATGTTTTGCAAGTTCGACGGGCGGATAAACGAAACGGAGGAACAATTTGGGAATAAAAGTGATGTGGACTGTCTGTTATTAATAATTGGGAAGAGTTCACTGATTATATGTTTAATTTTTTGGGTTCCGGGGAAGAAAGTGGTGATACGGTTAGGGCATTTTGAGCAGTTTGGTTAGGGGAGAGGAGTGCATTGGGTTGATGGTTTGAGAATTTCACTGTTGAGTAGTTTTTCAGGACGCCCGCGTTTCCTGAGAGTCATGTACCTGGTCCATGTATTTCTTTTCGGAGGGGCTGTTGTTGCAGAGACGGAAGCCACGGGCTGGGAATGAGAATGGATGGAGCGCTTTGTATGTGATGGGTGGCAGCTGTTGAAATGAAGGTATTGTTTGTCGGTTCAATGTGGACTGAGGTGTTGAATTAATTGCTCTGGAGGTGGAAAAGTTTTTCATCTGTTTATACGTATATTCGTGTCGTCGCTGATGAGCATTCTTTTTTGAAAGATATTTACGCATGCAAACCCGATGTGTGTCTATCTTAATTGATTTTCGCCAACGATGGAGTGGTTAGCCATGATATCCGTGAGCCTGAGGATCAAGCAGCCTTATAAAATGGCCTTAATGCTATACAACGCGGGGGTGACAGTTGTAAATTATAATTAAACTTAAAAAAGTGCGTGGTGATGAATTTTTGGAATAAGATCAATTCCCACCCGAACGCTTACTGCATTGGGAACACTGAAATGGAATGTGTAGACTTAATTATATACTTCGGCGTTACCCTCACTAACGATCTCTCCTGGGTGAAACATAAACGGGGAATACGTGGGCAAGCCAACAAAAAATTAGGATTTAATGGAAATTGGGTAAATGTGATTAAAGTGGTAAAGAGAAATGTTATCTTTAGCTAGTTAGACCTCTTTTAGAATATGTTGCAAGTATGAATGGGATCCTCACGAAGTTGGATTAATTGCGGAATTCGATCGCGTGCAGCATCGAGGAGCTAGATGTGTAAAATGTTGCTATGATAAACTTAGTAGCGTATTCAAAATATTAGAGCAGCTAGGCTGGGAATCACTTACGGAGTGAAGGCTGATTGATACTCTTCAATAAATCGGAAGGGAGAGTCTTTAGCAGTGATATTGAAAATGTATTATCTCCCCCATCGCACTTCGCTAGGAGAGACCATATCAATAAAATCAGAGAATTCAAGTAGAGAACAGATGTCATTTTTCATAAGAGCGTTAAGGGATTAGAATAACATCGTCCGACCGCGGTAGGGTCATATTCGGGTCGAAATTAGTCCGGTGTGCAACGGAAATGAATTCGAACAAGGCTGTGGGCATTCATAAATATCTCAGAAGAATTACTAAAGAGTTTAGGGAAATTTGGAAGAGAAAGATTCTTTGAATTAACCCGAAGTATGGATCTTTCAGGAAGGAATATGACCAGGAGATGTCCTTTCCCAATTTGGATGCCGATTCTGAAAAAGTGTTAAGCAGCTGTTTGTGAATACTATGGGAACAGTTATATCATTTCAAAGGAAGGGGTGTCTAAAGAATAAAATCTCGAATTCCAAATCGCCCGTATAAATGTGTACCCGGAAATTCCAATTCCATATAAATGTGTGCCAGGAATGGGCACAGGGGAACCCATTGCAGTACATCGAGTCGAGAGAAATATTTCGCATTGAACAAAACCTTTTGTTGTCCGCGACTTCTATTCACTTGTGACGCGTGCAGGAGCTTCCGCTTATGCGAGAGTGATCCATCCTTGGGTGGGAGCGTCTGATCTTGGAACACTTGCCATTGGAGAATAAGGACCGTTTAGAGGTAGTAGAATCACCGGCAAGGGTTCACAGCATACGTGATATATTTGTGACGACTACGTCCGAGGTAATCACAAACATTGAAATAATGGGCGGCATCAGCAACCATAAAGCTTCTATGACTGGCTAAAGCACTCGACCGGGCATTGAGGGATCTGGGTTCGAATCCCGGTCAAGGCGAATGATTTTTACACTCTAAAATTGTTGCATTGAAATGCACATTAGCGGATGGCTCCGTTAAAAGTTACTGTTGCGGCATCTCCCGCAGTTTCTTTGGAAACATAAAGCTTTTCTTACTGAGGTGTAAATTTTACTTCACAAAATTAATAAAGGAAAAGCGTAAAAAAGGAGGTCTGTTAAAAAATTTCTCCAAGTATTTTATTACAAAAAATACTTAACTAAAAAGTTATTGGTCAGGGTCCCCATCAAAGTAATTTCCTCCCCAACGCACAGGGAGGAGGTTCGCGACGTATACATACACTTATCCCAACGGTGTTTCCACTTTTTGGAACAGTCCCGGAACGCTTCTTCCGGAATGCTCCTCCATCGAATCGTTCTCCCGAGCCACGTCTAGTGAGTGGGGTGGGTGGGGAGGCACGGCGGCCTTGTTTTCGGCTGGCTACTCACGAGCTCACGAGAGACGAATGAGCCGGCGCGTCATCGTGGGGAATAAACCTTATCGCCGCTCCTCCAAAGGTCGGGCCGTTTTCGCCTGATTCTCTCTCTCTCTCTCTTAGGCGCATTCGTATAACCCCCAGGTAGTTCTTCGTGTGGACTTTCTGGCCTTGAGGTAGGTAATCGGAAAAATAAGATATCAATAAAGCGATTGAAGGCGTTAATCGGAAAGTTTCCTCCAAGGACACAACGCTTCCTAGTGCATTAAGAAATAACTATTCAAAAAGTACTAGAGCCTTTTGATTATTTACGGTTGTTAATGTGAAGGGGTGTTTGTGGAGCGGAGCGAAAAATCGGATCCGCGAAAATTAGCTCCTTGAAGGGACAGCGTTTCTCTTGGTTTGTTTGTAATTTTTTTCTCTGTGCGTCATTATGATACTGTGGGATACGTAGATTTTTCTCCAAATGTTTACTTATTAAATAAGAAACAGGCGATTTCAAGAGCCTTTATGACAGGGGATATCATACATCGGGTTTCTGGGCACTGCAAGATGTCCTTGGAATGTTGTAACGATAATAGCGACCGAAAAACACTTGGAGAGCGATACGGTGGTTCGGGCGGGGCGAGAGTGGGCGGGCGGGGGCCAAACAGCTTTCTGCTAGACCGGGGGGCTGACAAGAGGCATGGGGTGGACTGGCCGTCGATAAGGGCGTCTTCTGCGTATACGACATTAACTCCTCTCCCCGGGACTATTGAGGGAGCCGGTTGGTATCTCATATTGGAGAGGGGAGGCAGCAGCAGTTTGGGAGGGTGCGAGCCGGAGAGGGGCAGGGGGGAGGCGGGTGAGGAAATGACAGGAGCGGGGGCCGGTTGGGGTGTTCCGTCGAGAACATTCGGGTGAGAGAAAGAGGGCAGAGTTGAGGGCGGGTCGGTGAAGGGCGGGGTGGGCGGCGTGGCGGGGGGAACACTTTCGGATATCAGTCGCCAACACGGACGCTGAGAACGTTCCTTTTTCGGCGGAACACCGCTGCAAATGACGAAACCTAAAGGCACTAAATAATTTCTTGCGGTGATTATTTCTTGGTAATATCATGAAATGACTGCGAATTATTTTTACTCTCTGAAATTGTTGTATAGAAATGCACATTAGCGGATGACTACGTTAATAGTTACTGTTGCGGCATCTCCCGCAGTTTCTTTGGAATTCAATGCAATATTTGCCATCAATGCTGCTGGATAAAGTGATCATCCGAGGTGTAATGATTACCCTTGAAGTGTCTCCTGAGTTGAGGAAAAAAATAAAAATCGCAAGATCGGAAGAATAAGGAGAATGTTGAATGCGTTAAAATTTCAGGTTTCCCAGAGCCTCTCCAGTTGCGCACGAGGTGTGTGAACGAGCGTTGTAGTAATGTTGCTAGATTACTGGCGCCAGGCTGCCTTGAACACGATAAACTCGACTTCGGAGGTGTTTTAGAGACTGTATACGAGATGTGTTCAGAAAGCATGGCGGATTTCGAATTTCCGCGGGTTTGATGCATTTGATTTTTGATTTTTTTGTAGCGTTATGCATGACATTTATGTATCTCCCTTATGCACAAAAGTTAGGCCATTTTGAATGCGAAGTTAATTTTTGACAGCTGTTTTCCTGGGACGTGTTTAGGCTTGTCTTCGATTTTTGCCTGTTCCAAAAAATGGATCGAAGAATCTGCATCAGATATTATGTGAAAAATGAAATGAAGTGAGCTGATGCATTCCGAATGTTGACTGGGGCACATGGAGAAGCTACCTTGGGCCGAAGTAACATTTATCGGTGGTACAAAATGTTCTCAAAGGGCCGAGAAGATGTGAACGACGAAGAGCGTGCCGGATACCCGATCGCGTCAACAACAAACGAAAACATTGATGAAGTGAAGAAATTAGTATTGGCCAATCGTCGAAGCACCACTAGAGAAGTTGCTGAGGACCTAAACATATCGATTGGTTTGTGCAATTCGACTTTTAGAAATGGCTTGGGCATGGCACGGGTCACTGCAAAATTCGTACCAAAATTGCTCAAGTTCGACTAAAAACAGCAACCCATAAATGCTAATAACTCTGTCCACAACAACCCAAAGTTGCTCCAGAGGGCCATAACTGGTGACGAATCATAGGCTTATGGTTATGACATGGAAACCAAAGCTCAATCATCCCAATGAAAGCTGCAGCATGAGCCAAGACCCAAAAAAGCACGCCAAGTTCGGTCGAATGCGAAAGTTTTGCTCGCAGTTTTCTTCGATTGCAGTAGGGGCGTGGTGCATCATGAGTTCTTGCCACAGGGTGGAACGGCAAATAAGGAGTATTACCTGCAAGTTAATATTCGTGAAGCAATCTGCCGCAAACGCCCAGATTTGTGGAAGAACAAAAACTGACTTTCACACCATGACAGTGCCCCTGCTCACGCATTGATACTTGTGCGCGTATTTTTGCCAAAAACAACACACCAATGATGCTGCCACCGCCATATTCCCCAGAACTGGCCCCCAGACACTTTTTCTTGCTCCTGAAACTGAAGAGGTCCATGAAAGGACAACGCTATGCTACGATGGACGAAATAAAGACTTCACATCGAAGGAGCAGCTTGACAAGATCACAAAAAATGATTTTTTGAAGTGCTTCGAGGCTTGGAAAAAATGTCGGCACAAGTGTATAATATCTAATGGAAATTACTTTGAAGGGGACAAAATAAGATATTCATGAATAAATAAATAATTTTTGAAAAAAAACACAAAAGTCGTGATAATTTTTGAACAGACCTCGTATACTAGGAAAAATTTACCGGTGCCCCTCGTTCCAGAAAATCTCGGTGAGCATCCCAAAACACAGTCAAAAGAAGTTTCATCAACAATTATGAGTTTTCCAGGCTCGCAACCACGACATTTTGCTACCCATCGATTTACAGTAGACCTATCCACAGCATCGTTGCCATGAACAGCCTTTAACGATGATGGATCTCAGTAGTAGTGAATTTTTTAGCAGCTAAAATTTCGATAACAGCATGCTGTTAACGCGGCTCCATATTTCCGCTTCTCGAAATACACTGGATGAATGAAATGACCTCAAACCTGCGCATGCGTGTTGAGAGGGAGGGTACCAGGAGTGCTTCTGGAGGTCATTTTGCTTGTGGTCTACAAGCATGTGTGCATTACTTTTCAGTCTCCCCTCGTAGAAGGCGTGCGAAAGACGTGTGCTTCGCTTCATGGTTTCCGGGAAACCCGGCGTCGGCATTAGCCTACTCTTTCCGAAAGGCGTCAAGGGGTCCCGTCCCATCCGACGGACGGCGTACTCACTCAAAGTGCCCTCCACAAAGCACCTGAAGTAGGGATCGAGGTATCTCTGATTCAACACCGCCGGGATTTGAACCCGGGCCCTCTGGGTGGGAAGCCAGTACGTGAGCCCCCGCACCATCTCGATCGCTTCGTTTCCGGTGATCCTCGAACGCAGTGTTCATGGAAATGTCCGTCGAGTGATTCCACTTGGTTTTTCTTCGCGGGAGTCTCTCGCCATTGTGACCTTCCATTTGGTCATTCAGTAATAATGCGTGCCCTCCCAAACGTCCCCGTGGTTGTGTTCGGCGATTTTTCTTCCCAGCCGCGCGAAATACCCTACTATGGGTTGCCGTTGGATAGGTTTGTTTGGTATACTTTTGTTTTATTATGCACGTTGAGTTTGAATATTGGGTGGCAATGAGGCATTGATCGTTTTCTTCCCGCTGTGGTGCAGACGTGCTCGTAAGTGTACGCACGACAGCCAGGAATCTGGACCCTCGGTCGGCGTCCGTGTCTCTCAGACAGAGATCCCCGAGGCGCCGAACACCACTCTCCTGTCGGCGGTTGTTGGCGTGGGCAGAGGCTGTGCATTATAACTGACAGTACAGGGGACATAAAAACCGATCGGTGCGATAGTCTGGATATTGGATGGTGGGAAAGGGAGTGGCGACTCGAATGAAGGAACTGGCTCCCTTACTTCCCAGAATGAGTACATTTCACACACCGTTGATGCAAGTGTTGATGGAAAGTTACCTGAAAATTAGGGAAATTTTCGAATTAGCGATTCTGGAGCGGTTTTAATTAGTCGCACTCGTGATGATCATACGACTCCGTTTCCGATTAATGGGGTGTATCTTTGTGGTGCATGGTTTGTATAAAAAGTATCGGGAAACTTTTGGAGAGAAAAATAGATTTATTTCCGATATTGCCTCAGAGTTCTTTAAAGTGCTTCTTCCCTTGAACCTCGACACACTTTTACTGGAGGGCTTTTCCACGACTCGAAGGCTCACCGGGAGGCGGATTCCGGAAGGTCCTTAAGTCCCTTCAAGCTTCTTTGAAGGAACTTAGGGTCCCATGGTGGTGCCCTTTGAGGAAGGAATTGCGGGTGTCGTATCGCGCTCGTCTTTGAACAGGATATTGACGACAACGCACGGCTTTCCGGAGGGAGGGGTCAGCTTAGAGAATGAAAAGACACGTTCTAACTCTACATGGGTACCACACACACTACCCTTAGTTCAGCCCCAGGTCACGGCCTCTTGGCTGTCCCCTCTTCGGTCGTCGCCCAGACAAACCCCCTTCCAATCTCCGCGCAGTCCTTTTATCATCTCACTGGAGGGGTCATCACCCTTCTAGCGCCACCCAGTCACGCGTCCATATGCTCAGCTTGGATATTCTCCCACTCCTAGGGGTTGCCAGTCGACCCCACACTCATCTTCACCTGCTCACCATCCTCAGAGCCCCTATCTACCCTCCAAGTGATCGGCGTCCAGCAATCTATTATCCACTCTACATATCGCACTCATGCTACACAGGAGGTCTTCGCGAGCTGACAGACACTCGACTCTACTCTTTTGGTCGTCCTTCAATAAGACCGGGAAGAGAAGTTTAGCGCTTCAGATCTTTCGCATTGCCAAATTTACAGTGGTATAATGGTGTGCGCACTGTCACTGTCTTGTCAATGCCAATAATACGATCTTTGATCATGTGCAAACTTAATCGACGGTCTAAATTCAGCACTTCACGCACACGCCAGGGAAAAATTGTTACCGATACTTCTCAAACAAACCTTGTCTATCCTAGTTGTCTCTCCGGACATTTTGAAAATGATTAGAAGGAAAAAGCCCCACCGTATGAGGGAATGACCGAATTGGATATAACTTCGAGTGGTACATTTTTGCGTTCTTTATTCATTTTCTTCCTTTACTCATTATTTGCACTTCCTTTATGCATTAGTCCTTTATTCATTTTATTGTGTGTTGTAAATAAACGCAACGCCTCTCGTTTTAGCCGTCAGATGTGTCGCTAAATGGCGCACTGTGTTTCGTTTCGATCCGTTGAACGGTTTGCGCAGAATAAAATTAGTCCGGTCTTTTTTTGATCACACCTTGTATTCAATAACAAGATACGTAAATGCAAACCAAGCGGTATAACTGTGAAAAAGCTGTGTTATTAAGTGAAAAAATAACATGCAGGATATCGACACATTATAAATGTACTGCCAATTCTAATTACCTCCTGCGTGATTGCTGTCATCTATTTTGATCACTAAAGGTACGAGGAAAAATTATTTTAAATCCATCTGTTTTAATATATCTTCCTGATTTTACATGCGTGATCTGATCTACCATAGTAAGTCGCGGCCTGTAATACGTGTATGTCTTTAACATCCTCAGATAAGTAACCTGCCTCAAATTCACGCGATAAATGTAACTAGTGGCTCCCATCTTAATTCTTCCAATAGTGTCGTGACACTGCTACCTTGTTCATAACAAATTTTCACAATCCTAGCTGCTCTTCGTTGCACGCGATACAGTTCCAAAATTAAGCCTACCTCGTGAGGACCGGCTGCATATTCGAGACTTCCCTTCTGGGCTTTTATGTGTGGGTGTAAACACGCAGCAGGGGACTTTAGTTTTGAAATTAATCAGTTAAATATGCTTTAGCATCCTCTTGTTTCATAACTGAGCGATGACCGTTGGAGGTAAAGTTATATCTTAAGTATATAGTTAATGCATTTTATCAAGATAGTTCCCCAAGCGCAAATGAATATGGACTGGTATTGGAAGTGCCCTTCAAGTTAGTGTGGAGCGAAAAACGTGAGGAAGATTTTTTGTTTCACGCCCCACGATTTTCACGCAATAATTTCGTAAACTGTGTGGACGAGAGTATTGTGATTCGTACGACCAGCAAATAATTTACTAGCCACGCATGAAAAATTCATGTGATATGTTGGCAATTAATGACTGGGAATCTCGTGTTTTATTTGCTTTCGAAAGTATTCTCAGCTTCGTTAGGAAATGTATAATTGTCATACTAGTCGCGGGATCCAATCGGATAGTTCGATTCAACTCTTAGCATGACAGCCTGGCCCGAGGCTGCTCGCGTAAGTGATTTCCCAGCGAGTCGAGCGGCTGCCTCACCGGTAACTGGGGGCTTGATTTAGGTGGGCATTGAGAGAAATCGGAAAATAAGAAGAAGGCAGTCCAGCGGTGCTCTGGTTTTTACCCCAGACTTTAATGCAAACAAGAAAAACTTTATAGAAACTTAAACGACACGAATTGCGCGCCCACCGGAAGGGCCCACCCAGCCCAAAGTGCGTCGCCCGGTTGCGAGTCCCCGACTGTCTCTCCTCCAACCTGGTGGCCTCAGTCATCCTTGATCATCACCAAGGAGTGCGATCGTAAAGGAGTAGGTGACTCAGGCATGGGTCAATGGTCCAAAAGGTTACAAACCTCGGTCGCCACTGTCATAGGCAACCACTCACTCCACTTGCATCGTCATATGATGCGTAATGGTTACTATACCTATAGGACCTTTAACATAGGAGGGATTCCTTTTCCAAGCGGGATTACAACGAAGTGAAGAGTCACCCTGGATGGAAAATGGGATGGAAATTATTAGTCGCAAAAACGACTATATTAACGAGGGAATAGACTGGGTGTGTTAAAGACTAGGTTTATTCCTTGTTGATACGAACTGCTGGATTAGCGATAGCGATTGAATAAAAAATGTCTTTAAAAAATCTTGTCTGTATGTGATGTGGACGGCATTTTGTACGTGATGTGGAAGTTTGTTTGTATGTGATGTGGAAGTGTCATTGTACCTGTATGTAAAAATATTTTGTCTCTTATCTGTTTTTATAGTGCGTGTATGTGTGTAATTTTCGTTGTAAGAGTTATCTTTGACCAAACTTGACCGTTGCCACCAGGGAAATCTCCTATTTGCAACGTAACCGTAAAATAATAACACAGTCGTAGGCGTCAGAGGTCAGGGAGAATGGCGCCCTTAGTCCTGGTAGCTATCTCACTTGCGGTATTCTTCAACCGTGTCTTTCGTGACACGGTTGGCACGCAGAGGTTTACAACAACTGATGTCCTGTTGCTTTTATAGCTTGGAGAGCACTGAGACCGGTTTTGTGTCAAAGCTTATCATCCGTCCCACCTCCTCCCAAGTAATGTGATCCCACTCCGATGAATGGTAGCGGCGCGTGAAATTCAATGGCATTACTTTTAGAAAGCACCCTATAAGACCTGCGCTCTATCCTACCAACTATACTAAGCCCTCGAAACGTGTTCGTGTACCCTTAGCGCTACCAACTGCGCTCTTTTGGCAGAATAATGAACCCCAGAGCGATTTAGGGGTATCCGGCACAAAAAGGACTAATGATCAATCAAATCACTCACCACTCTATTCAATCAATTCAAAATTTTAACGTTGGTGGCTATTATTCCATGCTCTGGAGGGCAAATTGCTGATTTAAACTATATACTCGTATATAAAACAAAGTCGTAAATCGTATTAGTTGCACCATTTATAACTCAGGAACGGCTATTCCGATTTTAATATTTTTTAGTTTTTTCGATGCGACTCAGCCCAGAATAGCAGAATAACCATGAAAATTTCGTATAAGTATCGCATCGTAAAATATCATATCGTATTGTCAATTTTAATTACATTTGATTTTTTGCATTCGTCTCTATACAGAATAGCAGAATAACCATGAATGTATAGTAAAAGTATCGTATCATAAAAACAAATCGTAAAATGTCGTATCGTATCGCATCATCGATTTAATTTCAACGCGGAAACAAGGTGACGTGGTTCCTGGTCATCCGGATGTGCGTTCTACTGATGCTTTTGGCCGTATTTATGCAGTTCATCCGAAGAATGCTGAACACTTCTATTTTTGGTCGTTACTGGTGAATGTTCGAGGGCCAACATCGTTCGAATTACTACGAACTGTTAATGGTATAGTGTGCCCAGCATTTCGTGCTGCATGTCAAGAGCTCAATTTGCTCGAAAGCGATAATCATTGGGACGCGACAATGGCTGAAGCAACTATTTCTGCATCTCCAAGTCAGATACGCACAATATTTGCTATCGTCCTTTCGACAGGCTTCCCATCCAATCCACGTGACCTGTGGAATAAATATAAGGATAACTATTCAAAAGACATTTGACATCGAATTCGTGTCAGTTCAAGGAATCTCGACATTAAGGTAAATGAGAAGATGCAGAACCAGGCTTTGCTGCTGAATGAGGACATGTGTTACCTCATGTGCGGCAGTTTATTTGTGAAGTTAGGAATGTCAGCGCCAGATCCTGGAATGAACGACCCGTTTCACCGAGAATTGGAATGTGAACGTGAATATGATCGACATGAATTAGACCGACCGGTTCAAACGAATGTACCCCTGCTGAACCCCCAACAGAAGAAAGTATATCATACATTAATGAAGGCAATTGATGGTGGAAATGGTGGCTTATCTTTCCTGGATGCCACTCTTGGAACTGGGTGGACATTCCTCATATCATTGCTCTTGGCCGCTGTTCCTGCGAGATCGGTCATTTCGGTAGGAGTTGCTTCTTCCGGGATAGCGGCCACATTGTTGGAAGGATGCCGCACGGCTCATTCACCGTTAAAGTTGCCGTTAAATCGAAAATCTTATTTTGTCCCCTTCAAAGTAATTTCCATTAGATATTATACACTTGTGCCGACATTTTTTCCAAGCCTCGAAGCACTTCAAAAAATCATTTTTTGTGATCTTGTCAAGCTGCTCCTTCGATGTGAAGTCTTTATTTCGTCCATCGTAGCATAGCGTTGTCCTTTCATGGACCTCTTCAGTTTCAGGAGCAAGAAAAAGTGTCTGGGGGCCAGTTCTGGGGAATATGGCGGTGGCAGCATCATTGGTGTGTTGTTTTTGGCAAAAATACGCGCACAAGTATCAATGCGTGAGCAGGGGCACTGTCATGGTGTGAAAGTCAGTTTTTGTTCTTCCACAAATCTGGGCGTTTGCGGCAGATTGCTTCACGAATATTAACTTGCAGGTAATACTCCTTATTTGCCGTTCCACCCTGTGGCAAGAACTCATGATGCACCACGCCCCTACTGCAATCGAAGAAAACTGCGAGCAAAACTTTCGCATTCGACCGAACTTGGCGTGCTTTTTTGGGTCTTGGCTCATGCTGCAGCTTTCATTGGGATGATTGAGCTTTGGTTTCCATGTCATAACCATAAGCCTATGATTCGTCACCAGTTATGGCCCTCTGGAGCAACTTTGGGTTGTTGTGGACAGAGTTATTAGCATTTATGGGTTGCTGTTTTTAGTCGAACTTGAGCAATTTTGGTACGAATTTTGCAGTGACCCGTGCCATGCCCAAGCCATTTCTAAAAGTCGAATTGCACAAACCAATCGATATGTTTAGGTCCTCAGCAACTTCTCTAGTGGTGCTTCGACGATTGGCCAATACTAATTTCTTCACTTCATCAATGTTTTCGTTTGTTGTTGACGCGATCGGGTATCCGGCACGCTCTTCGTCGTTCACATCTTCTCGGCCCTTTGAGAACATTTTGTACCACCGATAAATGTTACTTCGGCCCAAGGTAGCTTCTCCATGTGCCCCAGTCAACATTCGGAATGCATCAGCTCACTTCATTTCATTTTTCACATAATATCTGATGCAGATTCTTCGATCCATTTTTTGGAACAGGCAAAAATCGAAGACAAGCCTAAACACGTCCCAGGAAAACAGCTGTCAAAAATTAACTTCGCATTCAAAATGGCCTAACTTTTGTGCATAAGGGAGATACATAAATGTCATGCATAACGCTACAAAAAAATCAAAAATCAAATGCATCAAACCCGCGGAAATTCGAAATCCGCCATGCTTTCTGAACACATCTCGTATACAGTCTCTAAAACACCTCCGAAGTCGAGTTTATCGTGTTCAAGGCAGCCTGGCGCCAGTAATCTAGCAACATTACTACAACGCTCGTTCACACACCTCGTGCGCAACTGGAGAGGCTCTGGGAAACCTGAAATTTTAACGCATTCAACATTCTCCTTATTCTTCCGATCTTGCGATTTTTATTTTTTTCCTCAACTCAGGAGACACTTCAAGTCAGTACTTATTCAAGAATATCAAAACGGGATAGCAATATTTCTCAATGGTGCTTGTTGGAGCAGGTGCTAACTATTCATCTAGAATCCAACAGGTGACCGCGAAACCCTATTCCCGGAGCGGAACGCATAAGACGTACGTGGCACGAGAAAAAATTGAGTCCAAATATGACGAGTTCCGACTTCCACCTCCTTCTTCGGCCAGGTATTCATCAAGAAAGTAAGTATGGGAACCCATTACATTAAATGGTGAAACAGGAAACAAGAAAAACAAGACCGTTAGTTAGAAGAAATAACCGACAATTCCCAATATGATTACAGGAAAATTTTCTGGGTAACTATGTGCATCGGGCCACCAAATGAATATAATCATGCAAAGCAAAGCAAGGCAAGAGGAAGGGGAAGGGGGACGGGATTGGGTGAGAGATCCCGAGAGAGCGATGAGATGACGCCCAAAACTCCCGATTCCCGTCAGATGGGAGTCTCTCGACAATTAGAATGATTAACGCTTCCAAGGCGTTCTCCTCACGGTTAATATAGTTTCGTAAGCACCACTCGAGGTCATCAAGGGAGAGGAATTTCACTCAGCCTCTGCAAATTGCCGAAGTCATGATGGCGCGCCGGCGCAGCAGAGAGATGAGGTTTTGAGGCACTGCTTCTCAACGCCAATGGACATCGAGTTATATCACTTTAGTTGATGTCGCTTAGTACTAACTGAGAGGAAAACTTTTGTTATTATCCAAAACACATTGATATAATTAATGAAAGACACAAGTCTTCCACAAGAAAAAGTCGTCTTCATGTAACCTTAATTTTATGGTTCGAAAATTTAAACTTGAAGGTGAGTGACAATATATTTTTCTGAATTTCAAAATAAACTTCCAGCCTTTCTTTACCTTTCTGCCAGCGCACCATCCAAAGATTGTCTCATAGGGAAGGAGATTGTAGAATAGTCCCGATGAATTTCCTTAACGTAACGGTGCCGAAGGTAGGCATAGGCTGGTTGGGGAGTTAAAACGACTCAAATACCAAAAATTAAGCTGCATAAGTAGAAGAAGTTATGAGCAGAATAGGCTCGCATTTACTACGCCATATCGCAGAGGAGAGGCAGGGGGTGAAGAGGTTAATCGAAAACTGAGGATACTCACAAGATCTCCTGTTCATATTTCATTTATTAGGTAATCCACCGGTTAAGGTAAGTTTTGGATGGACATAACTACCAAAAAATATCTCCTAACAAAACAAAACCTAATATCCTACTAAACAAAGAGCCCCTCATCATATCTGAGGACTTCCTTCCTCACATCCAACATTCCTACCCTGCTCCTCCCCTTTCCCCGTTTGTCCAATATTCTCCCCTCTATTTCAGCCTCACACAACCCACTGCCTATCAATACGCCCTTTATCCATTTTCCTGTCTCCTAATGATTTCTCCCAGCAAACCCCTCTCCTCATCCACCGTACCTAGTACTTCCTCGTTTGTTTTCCTTTCGGTCCATTTCACCTTCTCCACCCCCACATTCCAAAAGCCTCCAATCTACTTCTATCATCCTGCATCAGTGACCACGTTTCCGCGCCGTACATAGCTACGCTCCATACCAAAGTTCTAACGAGCCTTTTCTTAACATCCTTAATCAACGTCTCTGTCATCCAAATTCCTCCTCCTTGTGAAAGCCTCTTTGCCTAGCGCAATTGTTCTCATTACGTCCCTACTACTTTGACCGTGGTGATCTAACACACTTCCTGGATACGTAAACTGTTCTATCTGCTCTAGTTTTTGCCCTCCTATTTTAATGTTTAGCTTAGCCTTTTTCTTTCTAGAACGTCGCATAAACTTTGTATTATTAATATTGATTCTCATCCCATATTAATCGCACTGAATTTCCCTTCCCCTCAACTATGCTTGCAAACCCTTGGCTGACTGACAAACTAGAAATTGGTCATCAGCAAACCTGACTTATTTTACGAATTCCACTCCGACTGTCATTCCTATCTCCAGTTATTACCATGTCTCTTTAATCATTTCCTCCGTATATACGATGAACAGCACCGGTGATAATGGGCAACCCTGCCTTGCACCTCTTCCTAACACTGCCCAACCGGACTCCCCGTTCCTCACTCGTACCTCAGCAGTCTGAGACACGTACAGGTTGCGGATTAGCCTCCAGTCCCTTCAATCTATTCTCATTTTCTGCAATATACTCATAAGATTTTCCAAATTCACTCTATCAAACGCCTTTTCGAAATCTTAGAAACAGGCAAATACCTCCTGATTTTATTCTATATTCCTCTAGTTTAGTTATCTCATTACTGCAACGGCATCACGCTAGACTCTTCCCTTCCTAAACCCAAACTGATCTTCCCCTAAGTACTCATTTGCCATGCTCTCCAACCTTTTGTTGATGATTCTGAGAACAACATTAGCTGCGTGGGAAATCAAACTTATTGTTCTGTAGTCCTCACATGATGTAGCCTTTATCTTTTTCGGAATAGGAACTAACACTGATCTCACTAAGTCTTCCGGCCAGATTCCTTCCTCATAGATACTACGAATCAGTCCATATAGACTTATCCTCCCACATTTCCCTAAACCTTCGAGTTATTCGGCAGCAATGTTGTCCATCGTGGCCTTATTTGATTTCATCTCCCTTAATGCCCTTTCTATCTCATCTTCGAGTATGCCTGGACCTAAGCTATCTTCCTCTACGTCATGTTTCTTTTCAATATCGAACTTTGCCAGCCTAATTTTTTTTACCACAAACTTCTATACATTCCTTTCATCTCTCTTGGATCTTTTCTGTGCCAACTATTATCTTACCCGACTTATCTCTAACTGTTAGTACAGATCTTCCCTTCTTACTTCACAATAATGATTTAACTTTGCTGTACAGCGTACCAATTTCACCCTTCCTCTGCAAACTTTCCATATCCTCGCACTGCGACTTCCACCATGCTTCTTTTGATTTATTTGTAGCCCGCCTCAATGTATTGTTTAACTCTTTGTACTTCATTTTGCCTGACTCTGTGTTTGCATTCTCCCACTTTCTTCTTTCGTATATCTTTTTAATCATCTCATCCCTGATCCATGGCTTCCTGGTCCTTTTCGCGTTTATGGTTCCTATAGTTTCTTTTGCGGTTTTCGATATCCCTTTGTAGATATTTTCCCATTTTTCTTCGATAGTTCTCGGTTCTTTACCCTCCTCCATGATTTTCTCTACAGCCTGCTGACACTCCTTCCTTTTCGATCGATTTAATGCTTCTACATTCCATTTCCTAACCCGCCGCCTCTGCCTTATGATTTTGAAACGGAGGCTAAACTTCGCAAACGCTAAACAAACTAAATTGTGGTCAGAGTCCGCATCCGCTCCGAGGATTATATACTAATTGATCACGCTGTTCCTAAATATCTGCCTAACCATAATATAATCTAACTGATACATTTCTGGGTCACCTGGCATTTTCCATGTATACCTGCGTCTTTTGTAGTATCTAAACCAAGTGTTAGTGATGACTAACCCCTGTCTCCTGCAGAACTCAATTGCTTTCTCCCTGCGGTCATTCCTCGTGCCTAAACCATAGTCCCCCACCTCATCAATATCTCTTCCTTCGCCTACCGTCGCATTCCCTTCCCCCATCACTATCAAATGTTTCCCTGTAGGAACACACGCGATTATGTCCCCTAACTGATCGTATATCCTATCGACCTCTTCATCCGTATGGTTGCTCGGTGGCATGTATACCTGAATAATAACCAAGTTCGTCGGTTCTGCTTTTATCTCTACTGGTAATATTCTATCTGTTACCTGTTCTATGTTGACTACGCTTCTTCCTATCCTTTTTATTCAATATTATGGCAACCCCTCGTTGGCCCTCGTCCCCGCCGCTGTATATTATTCTATACTGATCACTCCAGTAATCCCCGCTATCCTTCCATCTCACCTCGCATAGACCTAAAATTTGTATTTTTCCCCTTTCCATCTCTCGCTTAATATTCTCCAGTTTCCCTGTCCTCATCATTGTCCTAACATTCCACGTTCCTATTCTAACTAATTTGGTCTTCTTCTCCTGCGTCTTCTGTTCTGCTTCTGTCGGTGTTCTCTTGCAAGGGTTTCGGGATATGACGACAGTGAAAGCCTTGCCTCCCCCGCTGCCGGGCACGACACACGGCCGATTGGGCGAGCCCCGTAGTTGCTAGGGCTCAAAATCTCTGTGTAGTCCATCATGTTAATCTTGGGAATGATAATTGAGGTGGTTTCCTGTGGCCTACCTCAATAGTGTTTTTAACGTGACACCATCACCAATGGCCGCCCCACTGGGGTCAGATGCCTTTGCCGCCGCCTCACTGAGGAACAGACGCTGCATGAACTACCTTTTGTCTGGCTCCTAACCTTCGACCTATCTGGCATGGGGAACCCTACCAGGGGCAATTATTATTACCCCCGCCAGCGCAGCTCTAGGGGTCATCGGAACATTCATACGATATATGAGAAATCAAATTTGAACTTTATCAATGTTGGACCCATTTCATTTATATATATGGCACCTGCTTATTCCAGCAAATGCTGGATGTTTATATTTTCTATTTGATAGTTATATGACCTTAATTAATTATTAAATTATTAAAAACAGCTTGGACTCTGTTCACCTTAAGAAGGCAGGAATGAGTAAGTCGAAAGGGAAAACATACTTATTGTCTTATTCGACGCCAAGGGTGTGGTTCGCAAATAACGGAGCGAGGGTACTTGCACCTTCTACGAATCCATTTATTTCTGAGACGCGGATATTTGAAGCCCTGTGTACGCCGAGGTGGATTAATGAGGGTGCAATTTTTAACACGGGAAGGGAGAATCAATGGATGCAATGACATGTGTCCTTAGGGAACCCTCCCTCCCCCCCTCGCCCTGGGTCACCAATTGCACATTTGCTTTAATCACCCCCTCCCTTTACCCTGGCCTTCCGCACCGCACCCGCAAACAATGCCCCCCCTCTCCAGAGTATGACTGTCACCGTTCTTCTCCAAACCCACCCCTGATGGTAATTTCTCCATGGGAGTGAATTTAGAAGTCTCTGACTTGATGACCTCCTTCCGGTTAGCGCAAACGGTCGATGAAACAATGGTCTTGAAACGACAATTTATTTTTCTACTGAATTGTGTTGAATATAATTAAATTTACTATTTACGTATGTACACTTGCCATTTAACTATCTTCTTCAGGTTTTATGTGACTTTCATAGGTATGTGCAGGGTCCCTATTTCCAACCCTGGTGGCAACTAAGTTAAGGCAGTTATTAAGGTACTTAATGCCTTTAACACATTTGTGGTGTCTCGAGACTTTTGTTGAGTATGTCAAGTGGGTGAGTCTGTTGAGTGAGTTCAAGTGAGTCTGCTTCAATTCAAGGGCATAGAACAATAGGAAAAGAAATTTCCAAAGTAAGCATTGCGAAGCTTGGCTACTAGTGCATTTCTTATAAGCATTTATTCGATTTGCACACAATTAATATCAGTAGAAAGTTTGTGGGCATCTCATTCTTTCCTGAATAGGATTTCATACTTGTTAAAAAGTGCATTTAATATGATATATTTAACTGTGATGCCTAAGTGTTGCGTATTAACCGGACAAGTGCCATTAAAATGTTTAGTCTCCTGCTTGGTGTACATCACTGCCTCCTAATTTGCATTGACTTAGAACATTAAAACCTTGCCAAAGATGTGGGATAAATATCAGCCATAAGATTAGGAGATACATTATTAAACGTTTGATAATGGACCCATTTCTAAGCTGACAACTGCAGCACAGTTGCTGATATAACTTTGTCATTTCTCAGAAAATACAGTTTACATTTTTAAATTCATGTTCAATTATATTTCAGATGATTCCAGCCACCCAATAGGTAGGATCATCACTTGATAGCTCACACAGCCTCAAATTCGAGCTGAACCATGTAAAAAGCTGATCACTTCTGTAACTCTCACACATTTTGTTTCAAAGAAACTACTGGAGTAAGCACAAAAAAAACATGCATTCAAGTTAGCCATTGAGATTTCCAACTTTACATTTTAAATGTTGAAAACTCTAAATGAGTGATGCTGAATCTTTTCACTATTCCGTTTTCATGTACTCTGTTGATTCAATGATAACTTAAGTATTGCAGGAAAAATATAAGTCACACTCTCCAAAATATTATGTTTTAGAGTTACTAAATATACTCAGCCATCAGCCACTCCCACGTAGACATTCACTATACTGCCATCTATTTTGCCATGTTAAGAAATGTTCCATCTGAGTATAAACAAGAGATTATATGTCATATTTGTGAATGGTTTGGGAATGTAATTATTTAGACTTTACTTAACAGGATAGGAAGGAATAGGAGGAGAAAACCTCCAATCCCATTGTCATTCCTGTGTTATTAGCAAAGTCTGAGAATTGTGTCATCATTCCGCATCATATCACATCAGCATTCTGCCTATTCTTTCTTCTCAGGGTGGCCCTCTGGCTGGGTCTTTCATAGAGCAATAGGTGGGGAGTATTACTGAACAGAACGGAGGACCCTGGTAAAAGACTGAAAACCTCTCTTGCGCATGTTCAATTATTTAATAAAAACAAAATAAATGAATTAATGGCCTTAATTCATTGAGTAAATAATTATAAAGTGAAATCCACCATTTTGGGAGGCAACACTCAAGACATTAGCAGCAAGGGAAAGGCCCTCTGGTCCCAGTGGCATGGATACCTAACGGCTAGGCACCGTACCATAATTAATCTCACTCTTCTAAACCTTGCCAGGTCAGACAACCATTATATGATATCAGTTTGTTCTGGTTAAATGAGGATCTAGGAGCACCATACTTTTTGGCAAAGGATTAATTCCTGCATTTTCATGAGTTCAGCATCCGAACAATCATGCTGCATTCAACGTGCGAGTCCTTGGATAAGTGATGTCGCTCAGGCATATATCTAACTATGTTGACTTGAGAAGAAGGGGAATATTATCATAAATCTAAGTAAAGTCTCGCCATATTTTGAAATATGATACATGTAGTTCTAATAAAATTCATTGGAAGAAAGAACCCATTTTCAGTTGAATAAACCTTAAAGCCCTTATTTAGCATCAAGAATTTGTCTGAGACCAGGATCAGTATATTTATCTTTGGTCTGACACTTCAAGTCGATCTGATTCGTTGTTAATCTTAGCAGGAAAAAGAATATTGGATTACCTCACCAAAGTTAAAGAGGTACACTAAAGGAAATCAACTTACATTAAAAAGTACACAAGTCTTTGGTAATCTTAAATATGTTCTGAGAAGGTTTCTTAAATCCATATAAACTGTGAACAGAATTCAATTTTCAATTGATCATTACTTTGCATGGTCGACACCATCTACATCGAGCGAACGACAAGCTGTGAATCAATCATTGATCTAATGCACTGATGGCTCTTCACATTGAACCAAGAACCCCACAGAAATATAATTTAACCCCCAGATAATATCGCTGACGTTATTGACCCCAAACCAATGCATTTGTGCACCTACTACGCAAGCCTTGGTGTCAATTCAAGTCACGTGGTGGCTTTGAGGAATTGGAAAGTGAGCGAGGCAGGAGATCGAACAAGTTGGATGAGGAGGCGTGGAAAGGGCAAGGGTGGATGAGAGTCGGAGATGGGCACGAAGATGAACCAGAGGAGGATGTTGGAGAGGTTATTATGCCCCGGAGGATGCAATGATTAGTGGGCAGCATGAAAGGGTGGGGTGATAGAAACTATCTAGATTCAAGGACAGACACAAAAGGGAGAGGAGAGGAAGGCAGCAGAGAAGGATGAAGCCCTCACCCATAGGTACTGGGACTGTACATAGACCATCCAAAGAGATGCACTTTCGCATGGCACTGAATGCTCGAAGGCTGATTGCAGTAGACTTCCAATGGTGACCAGTGGTGAGAAGAGCATATTCCCAAGCCCCATCCACTTAGGCATGAATGTTGTCCCGTTGGATGCGAGGGCCGGTGTGCAGCTTCCGCCGCGCGACTTCTCGCCGCCAGGCGCCCTTCATCACGACGAGTTTCGCTTTCAAAGGACAGAATGCACCGAGGGCGCTCCTTCCGTTCGGCGCTTCGCTCCCACCACCGGACCCCCAACCACCGGCAGCCATCTCCTGAGCTCATAAGAAGCGTCGACTAACAAAGAAACGATCATTAAGAGAATCTCGCGGAATCCCATAAATGGTGTGTCCCACCACCCTTCTCTCGAGTCCCGGGCGGGGGAGGCGGCCAGGGAAGGGGTGCGCCCGAAGGGGCGTGAATGTGTGGCCCTATGAGGAATAATGACGGTGAGACGCAGAGGGGAGGGGGACGAAAGGAATATCTCCTCCCCTCTGCCTCGCGCCGCAATGCAGACCCTGACCCCTCTCGCCCCCACCGCCAGACCCCAATGTCCTAGTTCCCCTTCGCGCCGGCAGAGAGAGGCACGGCCTTCTCGAGTGACAGAATAGCTCGCCCTTCGGCGGGAAGTTCGAGGCCGGAGGGGTGAGGCCCGTCGAGGCCGGAGGGAATCCACGATTAAGACATGACGAATGCAATGGAAGCAAAATAGTTTTCGGTAGGAAATTCGTGACCATTCCGCAGGTACATAGAAAACATTATTACCGTTGAAATTAGTTTCATACCAGGGGAAACCAGCTTTTTTGATGCAGCGAGAAAAGCGTTTGATGATGCTGAACCTGACGTCATTTTGATTTTCCCAACATTGGGAAAAAGTTTCGAGCGCGTAATGCAAAGAAGATTTAATTGTTTGAACTTCCTCATAAGAAATGCATTCATAGGACATCAAATCATCTTAAAAAACGATCGCCAAGAAGAGGAAACTTGGGGCCCCCTTGCTGTAAAGGGCTAAATGAGCAACCCACCCACACCACATGCCAGCCGGAAATCCATTTTCAAAAGGTTTAACTCAACTTCCAAGTTCTTTAAAAAATCGTAAATGATACATTATAACAGAGGTGGCTAAGCTCCTCGTTATTTCGAGCCATTTTTCAAAATTTGAAATTTTTCGCGAGCCGCCATTGCATACGTATTAAAAAGGTATTAAAAAGTTTTTTGCAAAATTATATTTATTGAAAACATAAATAAAAGTACAAATTATGAGTATTGAATTTAAATATTGGTAATTGAAGACGTTTATTTGACTTCTCTTGCTAATTCTTTAACATTTGGTGAATAATTGGTGACAGCACTTCAGTAATTATTTCAGATGGTGGTTAGTAAATACCGATCGGTGCTTGGATTTCATGAATTTTAAAGTGGAATAAAATGATTCACATAAGTACGTCTTTCCGAATATTGAAATAATTCGACAAGCAGCCTTTTTTAATTCAGAATACTTCGATTATGGTACAAATATGCAAAATTCAGCAATCGGCCTCGACTAATATTTTAATTGTAGAGCTTGATCTTCTTGCATCTCTATCAATTCTAATTCTCCAGATGCTTCTTGGGTCATAATTATATTGGAAATGGAAAACTCGCCTTGAATTATGTTAATTTCAAATGGATTCAGAAAACATCAAGAGACGATTTGAAATATTTCAAGTCCTGAACTCTATTTTGGAATTCCGTCAACATTCCTTCTAGCTAGCTTTTTTACATAGCCGTTGAGTTTTTCTTGTTCAATAATGGAACATTGTTTTTGAATTCGAGGAAAATTACAAAAATATTTTTAATGTCCTTTTGGAAAAGTTGTAATTTAGTTTGAAAACTAAATATACTCCGTGAGAGGTCAGATATTATTTTATCTTTCCCCTGCAATTGTAAATTCAGTGTTTGCAAATGCTACATGACATCAGTCAAAAACATTTGTCTTGTAACTCGTCATCGTCTAATTCTAAAATAGGTTATTTCCATTTCTTTTAAAAATGCAGTATCTGATCACACAAATCTGCAATTCTATTTAATACGTTGTAGCTAGATAACCATCTAACATATGCAAAGGAATAAATGTCATTTGGAAGTTCTTCTTCCTTTAATTATTCAAGGAAATTTTTGAATTGTTGATGATTTTTTGCATTGGTGCGAATATAATTTACAATGTGTAATACTGTTTTCATAACATCAGGATATTATAAATATTTTGTAACGAGATGTTCTCGGTGAATTATGCGGTAAAGCGGTATGAATTGTGGAATTTGATAATCATCTCTTAAAAGCCCAAAAAGCTAACAATCAGTTAATAACGCAGACTTTAAATGCTCTAGATAAAAAAATGGAAGTTGCTGCAATGTTTTCCGATTTCTCGAAAGCTTTCGATTGTGCTGACATTCAATTACTTCTCAAGAAACTCCAAAGAATGGGTATTTGTGGCAAACCTAATGCTTGAATTAAATCCTACCTATTTGACAGAATACAACATGTGGTTGTATCTAAAAATGGCACATCTTTTGTTTCCCCAAGTAAGGTCCTAAATCGAGGTGTTCCTCAAGGCTCTGTTCTTGGGCCTGTCTTGTTTCTTTCTTATATAAATGCCCTTGTTGATAGTTTTCAACACATAAATGGTGCTACCCCCTTGTTATATGCTGATGACACCAACATTATTCTTGTATTGCCTACTTTTGATGAATTGATAGTTAAGTGTAAACAGGTTAGTCACACCTTACTCTCTTGGCATCATAATAATTTCCTAGATTTGAATATAGAAAATTTTCACCAAATATATTTTGCAAATAAAAATAAAGCGAGCAAAGTACTTTCTATTGAGGTTGATGGGAAGGTGATCCCACAGCTACAAAATACCAAATTTTTGGGCTTCCACAACAATTCTCAAATCTCTTGGGATGAACACATAAATACTTTAACCAGTAAGTTAAGCTCAGCCTGCTTTTTAATAAGGTCCAAAATAGAGCCATTCGGCTAATGAGTTTTGAAAAACACAATGCACCTTGCCGTCCTGTTTAAAAAATTGGATGTATTGCCAGTGCCATGTATTTACATTTTTCATGTAGTAGTACATACAAAAAGAAATCTGATTGAGTACGAGAAAAATTGTGATATCCACAAATATTCTACAAGGCAGAATGAGAAGCTGCACGTTTTATATGTATGCACAAAAAATGCAGCCGCTGGCTCAAATTTTATGGGCTTTCAACTTTATAATAAACTCCCAGCTGAGATTAAGGCCTATAAAAGTGTGGCTGCATTTAAAGTCAATCTACTTAGGTTGTTAAAATTAAAAATGTTTCATTCAATTGCTGAATTTCTTGATAATGCCTGATATGTCTTGTATCCACGAATGTATTTTGTCACTTTCCCCTGATGTGTCTTAAATCAAGTGTAACAGTTGTAAATACTTGATCGCTGGACAAATAAAATGTATTATTATTATCTTACCACGGAGTAAGCCTGGACATAAGCTATCCTCATTTACGTTATATTTTCTTTCTATTCCTAACATTGATGGCCTAACTTCTTAACGGCACAGTTCTTTCATATATTCCTTCCATCTCTCTTGGATCTTCCATCTATATCTGGCTCTGCCTGTTTGGCCCATGTATTTAGGGGAGTTGGAGTCACACGTCAGTTCATAGACTCCACTTTTCGGCATTCTGTCCACTTTGTCTTTGGAATTGCTCAATAGTTCAGAGAGGTTTAAAGGGGTGTAAAAGGGAACTTTGTTGAAATGAAATAATTGACTTTGTAATTCCACACACTTTATTTAAGAACACGACCCAGGTTTCGACGTTGAACGTCATCATCAGGTGGTCCTCATAGAAGCACACTTGGTATAAATACCTTCTGATCATAGGAGGGGGGGGGGGGTTGGTCAGAGAGGGAGGGAGGGTGGAGGGGTAAAAAGGTTACAATGTAGCTGGGAAGAAAAGAGAATTACATCTTTTTGACTTGGAAGAGTGGTAGGTCTAGGAGTGGGGAGTGGGAGGGATACAAAATTTCGTTGAAACCTGGGTTGTGTTTTTTTTAAATAAAGTGTGTGGAATTACAAAGTAAATTATTTCATTTCAATATGTTATGCAAATTCCATAAAGTTACACCAGAGACAACAACTTTTAGGAAACTTCATATTAATCTTTGGGGAATCTATTGGCTATTTTGTTTGACAGGTGGCTGATGTAGGGAATTCTGTGCCAATATTACAAGTTTTGGTCAAAGGGAAATGTTTCCAGGGTTGAAGAAGTTATGCTCTGTAATGCTTTGGTTTTTCTTTACTTGCGTAATAGGGTGTCTATTAGATTTATACTGCATCTGTTGTTAATGGCTATATTTTTTATGGTTTCTACTTCTTTTTTGCACTGGGATTCGTTAAGTGGGATGTTGACGTGTCTGTATAGCATCAAGTGGAAGCCGGCTAGTTCGTGTGCAATGGGGTGCAAGGAGTCATGTGGTATAAATTGGTCTGTGGCAGTGGGTTTCCAGTAAATTGACAATTGCTGTTTTTAAAATTCTGAGAGAGAATAAGGGGAAGGGCACAGTAGAACAAAGATGGCAATATCTCAGACAAGGAATAATGAAAGTAGCAAAAAACAATGGAAAAGATGAAGAGAAATACGTTTTGGAAGCCATGGATAAGGAATGATCATGTTTCTGCACTGCACATATCCAAGCTCCATATAAAATTTTTGACAAGCCTCTTCTTAACATCCTTCCTTAATGTTCCCGCCATCAAATCCCTCCTCGTTATGAAAGCTCCTTCCCTTAACAAATGTCTGCATCTTATAGCTCTATTCTACTACGACTACCTTGGTCCAAGACACTTCTGTGGTACATTCACAGGTCCACCTTCTCTAGTTTTGGCCCTTGAATTTCAACCTTCAATTAGCTTTCCTCTTTCTAAAAAACCTCATAACCTTTGTTTTGCTTACACTGATTTCCATTTATCCCATACCCACTACACCCCTTTTCTAACATGCACCACAATGACTCAGCCCCCTTGGCCGACTGGCAAACTAAGTTTGATCATCCAAAAATTAAACGATTGAATGAATTCCTCACTGAATTATTACCAATCTTCTCATGCCCCCCTTTACCATTTCCTTCACATAAACCTTGAACAGCACAGGTGATAATAGACAACCCTGTCTTACTCCTCTTCCTAACACTTCCCCATCCGGACTCCCACTCACACCTGACTAGTCTGAATCATGTACAAGTTGCAGATAAGTCACCTATCCCTCCAATCTCCTGCATTACATTCGTAAATTCCATCCAATTTAATCTATCAAATGTCTACTCAAAATCTATGAAATGTAAAGACATCCTATTGCATTCTACTGTCACCTCTGTCAGTGACCTCATCACTGCTCTCGAATTGTAAACTCAAACTTACAATCATCTGTCCTCCCCTTCATCCTTTAATTTATGATCCTAAGTACCACCTGAGCTGCATATGAAGTCAAACTTATCATTCTATAATCCTCACACATGACTCTCTTTCTCGCTTGACTTAAAAACTTAGCTAAGGAAATCTTCTCGCCAAATTCCTTCTTCGTGATTGAATTGAACAAGTCCATAAAAACTCCTCCATCCATATATTCCAAATCCCTTCAGTAGTTACATGAGAATATAATCAATGCCCACAGCCTTATTTTATTTCAATACCCCAATCTATCTGGCAAACAAGTATGCCTGGACCTATGTTTTCCCCATCAGAGCCATTTTCTCTTTCCAAGTCTCAGGTTGCCAGCCTAATGTGCTTACCATTTACATCCTCTATGTATTCTTTCTATCTTTCTAGAATCTCCATGGGCTCTTTCACAAGTTTCCTTCCACATGTTAAATAGTCAGGATTAAATAGCATGGATTATCCCTTCTTCTCCCCTGATATTTCTTTCACCTTACTGTAAGGCAGATCCATTTCTTCCTTCCTTAGTAAGTCCCCATATTACTGCACAGCATCCTCCATCATGCTTCTTTTGCCCCATTCGTTTCCCGCCATTTTGGTTGCTCTGCATTGAAAAACTTGAAACAAAATTATTATAACTATTGGTACTTCAATGGTTAAGGTAGGTTTTGGATGTACACAGCCTAAATACTTGTGCAAAAAACATTTACTGGCCTCTCCAAACAAAATGAGTTCTTCCTATGCCTCTTTAATAATATCCTCCACATACGAGTTGAACAGCACAGGTAATAATGGAAAACCCTGCCTTACACCTCTTCCTAAACACTACCCATCCAGACTCCTCGCCCCCACTCGCACCTGAGTAGCCTGTGCCATAGTCAGGTAGCGGATACGTCTTCTATCCCTCCCATCTACTCCTATTTTCTCCAATATATTCATTAACTCTACCCAATTTACTTTATCAAATGCCTTTTTGAAATCTATAAAACAGGCAAATGCATCCTGGTTGTATTTCATATTCCTCTCGATTAATAATCTCATTACTGCAATGGCATCATGCGTGCCTCTCCTCTTCCTGAACCCAAACTGATCATCCCCTAATTCTAAAATATGCCTTGCTCTCCATCCCCTCGTTCATTACCCCGTTAACCACTTAAGCTGCATGCAAAATCAAGCTTACTGCTCTGCATTCCTCACATATTGCTGGATTACCCTTTTAAATGAAGCCACAATATCTGAGGTACAGCGATGTATTAGGCAGCAATCTCAGTTGATGCCCTAAAGGTCTTGGATTGAATTTCCAGGTAATTGATTAACATCACCTAATACAAATGTAAGTTGTGTGATTCTTGGGTTATTACAAATGCTACAGAAAGCACAGTAGGCACTACCTCCTAATTTTGACAACTCCCAATGTTTAGCTTATTATTGAAATTATCTACCACCTTGGCTTCAATAAAGCAACCTTAGGTTTATAACTATGATGAAAGTGAATATAACTCAAATACAATTAAACTAGTGAACTTTTTATTAATTGTAATGGAAATGGACGCTGCTTGGCTTAATCTAGGGATGGAGGCAAAGACAATCCAGCTTCCTTATTCGTGGGAAACTTCGATAACCCCATCCCATTCCCTTGACAAGTTCGTCAGTTCCTTCCGACAAGTATTGATAGTAATTTCAGTATACCAGTATGACATAATTACATCGTAATTCAACCAAAATGGGCAAGAGAACTGAAAATGTTGATAGGATCATAATCTCGCCTTACTTTCCACCATGCTGGCGCCTAGGGAAGTTATTCACTTATTTCATCCTATAGATACATAGATTTACATTGGCTTCATAAATGTGCCAATTTTCCTCCTCCTCCTTTCGAAGGGTGACATCAGATTACTGGATGGATGACTCTAGATGAACTCTTACCAATCTGCCAGACCACCAATACAGTAATCAACCCTAAGGGTGGTCTGGAATGGGTGATGGTAGGGTTCACCCAGTACTAAGCCCTATTCGGCATGTGAAATTCACACTTAAGGGTAGGGGGGCCAGTGCCTTTCCCTGTGCCGGTTTGGGTTTCCCAGGAAGATCTGGTACCGGAAAAATCACATAGCTTGGGTGGAGCTGCAGGTGCTCGGAGACTTTCAATGAAAATTGATTAATCATACAATACAGGTAAAGTGGTGGTCACAGATGATGACAAATAACCAGAGGAAGGATTCTTCAACCAGAAACTGGGTCAGAGTCAGAGCTTATATAACTTCATGTAACTCGACGTACATTTAAAATGAACATACCTACAGTCACAGAGCAATGAAAACCAAAATAGCCGAGACCGTAAACTTGATTGGCTTTAAGTTTGTTCCGTTTTATAATTTTGTATTCATCTATGTGATTTACAGGTCACTGGTTTAAGAGGAATCCTTGTTAACCCTGAACGAGTGAATGAGTGTGATTCTCAAAGGTCTAACACACACAAATGATTGAGTGACTGCAAACGGGAACTTCTTTTTTTTCCTTTGATTTTTTTTATTCCCATTTGTTTTTCATTCCTGTGTGAGTACAATGGGTCCCTGACATTGGAGATATCCTCACAAACCCCAAGTGTGTGTGTGTGTGAATGCAATTCACGTGAGTGACTGTTGTTCATCAACACATCCCTGTGATCGAGTGGTTGTAAGTTTGTTTCCTTATTTATTATTTTTGCAAGTGGTGTGCACATGGGTCACTGTTTCCCATACACACCCAAGTGACCCAGTGGGTGTTCCCTATCTGATCAGACCTGATGATGAGGTGATTCATCAAAAACTGGTCGTAAAATAAATAATTTCATCAAGTGGAAAAGTGGCTGCGATCAGCAATTCATCATACAATTAGTCCCATAACTGCTGCCCTCTTCTAATTTATTTTGACTTTTTTATTTCTGCTTCTATTTTAAGTTCAACACTTTAAGTGTCCAAACCATCCAAAGTTTAGATTGATCCACTCAAATCAAATTCCATCTCACTATCCAGTTCCTGGGATCACAATACTAATGCTCAAAATTAGCAAACACTCCAAGGGTGGATGCCCTTACATCCCCTGCCACACTACCCTCACTTGCAGGGCAAGATGTACACGCGTAATTGAGAGAAACATTGATTTTGCACTCCTTGAAATTAATGTCTACCCCTTCCAAGCTGTCTTCTCACCTTCTTCCCTCAAGACATTCATTTCCTAAGGATAGACAGGCTCTTAAAGTGTCAAATGAACTATATTGCTTTACCTTCTCTTAAAGTGTAAAATATGAACTATTTGGTTTAACATGAAGGCCACAACCATGTGTGCAACTTGATAAATGCCTGTCTTCCAGTCTCAAATGACGCTCTCCTGAAAAGAAGGAAACAGAACAGCATAAAACACACACAGCGCTCACGACACTACAGACTTATTCCTCTCTTTGTGTTTACAGCTGGTGCCCTTAGCGATGTACTGTCTTCTGGCTGCCTGCGGAGAATATTGTATTTATGGGAATAATTTAACAATTTTGCTTCAAAGTTTACATCAAAGAGATGTGAAATCTGATATCTGAAAGGAAGAGCTTGCAGAAATGACATTTTCACTACGTGAGGGAGGAATTGCAATGGTAGCCGCTAAACAGGAATCCACAATTAAAAGAGCATTCAGTTAAAACGTATATATTCAGATTTTTGAAAATCCCATAATTTCACCTGAAAAGTAACCTCCAAAACAGAAGTTGTACAAAAATGCAAATAAAATACTTCTAAATCACAGTTGACAAATGCTTCATGGGAATTGATGAGCACCTCACTTTGCCACAGTTGAAGAACAAATGAGTGAACTGAATGAATTATGCAATTATAAATACATTGTAAAATGTACAAATAAAAAGTACACATACTTACTTGAAAAAAAAACAACTTTACAACATTTTCCATCTTAATATTTTCATCAGAGTAGGTACAGAAATTGCTTCAAAATGGAAGAGCAAAATATGAGGGTAGCACAGTGTCACTAGATGTTGATCCACAGAATGACCATTCATAGGCGACCAAGGCTCCAGTATTACTAATCTTTGAGGGTCCAGCAGTGATCCAAACAGTCAAAATAAACTTTGCCTGGACAACACCACACATGCACAAAGTCAACCTTTGTATTCATGTTTCAGATCCTAATGCAGACTGCCACTGCTAGCGAGTCAATCCTTATTGTTAGCTGTGGAAGAAAAAAGTTTCTCAATTATTCCAGGAAACATCAAAGAAAAATACACACTTGTAAATAATCCCCTCTTCCCTACTGTCAAGTTAAATTCCTTACCATCTTGGCTCACACCCTGGCTCTGTCAACTCATGACAAAGCACCAGCCTATCACCTGTGACCGCTGCAACACCTCAATGGAATGCACGATGCCATGGCAGTGATGAGAACATTATTTGAAATGAACATCGAATATAATCAGGATGTCTTTGTGTGCTTCTTGGATTTGAGAAACTGTTCAACTATGCAGAGTGAGCAAAGTTACTCGGGGATATTGTGGAATAGGGGAGTGGTCAGGAGGAACAGGTATCTTTCCAACATATAAGGTCCGTGCGGAAAGTACCCAGCCATTCAATATGCTGAGAAAGATAGCCTACTTGGAGCACTGAGGAGGCCTCAGTGCCCTTCAAAATACTCCCCTGGGGACCTCAAACACTTATCCCAGCATCTCTTCCACTTGCCTTTGCATACGGACCTAGTATAAGCTGAGGAAATGTTAAGGGTAGCAAAGGCTGGAGCTGGGAATTTAAGTGGGTCGTGAAGATTTCAGTTAGATTTGAAGAAGAATTCATAATGGGACCCCTCAAGTATGGATGTGGAAAAATATTAGTGAAGACTTTTATACTTTACATAGGGTGGGCAAAGAAGGGAAGTAATTGGGGGGGTTAAAGCGGATGGAGGAAATATTGAAAGGTAATGGTGCATTGAAGGGTGTGAAAGAAGGGCAAGTGAAGGGGGTAGAGGGGAAGGAGGAAGAGACCAGGCTATAATGGTAGCATCGAGGCAGGCAGGAGTTGCAAAGAAATAATGTAATGCAATGAATGAGGCATTATTACTACACTTTAAAGTCCATAGTCATTAGGTACCTTCCACATTTGTTAAAATAGGTGGAACACCTTGAATTGGAATGGGATAATTTGTTAGTTAAATAATTATTCTAAGCAAGGACCTAGAACAACACTTGCCATGGAGGCATTTCATGATTCCCTTCCTAGGTGGGGCCCATGACCCTCAGGGTAGGAGTTGTTGTTTAGCCAACCCATGACATTCCTTGTGCACTCATGCCATGGGTCAAGGATGAGCTCAATGACATGGAATAAATGGGCCAGTGATAGAATCAGTTATCGACTCTGAGGACAGGGTAAGTCAAATGGTGGTTATCACATAGAAAACTGGTTCCCTCAAGAATTTGTCCAGATCCTCAACCACTGAGTATAGTAAATTACAAGAAACTGCTGGAGAAAGTAACTTTTTTTACGAGTCATCCACTAATATGCATTGTACTGAATATAGTAATTAAGACAGCACATTTTCCATTTCCAATTGTATAAGAGATTTCCACAAAGTTGTCAGGGGCAAAGTATTTTCTTAATTTGCTCTTTGAGGCATTGCTTTTTGGAATCGATTCATTCTGCAATGAGAAACCAGAACTTTGTAATTCTACAGCATTTTATTTAGACACGACCTGGGTTTTAACATTCAATGTCATCATCAGGTACAGGCGCATGAAGATAATGATGTCAAGCCTAAATAAAATACAGAAGAATTACAAAGTTCGAGTTTTTTCATAAGTTTGATACCCAGTCTGGGTTATGAGTGCAGCTGTTAAACAAATATTGTCCAAAATTTATTCTAACTGTTTGGGGAAGGTCCTGCTATCAACAGTTAGCATCTGTCTTTAACTGTGCAGCTGAAATTTGTCACAGAGTCATTTTCAAACATGTTATAATATACCTAAATAATCAATTGCGTAGATTCACACATGATGTTGTGGAAGGTAAACATGATAGCTTGGCAAATAATAACACTGATCTCTAAGTAATTCAATAAAAACATGGTTGTGAAATTACTTAGTCAACCTCGCGTGAATATGACAAGGTATAATCAAAACAAACATGGCTATAATTAATTACTTACAGAATTGAATAGTGTGATTATTTAACAAACTATTATGTCTAAATAATGTGGTTTCCTCCCAAGATGATGTTTCTTGTGGCCTGATACTAGCGAGAAACTACTTAAAAGTTTCAATTAAAGCACAGAAAGCAGCAAAGGATAAATGGATCAAATTCACTCCTCACAAAGTCTTTTCCATTCTTGATAGCATATTTCTTTTGGCCTCATTTTTCATGCCAAGGGGAAGTCTGTCACTAATGTGAACGAGAGGACAGGGAGTGCCGTCAACCCATCCTCAGATAAAAAAAGTCATAAATTGGATTGCTCATTAGGTCACTAAACAAAATACCAGCAAGGTTGCCAAGAATAATGTTGAAACTTGAGACATATTACTTTAAGGCAGTTCATACTCCTGGAAAATACTTGTAGATTGCAAATAGAGGGTGTTGGAAAATGAATATCGGTATTTTTCAGTGAAGCAACTGGTGTTTCTTATCTTGAAGCACTATAAACTATGCCTCAATCCTCAATTGGAAGGAGTGGAACTAGAGAGGTTTATTTGGCAGCAAGATGGTGTGCTGCCTCACTGGCATTACTCAGAATGCGATTGATTATATGATGCTATGTACTTGACCACACGATTGGCCGGATGACCCCTATCGACTCGATGTGTCCCATGAGACAAATGGTGCTGTACAAGAATAGGTGTGTTCCCTTTCCATCATCACATCTCAATGTACCCGTTCAAAATTTTTTGACCTATACACAACTCACGAGTTACATTTATTCTGGTGAAAAAACTGTCCACGGTAATATGAAATCCTTGGATTACTAATTTCCAGCAATTGATAAATATCTCCCATTGACATACCCTCAGCAATCTGTTTTTATTTTTTCACAATCTTCTATCATTTTTTTTCCTCAATTGCAATAACGAGCCAGGCAGTGATAACCACCAAACCAAAAAAGGATGCGGCATTTTAGGCCCCATTTATAGAGGTGTTTATTTATCAAATATTGCAATAAATAAGAATGGTTTTAGTACCGACAAATGACTGATGACCTCTCGGGTATTAATGAGGAGTACAGTGGTAGCAAGAGACACAGCATGATCGTCATTTGGAAAGACTTGGCCCTTGCACTGCTCACGTGCATCTCCCATCATCAACACCAGGTGCTTCTCTAGAATCTGATGCCTGGTTTCAGAGCAAAGGTGTTTTTCAATGTTAAATAGCCACCAGGTCACAGCACAACCACAAATCAACTCTTGACTAAATTATAGCATGGGCTATGGCTCAAAAATTCTTGGTTTTATGTAGATGTTGAAAATTGATTGCGCAAAACATTACTGAAATTTGCAAGACCTGGGGCAAGTACTGAGATTTTCAAGACCTGGGACAATGCTCACTGCATCCAGTGAATGAAATAAAATGTTTTGAAGCTGTGGAAAACTAAAAAACATGCCAAACATAACATGTACCTCTGAGATAAATGCAAAGTGATAAAGGCATTAGAAGAAACCCAACTGGGTCTAAGCTAACATAAAAGGTAGTTTCTGAAGTGTCACTTCAGGAGCAGTTTTTTAGAAAACATTGCCATGCTCAGAAAACTCAATCTGACACACAGTATTTCATTGAAAAAGTTGTTGATTATTCCTATTTTCAATCTAAATTATAGAGTGACGTAGTAAAAAGAAGAAAGAAATTCTTGAGTTATACGAGGGTCATCCGGAAAGTAGTACCCGTTCGTGAAATAAAGACACAAAAGTAAATATTAACAAACATAAAAAATTTTATTTGAAAGAGGATACTTTAAACTACTTCTCAACATAATCTCCAAACAAATTAAGGCATTTGTCATAACGTGTGACAAGTTTCTGTATTCCTGCTGCATAGTCCTTCGCCGCCAGCTCATTGAGATACAGGGTCACTCCTTCTTTAAGTTCTTCATCGCTGTCAAATCTTTTTCCTGCCAAAAAGTCTTTAAGCTTTGTAAAGAGATGAAAATCTGAAGGGGCCAAGTCCGGGCTATACGGTGGATGGCCGATCGTTCCTCACGAATTCGTCAACTGAGCTCACCAGTTGGTCTGTAATGACAGACGGTCTCCCCGAACGCTCATCGTCGTGTGTGTTCCCCCTCCCCATGTTGAAGTTACGACACCACCGCCGAACAGACGACTCGTCCATTACATTGTCTCCATACACCTCCTTTAATTGGCGATGAATATCACATGGGCGAACGTTTCTTGCATTGAGGAATTTAATCACTGCCCTCACTTCACAACTGGCGGCGTTCTCAATTTTTTTAAACATTGTAAACAATCACAGAAACAACACAGGCAATGCTAGCGTCACGCAACTTGGCTCAGAGAAGGCAGACAAGCCACTGAAGCTATCTGACCTCGTCCAGCGGCTACTCGCGTCGTCAGCACTTCATGCGGCACGAACGGGTACTACTTTCCGGATGACCCTCGTATATCAAAGTGCATCCCTTGCATGAGGAGAAAATGATTACTTTTAGAGCCCTTCTTAAACACGACGATATTTCCTCATTGGCAATGAAAGCACATTCAGCATATGGTGAAATATTGCTCCATGGCACACAAACTGTTGCTTTTCATACTTAGAGTTCCCATTGGTTTTGTTTTTGGACAAATGTGTAAAAAAACGGAAGGTGCTAGATAGTTGTTTCTTTTGCTTTGCCTTGGAGTTTCCTTTGTTCCCAATAGAGGCCGTTGAATCGTACCCTCGCTGGGGTTCGTCCCTTGGCTAGAGTGTGGGTAGGCAGTGATAAAGACGTGTGCACACTGGTGCATGCACCATGGCGCTTGAGGGTGAGCTTGTTTCAAGAACATGTCATATCTATCTGTGTGCGTACATTAACTATAGGCTAACTATTACGCTACCAAGTGCTCAGGGGTAACATGAGGTTTACCCTCCCTCTCTGAAAAAATTCCCAATTTTAGCCACCCCTATCTGAGGCACACTTTTCAAAGTGTAAAGTCTAATGCAGTTTCCCAATTCATAGTCTTCTAAACATAAACATTTTCTTCCAACACTTTTCATATTTAAATTTGACAAGAAATATGACTATCTTCTACAACGCTTAAAACGCAAGGCCCTGCAAAATGATTTCAAGTTTCAGGGATGGGTCACCTGGAGTACTCCAAAATACGTCAAATGTCATAATTGCTCAAGAGCAATACCAACCATTGTCTTGCCACTTAAATGCTTGTGCTCCCTTGGGATTTGTACCGAGTGGCTTGCAGATGTAAGGCTCCATGGCCTTCTGCTGGGCTGATGGGCACACGGGGATGGACGCTGGATGCTGACCCCCAGCCGCATCCACCTCCGACGACTGGTACATTAGGTGCTCCACGTCCGCCCACGCCACGTGGTCACCCAGGGCGCTCTCGCCTACCGGCTTCAAAGTGATTTCCATGAGGCCATCCTCTGGGGGTTGAGCATCATCGCCCTTCGACTCCAGTGCAGAGAAGTAAACTTGGTTCTCGTTGGAATCCAAATTCAAAGGATTTTCATCATTCAAACTCAGAGACATTATCTCCCTCTTCTTTCCCACGTCATGAAACATTGAGCTACTTATTTTCTTAGCCTGGAAGCAGGAAACAGACACATTATTGGATTCAGTGATTCCTATCCTTTTTAAGACAAGACTGAATAAGGTAAAATGATTATAATCTCATTTCCATTGAATCCTCTCTAAAGAAGTCATTCAATGAAAGAAACTCATATTAATAAAGCATTCTGATACATTATATATTTACAACACTCTCAAAAACGCCCTGGAAACACATTAAATTTATTTCAGGTATGACTTATACCCCAATAATTTACCAAAAAATAGTTGGATATAATTTTGAAAACAGCAATGAATGATTAATTATTAAAAACCACTGCATTTTTTGTGAAAACAATTTATACCCCACCGCAAATAATAATAATGATTTATTTTTCTAGCAATTTGAATCCATTAATAGTATTGGATAAGAATAATACAAGACATAATACAAATAAAAGTTATAAATTAAGAAATTCATCCACAGGATAGAATAATGTACTCAGTAAACAGTCTTGGAGTTTACTTTTTAGCATGTTATTTAGATTTTTAACTTCATAAAGAAGCTTGATATACATAATTAAGCTGACATGCAAAATATCTCATTCTGACATACATTGGAAGGAGGCTAACAGAACTCCTTGCATTGTGACAATGATAACTGTCATTATTTAAATAATTCAAAAGATTGTGCTTAGCATGTACAATTACAGCAGACATCTACATACATGGGAGAGGATAAATGCATTGTTTTTTAAGAAGGGGAAAACATGGAGCAGAGGAGGTGAATCACACATGAGCCATTGCATCCTCTCTGGAATTTTAAACATTACTTTAGCAATGGAAGAGGAGCCCCAGAAGAGAATACTGAAAATGAAATTTATTTATTATACTGTTCTGTTCGTCAGGCATGTGACATAGTACTTGGTCACAAAGATGTACATCAAATATAATTAGAGCAATAAACACAATGAGATGAAAAACAGCCGTCAATCCCAAAAGAGTTTAGAAAAATACACACCCTTATATGTAACACAGCCGACAATTACAAGTCATCACTCATAAACTCATCCAAACTGCAATAGCATTTGGTTAAAAGTGGCTTCTTAAGTCCAGTTCTAAACCAATTAACACTGGGTTCATTCTTCTTTATTATTATTAGGGAATCAACCAATTAAGGTAGGTTTTTGGATGGACAGAGCTACTAAATAAATATTTTGTGACTCCTAACAAAACACAAAATCCAGCATCCTACTCTAGATCAGCTCCCTCTTCATCTCTGAGTACTTTCTTCCTCCTTTCATCCTGTCCCTGCCCTTTCCTCGTTTGCCTAACATTCTCCCCTCTATTACAGTCTTCAACATCCCACTGTCGGTCAACACCCTCTTCATCCACTTTTCCTGCCTCCATAGGATTTATCCAAACAAACCCCTCTCTTCACCCACCATACCAAGTACTTCCTCATTTGTTTTCTTCTCTGCCCATTTCACCTTCTCCATTCTTCTCCACTCCCACATTTCAAAAGCCTCCAATCTACATCTATCTTCTTGCTTCAATAACCACGTTTCTGCGCCATACATAGCTACGCTTCATATCAAAGTTTTTCCGAGTATTTTCTTAATATCCTTATTCAACGTCCTTCTCATCAACTCCCTCCTCCTTGTGAAAGCCTCTTTGCCTAGCGCAATTCTTTTCCTTACATCCCTACTACTTTGACCGTGTTGGTCCAAAACACTTCCGAGATACGTAAACTGTTCTACCTGCTCAAGTTTTTGCCCTCCTATTTTTTATGTTTAGCTTAGCCTTTTCCTTCCAAAAAAATCACATAACTTTTGTTTTATTAATATTGATTTGCATCCCATATCTGTCGCACTGAATTTCCAGTTCACTCAGAAATGCTTGTAACCCCTTGGTTGACTGACAAACTAAAGCTTAACAAACCGAACGGTATTAGGGTTAACCCTGTGAAATTTATCCATGATGGAAAGGAAACAAACTATGCAAATTTCACTTGAATAGAGATTTATTCACGACCCGGGTTTCAAACACTTAATGTCATCTTCATGGATAAAGCTTAGTCATCAGAAAATCTAACTGATTTCACGAATTCCCCACCCACTTTCATTCCTACCTCCAGTTCTTCCCATGCCTCTTTAATCATTTCCTCTACATACAGGTTGAACAGCAATGGTGATAATGGGCAACCCTGCCTTACACCTCTTTCTAACACTGCCCATCCGGACTCCCCATTCCCCACTCGCACCTGAGCAGTGTGAGACATGTACAGGTTGCAGATTAGCCTCCTATCCCTCCAATCTATTCCTCTTTTCTTCAATATACTCATTAGTTTTCCCAATTCACTATATCAAATGCTTTTTTGAAATCTACGAAACAGGCAAATACCTCCTGGTTGTATTCTATATTGCTCTCAATTAATAATCTCATTACTGCAACGGCATCACGGGTACCTCTCCCCTTTCTAAGCCCAAACTGGTCATCCCCTGAGTAATCATTTGCCCTACTCTCTAGCCTTTTGTTTATGATCCTGAGAACAACTTTAGCTGCGTGGTATATCAAAATTACTGTCCTGTAGTCCTCACATGATGTAGCCTTTACCTTTTTCGGAATAGGAACTAAAACTGATCTCACAAAGTCTTCCGGCCAGATTCCTTCCTCATAGATACTACGAATCAGCCCATACAGCCTCTTCCTCCCACATTTTCCTAAACATTTCAGTAGTTCCACAGGAATGTTATCTACCCCCACGGCCTTATTTAGTTTCATCTCTCTTAATGGCCTTTCTATCTCATTGTCTAGTATGCCTGGAGCTAAGCTATCTTCTTTTCAATGTCTAAGTTCTTTACTATACAGTTCTATATACTCCTTCCATCTCTCTTGGATCTTTCCATTCTTCTTTCTATTCAATGGCAATTCGTTAAAACTAAATGAAGGAGGGTGATGAGGACCTTTCCTAGATACAGCAAAAGGCTGCTGAATTAAATGTACAAGGGTATGGTGAAAAGTTCTCAGCCTGACAATTAAAGACATCAATTTTCAGTTAAAAATGATTTTATTTTTCTACATAATCTCCCTTGACTTCAACACACTTGGTCCTGCATTTCTTCAACATCAGTATTCCTTCCCGGAAGTGAGAGTCTGGAAGGCTGTGAAATTATCCGTCTATGGCCCTCTCAACTCCTTCATTGGACGCAACTCACTGCCCAGTAACAAATTTCTTCAGGTTTGGGAGCAGACTGAAGTCTGAGGGTGCTAAATCAGGAGAATAGGGGAGATGGCCGAGCAAATCATGCACCAAAACCTGGAGTTTCCCATCGACACGGCACATTTGTGAGCAGGTGCGTTGTCCTGGTGATTTTTTCTTCTTCAAGCCTCTTCTCCCGAATTTCGGCATCCAGCTGGTCAAGAAGGTTGCAGTAGTATTTGCCTGTAATTGGTCTACCTTTTTCAAGGCATCAGTTAACAGGATTGCCTTTGCATTCCAAAACACACTGACCATGACCTTACCGGCAGATGTGATCGACTCCACCTCCTTTGGTGCTGAACCACCACCTTCCACCAACTAATAGCTGGGTCCACCACGGGTCCCACCACTATATGCCAGAAATGAAACTGCCGTCTCATTTCTGGTATATAGTGGTGGACCAAATCCCATCCATAGTGACAAATAGCGACACTAAAGCAGTTGGTTCCCTCTTTGAATCGGTCCAAACATTCCTACAAAAACTATTTGTGCATATGTTTTTGATTGGCATTTAACAAATGAAGTCCCCACCTTGTGCAGAGCTTTCGTATCTTTAATTCTTTGTGCAAGATGTTTTGTACCCTTTCTTCCAATATCCCCACGGCCTTAGCTATCTCGCTCACTTTCACTCGCCTATCGTCCATCACAATATCTTGTCCCTTTTCGATGGTTTCCAGTGTAGTTGTGGTTTTTGTCTGTTTTGGGAGAGCAAAGTGTGGACTTTTCTTGCCTCCACAATCATTAAGTATTTACCATGCAGTTTTGGACTTATTATTGGAATTAAGTAACTTATTATCATTATAAGTTCTTTTCAAGGTAAAATCAGTTTACGGTAATACTTTTGAAATTCCTTACATAGTAACCTTTGTTCATGATTGTTTGAACTTTTACTGGAGATAGCAAGTTTTTTTAGGTTAGTTGAGTATTAACGGATCTCATCAGTTAGCCATGGCTTTCATTATGCTCTATGAAATATTTTATGATGTGTTACTAGAAAACACAATTCAAAATTGTGTTTGAAAATTGAATAAAAGTAATTGAAACCTTCGTCTACTGACTTAAGGTCATAGACGTTGTTTCAGTTTTGGGACTGTAAAAGGAGCAGAAAATGCTGCATATTTCCATGAGTAAGAGACCGCCTTAGTTAAGTTTTATCATTTAGTCTCTCCATTGGTTGGTTAGTATCAATACTTATTTTCACTCTACAATGGTCTGTTATACCTAGGTCACTAACAGTTGGAACTACTTTTTCTTGGTTAAGGTTGGTCACAGCGTAATCAATTAGGGTGGCGGATGTGGGAGTGACTCTGGAAGGATTATTATTAAAACATTCCATGCCGTAAGTTTTGAACATTTTCAGTCATTCATATCTGTGAGGGGAGTCAAATAAGAGATTACAGCTCAGGTCACCGTTCAACACAAGTATTCGGTTGTTTGCAAATATAAGGAACAAAAGAGTTGGTCCAGTTTTTTAATAAATGCATGAAAATCCCCAGTTGGTGGTTGAGAGATGGAAATGAGCTATGCCACTGGAGTTTCATGGCAACACACTGCACATCCCAAAGTTTTCTCTTCCTTCAAAGGCACGTCAAATGAGTCAATAGTAACCTTTATTGTGCTATGCACGAGTATGGCCACACCTCCGTATATATAAGTAGTACCGCAGAAATGAGGACACCAGAGAGTAATTTGAGAGTGAGAAAGCTATTAGTTTTATCTCAATAGTTTCAGCCTCAACTTCGTGGAAGTTCATTTATTAAGCTATTAGTTCTTCATATTTTAACCAATGCTCAGTAACACACAAAATGTCTGGTTCACACTCGTTTATAGCCACTTCCAGCAGGTTTACTTCGTTCCTGAGGCACTGAATATTGGCTTGCGCAATTGTAAAAGTCTGCATAATTTTGACTAACCCTTTGAGGAGGTCAGGTGGGCCTTCAGAAAAAAATACCTACCGGCAGAGACATGTTCCGGCCAAAAGCCATGACTTTCCTCGACATCTTTTAAGTCTTCTCCAACAGATACACGAAAAGAGGTTTAGGTGCATCTAGATACCTTCAGCTGCTCAATCTCAAAGTACTTCCCAGGTATTTTGCTTGATATATACTTTTTAACTGCTTCAATTGTTGTGCCTTCTTTGAATCACCAAACGTGCAGGTGGACCATCCTCGGCAGTCCGGCTAAACAACTGTCCAAGTTTGATGTCCCCACAATCAGCTTCGGCTGAGGTTTTCACTTATATGAAACCATGGAGTATCCCTCTTCATCTTCTTTCCTCGTGTTGCATGCAATGGTATGCGGTTCCGCAGGCAGTGGCTGTAATTTTGCTTTGCGAGCAACGGAAGAGCACACCAGCGTCTCCTTAGGAACAAGCTCTTTATTATTAATATTACTATCAGTATCTATGACTTGAGAATAATTAAAACGTTCCATGGTACTTTTCTTCTCCTTCACAGTTTTTTCGGGAGGTTGCAATTTCTCACTTTCCACAAAATTAGTGATAAATGATTAGTGATCAACCTCACCCAGTATTCCTCTCAATTTTTCTTGCGTTTTCAGTGGGCACAGGTATTACCAGACGTTGCCATCTTACTGAAAGTACTTAACATGTAGTACATGTGATAGTAGTATTTTCCCAAAAGATTACACTATTGGATAGATATGAATGTATTTTGGCATAGTATAAGGGCATCTAAAGAGGAAGTTGGAACAAGCTTACGAATCGTGAAGGTTTCTAAAAAACATTTTCACATGTAAAAAGGTAAAAATCCTTTACGATGAAGGAAGACACTTCAGATTTGTGGAGTTAAAAACTGTTGCATTGTTTGGGTAAGCAGCCAAATGTTTTAACACATTCATTCAAAACACAAAAATTCACTCAATTGATTGTTTTCCACGTTCCAAACCCTATAATATCAAAAAGCGAGCCATGCCAGTGGTTTCAATACGTGCACTCACTTTTCCAGAACGATTCTGAATCGCATTGTGGGCACTCATCAATTGCTGACTTTCAGCCTACTCTTCCCTGTGCATACAAGACTGGTAATTAGTGGTCAAGTGCTTGAATAAAATTTTGCAATTGACCTCAGATTACAAAATCAATAGAGACGGGCATGGAGACCTCGTCATATTTTTAAACTGAAAGAAGATCAAGAAATTGTGGAGAGTACAATTATTTTCTTCAGTTTTTAAAAACAGTTCAGCTGGCAGTGAATTGATTGCAATTACAGTGTTTGAATCTTCCTTTCCAGCTCAATTTTCCATCACTTTTATTTCTTCTTTTCCATCATGTTTTTATCTTTTCTTTTGATAATTGGACAAGGAAAAAGGCATTTACATGGCAAATCTCCTATTTCTAGGTTTCCATGAAAAAAAAGGATTTTCCAACTACAAGGGATAATACTTCAATATGATTTCAAGGGTCTTGAAAAATAATCAAGCATGAGAGAAAAGGCTTTAAGTCAGTAATTGACTGAATTTGTAATGAAACAGTTACCTGCGATACGACATTCTTCATCAGCAATTGCAAACTAAGGGTGATATCGCTTTCTAGTGTGTGCGATGCTTCTAGGTCACAGCTCAGGATCATGTGGCCTTCCTTCTGGTGATGGATACAGTTTTTATGCTGACCTACAGTGAAAATCAAACCATACACATGTTGGCAACTGGAATCAGTAAATTCAAGGGCATGGAACACATGAACCATGAAGACTCACTTGATCTTAACCTATGGTTATGATTTGCCTTTATAATCTTTACACATTACTCAACTCATATCACTGTTAAGCAACAGAAGTCCAAACACTTTACACAAAGATTTACAAAACATACACTTCACTTTGCATTCACTATTCCCATTTTGTTCCTACAATGTCACTAAATGAATCCATTAAAACTAAGTATGTGTTATCATACACAAATATATAACTATACGAAGAGCTATGATTATTAAAAGTAATATCATTAATTAATTGAGAATACATATTACTAATATAATTTCCAAATTATTGCTTGCAATGTAGGCATGGCTATTTACATAAAAGCAATAAAAAAAAGCAAAATTTTTAGAATTTACCATTGTAGTAGGTTTAGGGGAGGCGGCCGACAGCTGAGGTCATTTACACCATTAGGGATGGATGGGAAAGGAGGAAGGGAGGAGAGAAACCTGACGTCTGCATTAGACCACTCATAACGAAAGGTGCCATGGAATCCAGCATACTCATTCAAAGTGCTTTTTACAAAGCACCTGAAGTAGGGATCACGATACCACAGTAAACTATCAGCCACCTCCAGGATTCAAACCCGGGTTGGAAGCCAGAACGCTAACCACCACACCAACTTGATCCCCTAGAATTTATCTTTTCCTCTAGAAATGCAACAATGATCATTACCACCTCAATCATGTCACACTCAATTGAGTCGCTATTAAACTGGTAGGAAAGTAGCCAAAAAAGTAATCCATTCATTTGATATTTAATCATGACTGTGAGAAGGTGAGAAAACATTTTAAGAATTAAATAATACAAAGAATTAATAACTTGGGTTTATAATATAGAGGCACCTATGTGAATTACACTAACCTAACAATTATAATAGAGGGTGCGGCAACATAACTTCCTTTTTTATAAAGTAAAACCCCTTTAAAAAGGAAATTGTGTTGTCACACCCTGTGCAGGCCTTGCTCATCTTCTGCGCAGGGAGGGAGCAGAGAAAGAGACTAGAGGTTTGTTAGGGGACTTGACATTCCTGATTATGTCCATATTTCTCCTTTCTTAGTCAAAAAGGGTGTTCACGACAGAAAACCACATCAGAACAGTCACAGCATCAAAACAAGATTGAGGTAAAACGTTCCTTTGAACATGTATCACACAAGTATGAAGACTACGCAATCAAAACACCATTCGATTGGAAGGAGCTCCATGAACAAAGGCATAGCTCATGTTCTACATATATTCATGCAAAAATCTTGTTAATTATTAAATTTCCAAAACACAATTTTATAATATATTCTATTGTTTCAGGCTTCACTTCGTGGAAATAATTAATATCCATTATTAAAATAGAAAGAAAGACTCGTACTCTTCCACAGGTACAACGCGTTTCACCGACTTGCGGCATCATCAGGTACCTGATGATGCCGCAAGTCGGTGAAACGCGTTGTACCTGTGGAAGAGTACGAGTCTTTCTTTCTATTTTAATAATGGACAATTTTATAATGTTTTCCAAATACTCTCCATATTACATAAACCTCAATGTTAAATGTTTTTTCACTGGTCTCCTCAGAAACATAATTTCAAGATTTGATTATACATTCATAATTACATGCCAGGACATAATTCACTTTACGTCACCGCGAGTATGGTGAAGTCTACGTGGGTGAGACGAGCCGCACGATAGAAAAAGGCTGAAAGAACATCAGCGGCATCTCAGACTGGGGCAACTGGAGAAATCAGCAGTGGCGGACCATTGCTTTACCAAGGACCATAAAATAAGGTGGGAGGGGACCAAAATTATCTGCCACTCCAATGGACACTGGGACCGACTCACTAAGGAGGCCATCGAGATCCACCTCCAAAAACGTAATTTCAACAGGGACTCAAGCTTCTACCTGAGCAACACCTGGAAACCTATCCTTAGAGTAATGGTAGAAACCAGAACCGACGGGCGGCCAATGGGAAGGCACCCTGATACGGACCAATCAAATGACACCTGATTGGGTGGAAAACCATATTATACTATTAGGTAATCTACCCGTTAAGGTAGGTTTTTGGATGGACATAACTACTAATTAAATTATTTGTGACCCCTAGCAAAACACAACATCCTATTTTACATCAGGTCCCTCTTCAGCTATGAGTACTTTCTTCCTCCCTTCATCCCATCCAACATCCCTATCCTGTTCCTTCACTTTCCTCGTTTGCCTAACATTCTCCCCTCTATTACAGTCTTCAACATCCCGCTGCCAATCAATACCCCCTTCAGCCACTTTTCCTGCCTCCATAGGATTGCTCCCAACAAACCCCTCTCTTCGCCCACCATACCAAGTACTTCCTCGTTTGTTTTCTTCTCTGCCCATTTCACATTCTCTATTCTTCTCCACACCCACATTTCAAAAGCCTCCAGTCTACGTCTATCCTCCTGCTTCAATGACCACGTTTCCGCACCGTACATAGCTACGCTTCATATCAAAGTTTTCACGAGTCTTTTCTTAACATCCTTACTCAGCGTCCCTGTCATCAACTCCCTCCTCCTTGTGAAAGCCTCTTTGCCTAGCGCAATTCTTCTCCTTACGTCCCTACTACTTTGACCGTGTTGGTCCAAAACACTACCGAGATACGTAAACTGTTCTACCTGCTGAAGTTTTTGCCCTCCTTTTTTAATGTTAAGCTTGGCCTTTTTCTTTCTAGAAAATCGCATAACCTTTGTTTCGTTAATATTGATTCTCATCCCATACCTGTCGCACTGAATTTCCAATTCACTCAGCATTCTTTGCATATCCCTTGGCTGACTGACAAACTAAAGCTTGGTCATCAGCAAACCTAACTGATTTTACGAATTCCCCGCCCACTTTCATTCCTACCTCCAGTTCTTCCCATGCCTCTTTAATCATTTCCTCTGCATACAGGTTGAACAGCAACGGTGATAAAGGGCAACCCTGCCTTACACCTCTTCCTAACACTGCCCAACCGGACTCTCCGTTCCCCACTTGCACCTGAGCAGTCTGAGACATGTACAGGTTGCGGATTAGCCTCCTTTCCCTCCAATCTGTTCCTATTTTCTGCAATATACTCATTAGTTTTTCCCAACTAACTCTATCAAATGCTTTTTCAAAATCTACGAAACAGGCAAATACCTCCCGGTTGTGTTCTATATTCCTCTCGATTAATAAGCTCATTACTGCAATGGCATCACGCGTACCTCTCCCCTTCCTAAACCCAAACTGATCATCCCCTAAGTAATCACTTGCCCTACTCTCTATCCTTTGGAAAACCATATATATACGGGGAAAAAAAGGCAAACAGCATTCAGAAGCCCCGAAGACGATGACCGAGTCGGACATCCAAATGTCGGCCGATATGGACGATACAAACCGGTGGAGGGCCCGAGAGGAATGTACGCAATGAACACTCTGCTATGTCACACAATATTGGCTATTCCATACCTCCTGAGGATAAAATGGAAAACAAATTATTTTTGGTAGATTTTTTATATTTTTTAGCATAATCTCCTTTTAGCTTGATACACTTGTTGCGGTATTACTCCAACTTTTTTAAGCCATCTAAAAAGTAAGCCTGTCAAAAATCAAAATAGGCATTTGTGTAGGTGAGGGATTCCTAGTCTGACGTGAATTTCAGCTGAGTCATTTTTTTAAGAATGGAAATAATAATAAGTCACTAGGGGCCAAATCTGGTGTGTGCGATGGATGTTGCACGTGATAATTGGAACTTTAAATCCAAAATTTCACCATTGAAACTTAGAATGTGTGCACCCATGCATCGTCTTAAGGGAAGAGGATTTTTTTTCATTCGCAAATGACATTTTTTCTTGATTTCTTCACTCAACTAATGCAATAACAACACTATACTCTCCATTTATTGTTTGTCTTTTTGCAAGTAATTGATATAGATGATTCCATTTGCATCCCAAAAAACCGTGGCCATCTCCTTGTTGGCCGATACTATCTTGTAATATGCCTGAGGCCTCAAATCTTTTGCAAACTTCGATTTACCATTCACTCTAAACTACATCATGGATTTCGCTATCAATCATTTTGGAGGAAGTCACTTACACTGAAGGTCATACGATGTCATTCATTTGTGGATGTACTGCTATGTTTAAACTCATTTATCCAATTGTAAACAGTGACAACCATGGGAGCAGATGTGCCATGAAATTCCTCCAACTCATCTTGGATTTCCTACATTGTTAAGCCTTTTAGATAGAAGTGTTCAATCACCACGCCACACTCATTTCTTTTCCATTTATTCTAATCAAACAACAGTTTGTTCCTTCGATTGACTAAGGACATTAAACCATGCCATGGACACAGCTGAGACGTTAACAGCAGTCTAGCGAGAGATGAGGCTCAATAAATGCAAACCATTTCTTCAAACGTCTCTTCAAACGACTTGGTCGATTACCAGCACCTTGCATACACATATATATATTTAATGCCACCTTACATGCACAGGGTAATATCTCCCATTACAAGTCCAACCACAATTACCATAGTCACCACACAAGGACCTGCAATGACCTGCACCAACCATTTGTCAGGACACACAATACTGCTCATGGGCCCAAAGCAATAGGTTTAACGTTATTCAACAAACTTCCCCATGAAATCAAATATGAAACAAAAGTACCTGTTTTCAAGATAAGCTGTTCAACCTGTTAAAAAATAATATGTAATATTCTCTAAATAAATACCAGGGATTGTCGCTACGCATCTATTCTGGCTTAACCAATTAATATGCAAATATATTAGAGTATTGTATATGAGATCTGCCCAAAAAGTAATGCAAAATTTGAATTTCCGGTAACGTACATACTTAATTTTTGATTTTTTTTGTGGCATTATGTATGGTACTTATGCCTCTCCCTTATGCCAAAACGTTTGGCCATTTTGAATGCTCCGTTAATTTTTGACAGCTGTTTTTCTGGGACGTGTTTAGGCTTGTCTTCGATTTTTGCCGTTTCCAAAAAATGGATCGAAGAATCTGCATCAGATATTATGTGAAAAACGAAATTAAGAGCGCTGATGCATTCCGAATGTTGACTGGGGCACATGGAGAAGCTACCTTGGGCCGAAGCAACATTTATCGGTGGTACAAAATGTTCTCAAAGGGCCGAGAAGATGTGAACGACGAAGAGCGGAGGATACCCGATCGCGTCAACAACAAATGAAAACATTGATGAAGTGAAGAAATTAGTATTGGCCAATCGTCGAAGCACCACTAGAGAAGTTGCTGAGGACCTAAACATATCGATTGGTTTGTGCAATTCGACTTTTAGAAATGGCTTGGGCATGGCACGGGTCACTGCAAAATTCGTACCAAAATTGCTCAAGTTCGACTAAAAACAGCAACCCATAAATGCTAATAACTCTGTCCACAACAACCCAAAGTTGCTCCAGAGGGCCATAACTGGTGACGAATCATAGGCTTATGGTTATGACATGGAAACCAAAGCTCAATCATCCCAATGAAAGCTGCAGCATGAGCCAAGACCCAAAAAAGCACGCCAAGTTCGGTCGAATGCGAAAGTTTTGCTCGCAGTTTTCTTCGATTGCAGTAGGGGCGTGGTGCATCATGAGTTCTTGCCACAGGGTGGAACGGCAAATAAGGAGTATTACCTGCAAGTTAATATTCGTGAAGCAATCTGCCGCAAACGCCCAGATTTGTGGAAGAACAAAAACTGACTTTTACACCATGACAGTGCCCCTGCTCACGCATTGATACTTGTGCGCGTATTTTTGCCAAAAACAACACACCAATGATGCTGCCACCGCCATATTCCCCAGAACTGGCCCCCAGACACTTTTTCTTGCTCCTGAAACTGAAGAGGTCCATGAAAGGACAACGCTATGCTACGATGGACGAAATAAAGACTTCACATCGAAGGAGCAGCTTGACAAGATCACAAAAAATGATTTTTTGAAGTGCTTCGAGGCTTGGAAAAAATGTCGGCATAAGTGTATAATATCTAATGGAAATTACTTTGAAGGGGACAAAATAAGATATTCATGAATAAATAAATAATTTTTGAAAAAAAACACAAAAGTCGTGATACTTCTAGAACAGAGATTGTTTATACCAAGTATATAACCTTAAATCCATTGTTTACTCACAGATGGCGATAGTAAGCGACTAAGCTACTATGGACACACCATTCTTTTGTTTTTATAAAATTGACATCTGTTAACAAAATACTCGGGGCACATCATCAGCAATTTCGTACAACCACCTAAATTTTTCACACGGTAATGATGCCAAGTTTCTGGCCCAACAAAGAACATAAGTTGGAAGCTCTGCTTGACTGCTTTGATTCGAAGGAATCGGTTGCCCAATCACATCGCATGCTTGTTGAGGCCTATGCTGATAGTGCTTCATCGGAATCAATGTGCAGAGATTGGTTTTGTTGGTTTAAAGATGGCCATTTTGACCTGAACAATAAGGAGCGTGAAAATCAGCCCAGGAAGGTTAAGGACCATCAATCGCAGGCTCTTGTAAACGAAGATGATATACAATCGCAAAAAATGCTTGCTGGGCATTTGAATGTTACTCAAACAGCCATTTCCATGCACCTACGTACCATGGAAAAGGTTCGAAAGTTTGGAAAATGGGTGGCACATTATTGGACGATAGGCAAATGGAACGACGTCAAAACACATGCAAAATCTTGCTTTCCAGACAAAAAAGAAAGCCGCTCTTGCATCGGATTGTGACTGACGATGAAAAGTGGATATACTTTGAAAATCTTAAATGCAAAAAAAGTGGGTTGATCCTGGTCAACCATGGATATTGTCTGCAAGACCATATCGCTTTGGACGGAAGACTATGCTGTGCATTTGGTGGGATCAGCAGGGTGTCATCCACTATGAGCTGTTGAAACCTGGTGAAACTCAATTTTCATCATCATTACCACCAACAATTGATCAAACTGCACTGCGCTCTGAATGAAAAAGGCCTGGAATATGAGCAAAGACATGAGAAGCTGGTTTTCATCCATGACAACGCACCATGCCATCGATCAATAATGGTCCATAACTATTTGGAGACACTCGACTGGGAGGTGCTACCCCATGCTGCTAATTCACCAGACCTGGCTCCTTCGGACTACCACCTGCTTTCATTGATGGGCCAACTGCTCCCTGAGCAGCACTTTGATACTCATGCAAACGTCCGAAAAATGGCTTGACGAATGGTTTGCATTAAATGGGAAGGAATTTTCATGGTGCGGTAGTCACAAATTGCCCAAAAGATAGGAAAAATGTGTAGCTAGCAAGGGACAATATTTTGGAACTAAAAACAACATACAGAGATCTAAATCAAACTGAGAACATCAAAGGAGTGAGCTATGTTTAAAACAGGGCACAATTTATCTTACGCTAAGATGATTTGGTGAAGCATTACCTGAGCTTGTTGAGAGGATTTTGTCTTGGCCATAATTCATCAGTCTCACTTCCAAGGGTGCCTGCTCCCATAGCAGTTTTTCCTGCAACTTCAACCACTCCTCCTGCTTCTTGTGGTATTCTTGTAGTTCCACTAGCATATCACGCAGAGAACTGGTGAAAAAAATCTCAATGAATAACAAGTTGTGAATATTGATGGAAATATTTAAAATCAGACAAAATACTAAATAGCATTCTATACTCACACTCAAGGTTTACCTTATTCTCAGACATTCATTTCATAAACAATTAATTTTTCCATTTATTAACTGCAAGTGACTCAGATTTGTTTTTTGCTTTCAATTCAAATATGTATGTGGAAATATGCAATTCCAGTTTTTTTTCAGAAAGCAAAATCAGAAGATATACCCAAGACTTCCATCAGGACATTCCTAGGTAGCATATTTACATAAGAGCATATTCATTTTGCTATATCCAGCCCAAAACCATAAAAATAATTAAGGTGAAAATGTTTTTCCATGTAGGCTTCCGCGGAGATTTTTGATGTAGGAAGTGGTTCTTTCGGGTTTTCTTCCGCGTGTATCCATTTTCTGGACAATATTTCGCCAACGTTCGTTGCACCAACTGGAACGTTGGCGAAATATTGTCCGGAAAATGGATACACGTGGAAGAAAACCCGAAAGAACCACTTCCTACATGAAAATGTTTTGGTTCCCTTATTGCAACCGCATGAAATTCAAGTTTTTCCATTTTTACGAAAAACGTCTACTGCAACAATTTGTGTAAACAAATTACTTGAGAGAATAAGCTGAAACTAGTCTAATAAACATGCGCGTCCAGGCAGGAATCATAAATTTTTGCTGACTGGAAGGCCAACACTGCACCAGGCCGAGAACTTTGCACCTTACCCGCATACGTATGCCATTAGTACCTCTTGTGCTGTAACCATGCATGTCCCCATTTAGCACGAAGTAGTTCATGTCATTGGTAGTTAAACGAGGGTGGTCCCAAAAGTACCCAGCCTGACCTAGAGATGGCTGTAGTTGTTGGAAAAATATCACTGTATTAGAAAGTATACAATCTATAAACCATATATTTCAAGTTTAAAGATGCCACGTTGTTTAGTATTTGTTTGGCAGCCATCAGTAAATAACGCTGTCAGTGAATTCGTGAAAATTGAGAAAATTGGTCATCGTTATGTGATACAACACTAAATATTAGAGAGGCCTCAGCTCAACCAATATAAAAGCTGAACTGGATTCTACTCTGGGTGAGTCTGCTCCTTCGTTTACAACAGTAAATATTGGGTGGCAAAGTTTAAACGAGGCCGTATGAGCTGTCAAGACGAGCATCGCATTGGTCGACCAAATATTGACGACTCCAAAAATGGTGAATAAAATCCACAAAGTGATACTGGATGATCGTCGATTGAAAGTGCGCGAGCTAGTAGGCATTTCAAAAAGCCCGGTATATCGCGTATTAACTGGAAATTTGGACATGAGAAAGCCGAGTGCAAGATGGGTGCCGCGTTTGCTCACACTCGACCAAAGCCAGGTGTTGAAGATGTTTCAATTGAGTGTTTAGCAAAGTTTCACAGCAACAAAGCAGAATTTTTGTACCGTTTCATAGCCATGGATGAAACATGGGTCCATTACTTCACACCCGAGACAAAAGAACATCCAAAACAATGGATTCAAAAGGGAGAACCAGCTCCAAAGAAGGCGAAGACCATTTCATCAGCAGGCAAGGTCGTGGCATCGGTTTTTTGGGATGCGCATGGGATAATTTTCATTGACTATCTTGAAAAAGGGAAAACTATCAACGGCGAGTATTAAGCAACTTATTGCAAGATTTGAGTGAAGAAATTGAGCACAAGCGGCCGCATTTGGCTAAGAGGAGTGTTCTTTCATCAAGACAATGCACCAGCTCACAAATCTGTCATTGCAATGGCCAAATTTTTATGAATTCAAGTTTGAATTGCTACCTCATGCATGGGCTAAATCTGAGTGGGCTACGTCTGGCATGCATACATGCCAGATTTAGCCCCCTCAGATTATTTTCTGTTCGCAAACTTGAAAAAAATGGCTCTGTTGTCAAAGATTTTCCAACCGCGAATAAGTGATGTTGGCAGTTAATGGCTACTTTGAGGAGCAAGACAGTTCTTAGTATGCAAAGGGTATCAAACTTATTGAACATTTCTGGGAAAAGTGCATACAGCTGAAAGGAGAATATGTTGAAGTTTAAATAATTTTTTCCAAAATTTTTGCATTTTCTTAGTTGGGTCGAATACTTCTGGGATTACCCTTGCATGTATATTTATGCCTATGTATTTGCACAGAGTAAATTAAACTACGTGCCAAGGTATGATTAGCTTTTGAGGCCCATGTTCCGAGATATTCCCACTCAGTACTAAATTATTTGTCTGCCTACCATGAGACGTTTTATGAATGAGGCATACAGTGAATGTGTAATGTGATGTGCAATTTATATCACACACAGAATAAGTGAAACATTGCAGTGACTGACGGTAGTCCACAGTTTTCACAGGTCATTTTTCTCAGTTCAATTCAAGTACCCACTAATTATGAACCATTCAACAACTTTCCAATAATCTTAGCAGAATGGGCATACTATTTATAACTATCAAACAAAGCAATATAAGTAAAATTGGCCCTTGAGCCTCATTTTTCAGGGAATATCTCTCCCAACACACATTATTATTGCATATTTAACCAACCTATTTATTAACATCTCTCTTAGAATATTGTAAGAGCATTTATGCCATTTGCAGGAAGGACTTCATTGGTGATGAAAGATTTTTAGTAATTTTAATCGTATGATTCCTGAAAGCAGTGAGGTTAAGATGAGATATAAATATATTAAACAATACTGAAACTAGACCTTTATGGAAAGTATTTATACTCATTCCTCAGAGGAATTAAGGAGACTTGATACTCAATATTGGCAACATTGAAGGCTCATGCCCTTCAGTACCCAATCCCAAGTAATCACCCTCTGCTTTATACTACATATTGCTAACTCTCCTATCCTCCCTTTGCTCCTTCCCACCCCCCCCCCCCCACACTTCCTCCACCCATGTACGCACGTACATTGCATATGCAAAGTAGTTTTAGCTCTAGTCATCAAATTAATCATTTCAGATGAAGTAGACACTTGGGTTGGAAAATTAAAATTTCCGTGGAATATGCTTAGCTTGTTTCTATAAACTACTACCACAAAAGGACACCCAAACAATTCAAGTTCATGAAATATTATTGATGGCTGCATGGCAAGAGTCGGAAGAATCTTATCTTAATCCACTTATAAATGCTCCAATCAGTATGCATTTGTGACCATGTGATAGCATTGAAAATGGGACTCACTCACACTATATAGAGAATTTCACAAAAAAGCAAAGAGTACTTACTCAACCATATTGATGAGCGCCTTCTCAAGTTTCTGCTGACAGAGAACCGAATGGCGTCCCAACTGAGCAACTTTTAAGCCTGGCTGCAGCTTCAATGCATTGTCGTAGCATGCGAGTGACCTTTTACAAAAAATATAAAAAATAATAATTAATAATAATTTCATTATTAAATATAAATTGACATAAAATACTGCTCCTGGGCAACCATCTTTCAGTTTTAACATGCCTTCAATGATAATTAAACTTAGTTTTCTACAGTACTAAGGAAACCATGTACACAATTAATCAACACAAAGGTCGGATTGGTTGGTGATGGTAGAGTTCACCGAGTACTGAGCCCAACGCATGTGAAATTCAGGGTAAGCCAAAATTCTGGCCAACGCCATTCCCTGGGCTGGCTATGGTTTCCCAGAAAGTTCCGGCACCCAAAAAATCACACAGCTCGGGTGAAGTCCGAGGTGCCCAAGGAGGCGTGCCCAGGAATCGAACCCAGGCATCTCCAGTCAGCAGTCCAATGCTCTACCCCTAGATTACCATGACCAATTATAGGTCTATGCTATATACATTTTTCATGCCAGTAAAATGATTAAATGTGGTTCAATTGAGTGGTTTAAGATGAGATCACACAGATAAGGCTGTGAATATGAGAATGCTAATGAATCTCATGTCTGCAAACGGTACTCCTGAAAAATATCGTTAAGGTGGGCCATTTTCCCAAGAAAATGGACCACTATAGCTTTTGATTTGATTTCACCCTCATGTATGAGTGATGACATACTTCTAACCACGGTAGGAGCGAGGTGGAACTGCGCGTCCCGGTCCATGAGGAAACCATCCCGTACCTCTCTAGGAAATAACCTGTAAATACGTATAATGGAGCCAGTGGTTGACACAAAATTGAGAAATGGGAAACCTGGAGTATGAGAGAAAGAGAGAGAGAGTGTGAAAGTGAATGGAACAGAGTCCTTCCACGTAGCACCCAGCACTCTCTCAATCACAGCCACTCAAGGCTTTTGTGATGATAAGCCATGAGTTGGAAGTTTTCAGATGTATCCACACCTCTGATCATGCGCAACTTCGTTTGCATCGCATATTGTACCAAGATACTTAAGCCAATAAATATTATTTTTATTACAGTAGAAACAGGAAAATGCCTCTGGATAACACAAATTTATCAAAAAACGTTATTTCTTTGACAATTTAATAGTATAAAAAGAATGTCTGGAGGGAAAATGTTGGTGCTAATACAACATAATATCCTTTAATGAGTACACTAGTTGGTACTAATGTCCTATCTACTAATATTGTCAATGAGTGCAAAGTATAACCTGTCGTCCTCTCTTCACATTTAATACACTACCTGTACTTTGCACACATATCTTTGTGTGTTTACTCCATGTTAAACACAATTTGTCAACACATAATGCGAAAAGCATGAATTCTTATGAGACTAGATCCCAGAATGATTTTCATAGCCCATAAGTACAGACTCATACCACTGCACAGAACCAAATCGCATGGAATTAATGTTTTAGCAAATTGATGCCTCCCATGGACTATGACCTTGACGTGGTGAAAAGAATCGTGCATTCTGATAACCCCTGGAGCTGTGCTGGCGGGAGCAATAATAATAGGTCGAAGGTTAGGAGCCAGACAAAAGGTAGTCCATGCAGCGTCTGTTCCTCAGTGAGGTGGCTGCAATGGCGCCTGACCCCAGTGGGGTGGCCAGTAAGTGATGGTGTCACGTTAAAAACACCATTGAGAAAGGCAACGGGTAACCACCTCAATTATCATTTCAAAGAATATGATGCTGGACAGAATTGAGAATATGAGTCCTGGCAACTATGGGGCTCAGCCCAATTGGCCGTGTGTCATGCCTGGCAGTGGGGGATGCAAGGCTTTTGCGGTCATCATATTCCGAAACCCTTGCAAGGGAACACTGACAGCAGCAGAACAGAAGACGTACGAGAAGAAGACCACATTAGTTAGAATAGGAACATGGAATGTTAGGACAATGATGAGGATAGGGAAATTGGAGAATGTTAAGCGAGAGATGGAAAGGGGAAAAATAGATATTTAAGGTCTATGCGACGTGAGATGGAAGGATAGCGGGGATTACTGGAGTGATAATTATAGAATAAGATACGGCGGCTGGGACGATAGCCAACGAGGGGTTGCCATAATATTGAATAAAAAGGATAGGGAGAAGAGGAGTCAACATACATTTAGAGCAAGCAACGGATAGAATATTACTAGTAGATATAGCAGCAGAATGGACAATCTTGGTCATTGTTCAGGTATACTTGCCACCCAGCAACCATACAGAGGAAGAGGTCGATAGGATATACGGTCAGTTATAGGACATATTCGCGTGTGTTGCTGCAGGGAAACATTTGATAGTGATGGGGGATTGGAATGCGATGTTAGGCAAAGAAAGAGATGGTGATGAGGTGGGGGACTACGGTTTAGGCACGAGGAATGATCGCTTGGAGAAAGCAGTTGAGTTCTGCAGGAGACAGGAGTTAGTCATTAACAACACTTGGTTTAGACACCACAAAAGGTGCAGGTATATATGGAAAATGCCCAGTTCCTCAGAAAGGTATCAGTCAGATTATATTCTGGTTTGGTAGGGATTTAGGAACAGTCTGATAAATTCGCACAGCTTCCCGGGAGCGGATGCGGACTCTGACGCAATTTAGTTTTTATGAAGTGTACAGTCCTTTTCAAAAAGATAAGGCAGGGGCAGCGGTTTAGGGAATGGAATGTAGAGGTATTAAATGGATTTTTAAGGAAGGAGTATCAGCAGGCTGTAGAGAAAATCATGGATGACAGTAAAGAGCGGAGTACTCTCAAAGAAAAATGGGAATGTATCAAGAAAGGGATATCAAAAGCTGTAAAAGAAACTATCCTTGGATCACGGATGAGATGATTAAAAAGATAGATGAGAGAAGGAAATGGAAGAATGTAAACACAACGGTTAGGCAGAAGGAAGTACAAGGAGTTGAATAATAATTGGAGACAGGTAACAAATAAAGCAAAAGTAGCAAAGTGGAAGACTTAGTGGGAGGATATGGAAAGTTTGCATAGGAAGGGTGAAATTGGTGTCATATACAAGAAGGTTAAAACACTATCAGGAAGTAAGAACGGAAGATCAGTGTTAACAGTTAGAGAAAAGTCAGGAAAGATAATAGCTGCAACAGAAGAGCTGATCCTAAAGAGCTGGAAGGAATATACATAAGAACTGTACAGTAAAAAACTTAGACCAACAAGCTTAGACAAAGAAAGAAAACATGACTTTAGATGAAGATAGCTTACGTACAAGCATATTCGACGATGGGATAGAAAGGGCATTAAGGGAGATGAAATCAAATAAGGTCTTGGAGGCAGTCAACGTTCCTGTGGAACTATTAAAAGGTTCAGGAAAGTTTGGGTGGATGAGTCTATATGGACGAATTCATAGTAACTATGAGGAAGGGATCCGGCCGAATGACTTTGTGAGTTGGTGTTAGTTCCTATTTCGAAAAATGTAAAGGCTACATCATGTGAGGACTACAGAACAATAAGTTTGATATCCCACACAGCTAAGGTTGTCCTCAGGATCATAATCAAAAGGATAGAGAGTAGGGCAAATGTTTACAAAGGGGATGATCAGTTTGGGTTAAGGAAGGGGAGAGGTACACGTGATGCCATTGCAGTAATGAGATTACTAATCGAGAGGAATATAGAATACAATCAGGACATATTTGCTGGTTTTGTAGATTTTGAAAAGACATTTGGTAGAGTGAATTGGGAAAACTAATGAGTATATTGCAGAAAATAGGAATAGATTGGAGGGAAAGGAAACTAATCCGCAACCTGTACATGTCTCAGACTGCTCAGGTGCGGGTGGGGAACGGGGAGTCCGGATGGGCAGTGTTAGGAAAAGGTGTAAAGGCAGGGTTGCCCATTATCACCAGTGCTGTTCAACGTATATTTGGAGGAAATAATTAAAGAGGCAGGGGAAGGACTGGCAGTAGGAATAACAATCGGTGGGGAATTCATAAAATCAGTTTTGCAGATGATCAGCACTTAACCCTAGCGATAACACTTTAATACTTGTCTTTACTCCAGGACTTTTGTTTTTAATAATATTATGTACAAGGGTGGTACAATAAGTCATTAGAATGAAGTAGAAAAAACAATTTTTTGGTCTTTTTTTTATTTTTCAACATAATCTCCTTTAAACTCTATGCATTTGTCCAAGCGTTTTTTCATTTTTTTAAGCCATCTAAAAAGTGGGATTTTGAAAGCTCCTCCAAATAGGCATTTGTTTGATCGATTACTTCCGCGTTAGACGTAAACCTTCGTCCGCCAAGCCATTTCTTCAAGTCTGGAAATAAGGAATAGTCACTGGGGGCCAAATCTGGTGAATACGGTGGGTGTTATCATAATTGAAACTTTAATTCTATATTTTTAGCCATCGCAACTGTGCAGGTGTGCAACCGTGCATTGTCTCGATGAAGGAGAATCTTTTCTTTTTCAGATGAGGACGCTTTTCCTTGATTTCCTTGCTCAGCCATTTCAATAATGACGCATAATACTCTTCTGTTATCATTGTTCCCTTTTTCAAGTAATCAATGCAGATGATTCCACGAGCATCCCAAGAGACCGTGGCCATAACCTTACTGGCCGACTTGACTGTCTTCGCCTTTAGAAATCCAATGTTTTGACTGATGGTTTGCCTCTGGAGTGTATTGGTGTATCCATGTTTCATCAACAGTTACACATCGACGCAGAAACTCATCAGGATTGCGACGGAAAAGCATCAAAACAACCTCATAGTCGCCCACACGTTTGCGTTCATTCTCCGCTGCGAGTAAATGTGGCACCCATCCTGCCGAGATTTTTTTTCACGCCTAATTTTTCATGCAAAATTGAAGCTACTGTCCCTTGTGATAGGCATATGGCTTCTACTATTTCGCACACTTAGAGTCGTCAATCACTTAACATCATATCCTACATGTTGTCAATCATTTCGGGGGTAGACACTTCCACAGGGCGTCCGGATCTCCATTCATCTTTTGTGGATGTGCAACCGCGTTTAAACTCATTCACCCAATTGATTGATTTCTTCTGGCGTCAACCCTTTCAAATATAAATGTTTAATCACTCTCGAAACCCATTTTTATAGACAAATTAAAGTTCTTTACTTAAATTGATGACAATAACCAAACTATATGATTATACAGCTGAAACTTTAACAGCTGACTAGTTAGGAGTGTTATTTAATGGAAAAAATTTATTTTCGATACTACGAACACCATCTCTTGGATTTTCTAACGACTTTTTGCACCACATTCATATTAATTGCTGTTTATGAACTTTCTGATTTTGATACTTCATATGTTTAGGCAAATGTGGGAGGAAGAGGCTATATGGGCTCATTCGTAGTATTTATGAGGAAGGAATCTGGCTGGAAGACTTTGTGAGATCAGTTTTAGTTCCTATTCCATAAAAGGTAAAGGCTACATCATGTGAGGACTACAGGGCAATTAGTTTGATATCCCACGCAGCTAAAGTTGTTCTCAGGATCATAAACAAAAGGATAGAGCGTAAGGCAAATGATTACTTAGGGGATGATCAGTTTGGGTTTAGGAAGGGGAGAGGTACGCGTGATGCCATTGCAGTAATGAGATTATTAATCGAGAGGAATATAGAACACAACCAGGAGGTATTTGCCTGTTTCGTAGATTTCGAAAAAGCGTTTGATAGAGTAAATTGGGAAAAACTAATGAGTATATTGCAGAAAATAGGAATAGATTGGAGGGAAAGGAGGCTAATCTGCAATCTGTACATGTCTCAGACTGCCCAGGTGAGGGTGGGAAACGGGGAGTCAGGATGGGCAGTGTTAGGAAGGGGTGTAAGGCAGGGTTGCCCATTATCACCGTTGCTGTTCAACCTGTACGCAGAAGAAATGATCAAAGAGGCATGGGAAGAACTCGAGGTAGGAATGAAAGTGGGCGGGGAAGTCGTAAAATCAGTTAGGTTTGCTGATGACCAAGCTTTATTTTGTCAGTCAGCCAAGGGATTGCAAGCATTGCTGAGCGAATTGGAAATTCAGTGCGACAGATATGGGATGAGAATCAATATTAATAAAACAAAGGTTATGCGATTTTCTAGGAAGAAAAAGGCTAAGCTAAACATTAAAATAGGAGGGCAAAAACTACAGCAGGTAGAACAGTTTACGTATCTCGGAAGTGTTTTGGACCAACACAGTCATAGTAGTAGGGACGTAAGGAGAAGAATTGCGCTAGGCAAAGAGGCTTTCACAAGGAGGAGGGAGTTGATGAGAAGGACGTTGAATAAGGATATTAAGAAAATACTCGTAAAAACTTTGATATGGAGCATAGCTATGTACGGTGCGGAAACATGGTCATTGAAGCAGGAGGATGGACATAGATTGGAGGCTTTTGAAACGTGGGTTTGGAGAAGAATGGAGAAGGTGAAATGGACAGAGAAGAAAACAAATGAGGATGTACTTGGAATGGTGGGCGAAGATAGGGGTTTGATGGGAGAAATCCTGTGGAGGCAGGAAAAGTGGTTGAAGGCGGTATTGACCAGCAGTGCGATGTTGAAGACTGTGATAGAGGGGAGAATGTTAGGCAAACGAGGAAAGTGAAGGAACAGGATAGGGATGTTGGACGGGATGAAGGGAGGAAGAAAGTACTCAGAGATGAAGAGGGGTCTCATGTAGAGTAGGATACTGGATTTTGTATTTTGTTAGGAATCACAAAATATGTATTTAGTAGCTGGGTCCATCCACAAACCTACCTTGACCGGTAGATTACCTCATAATAATAATATGTCATATATCACATGCTTTGATCTCTAAGCAAATAAACCATTTTATAATTGCAATATTTACAGGGGCGTAATGGTATTTACTGAAGTAATGGTCAACACATGTCATGAACACCACAAATGATAATAAGTAGTTACATTAGGAATATGTATGCATGTATGTACCTCAAAGAGTGGGACCCACATTTGACATTTGCCAAGAGAATATGTATTTTGTACCTTATAGTGAGTCATCCCTTAAATGGGGACAATCTAATATTTATAGAACTACAGATAGTTTAGTAATATAAAATCATTATTGATTGATGATTACTATGCATAAAAGTACTTACCACTGAAAAGGTAGTCTTGAAATGAAGTTACAGGATATTGAAGAGCCAAGCATAAAAAGGCTTTCTTTTTCTATCACCCCCTTCCCTCCATCTTTAACTTATTCATTAATATGTTCAGGTACCATAACTGTTGACAAATGTCCTTACACTACAATTGCAGCACTCTGAACATTGCGAATCCACTTTTGAACCTCCTTTAATCACTATGAAAAATAATACAAATTACTTCCCTTCAAAATGAACTGCATAGCTCTAGAAAATAAAAAGTTTTCCCCATGCTCCTAATAAACTCAATGGAAGATTTTTTTATTGCAAACTATGACAAAAAAAAAGTTTGTATTTGGGCAGATATGTGTTCTGTGCAATAAATGCGCGAACCGGTACAATCTGGCGGCCATGATGCGGACTACAGCCCCACCCACTAGCGGCGCTAGTCGCCTTTTAACCCAATGAGGAGATGTCTGTGCTTGGTGGATCGTCGAGCCGTGCCTATGGTGCCTGCCAGTCACGTTAGTTCCTTTTGTCCTCTTTTACTGTTTGTCGAAAATGGACGTTGACAAAATCACGGAGCAACGAATCAACATCAAGTATTTTGTTGAAGTGGGGTAAAAGTCATCAAGAAACTACTGAATTGTCGACAGCGGTTTACGTTGATAATGCTCTGAAGAAGAAATCATCCGTTTTCAAGTGGAGTAAGCGTTTTAAAGATGACCACGCCACGGATGATGCAAGGCCAGGACGACCTTCGACCACCTCCTGTGTTGACGACAGCATTGATCGTGTGCGGTCCCTTGTCTTCACCAATCATCGAAAAACTGCCCGAATGATAGCTGAACTGAGTTGAGGAAAATCAACAGTGCAGACTATTTTAAGAGAACACGATGGATGGATCCTTCACCATGACAATGCACCCGGACATTCAGTATTGATTGATCGCTAGTCACAAAATTCAATCGCCATCCTTGATCATCCTCCTCATTCACCAGATCCCGCCCCCTGCAACTTGTTCCTATTCCTAAAATGCAAAAATATGATGAGGGGACATCACTGGGAAGATATGGACACAATAAAGCAAGAAACGACTGGAAAACTAAAAAGGCTAACTGCCGAGGACTTCCGAGGGTGCTTTAAACAAAAGAGGGAAAGAAGATGGAATAAGTCCATAGCAACGAATGGAGAATACTTTGAAGGGGACAAAATCGATGCAGACTAAATTTTGCAAAATAAATTTTTTATGGCCTCAGTTCCCATATTTATTGGACAGAGTAGTTCAGCATGGGTCAAATAAGGCATTTCACAATTCCTTCTCTTGCCACGAACAGAAGAACATGAATCTCATGAAAAATACTAATTTTATCATTTGAATAACTGATCGAAGCACTTTTCCACTTGATAAAATTTTTTATTTTATGACCGAGTTTCCATGAATTACATCATCATCAGGTAACAAACTGAAGTTGTGTGCAGGCTTATATACATTCCAGAAGGGGGGTAGAGGATGAGGTAGGAAATGAGGGGGGAGGGGGGAAGGGGAAGAGGGGGGGAGGGGGGAGACAAGGGAGACATTTGCAAGAAATAGCGGAAACAGCATTTTGACCTTGTTAAAAAACAGCCACATGCCTAAAGCACATTTTGACCACGAACTAAATATAATTAAACGCATCACCATCAACAATTGTGATTCCGATTTAAAAGTGCTACATTAATCGAATAAATGCAAAAAATTAGATGCGTTGGAACAATTGGAAAATTTCCAACGAGTAAAGGAGAAAACCCCCCTCTTCAATGACATGCAGTTCACTTCCTCCTCCTTCCCCTTCCTTTCCATCAACTTTTGTTGGTAAACTTTGACCGCGCGTGACAAACAACACCCCAGCCCTTAAGTGCCTCCCCCCCTGTGTATGTTAAGTGGGGGTATTCCACCACCACCCCTCCAGAAGGGCCTAATCCTTGGCCTCAAAACCCCAGCCCGCCTACTGGTGTCGTTCCGGCAACTGATGGTTTATTGGAGACTGCCGCCATCCACCCAAGACGACCACTTCGCACCCTAAGACTAGTTGTATTGTTTATTGAACAAGGTCAAAATGCTGTTTCCACTATTTCTTGTAAACGCCTCCCTGTCTCCCCCCCCCCTCTTTCCCTTCCTCCATCTCTCTCCTCTCCCCCCTCGTTTCCTACCACGTCCTCTCCCCTCCTTCCGGAATCTTAAATGTATATGAGACGGCACACAACTTCAGTTTATTACCTGATGATGATGTAATACATCGAAACCTGGTCGTAAAATAAAAATATTTTTATCAAGTGGAAAAGTGCTTCGATCAGTTATTCATTATGTTCGACTTCCACCGCATCACGCCTGAAGCTACTCAATTTATCATTTGAAGTGAGCATGCTCCTTTGAGAACCCTTTGCTACACCAGAAGTACCACCAAATACGACCTATATTTTATAATAGCATGAGCCATTTGGTCATAAAAAACTACATTCCCTAAGAAAGTTTTCAACAATGTTTTTAGCTTCCTACAAACTACAGTGAAACTAGCACTTTGCATTATGAGCAAAAATTATTGTAAAAAATGAATTGGTGGACGAGAGACTTTACCCTTAATGAGCGGAGAGGGGGATTCCTGGGGTGATTAAGCATCTGCTGCTTCAGTCTGCATTTGGCACACATTTCGCTGTCCTCTTTGTGTTCCTGGTTATTTACACATTCCTCCAAACTTGAGTTTAGACCTGTTACACGCGATTTTTTTCCCACAAAGAGTAATAATCCTTGAAAAAACGTCACCAAAGCAATGCCGCCAGAAGACAGCCAAAAGAGACAAAAATTACCATTTGAATGAGACATAAAATCATTGAAAAGCGAGAATGAGATGTAAGAGAGCCTGATCTAGCATGGAAACACAATCAGTCTACATCAGCAATTTGCACTATGCTCCAGAACAAGGACATTTGGGGGAAGCAATGAATAAAGTCCAAGAAGAGAAGAACTAGCGTCCTCTCAGCATTGTGAGGCATGGTAAAGCAGCAAGCTGTGGCGCAAAGGCAGCAGAGGACTTCTTCTTCAATTTCAACAAGCTCAAACATTCTGAGAGTTATCGGCAGCAACAGGTTTCCAATTGCTACAAAACGAGTCTCTCCTTGAAAAATATGCTGTAGCAACCCAATACAACAAAAGAGGAGAGTGCATTGCCCAGCCACAACCCTTTTTACCCGACACGGCTACTTTCACTCTCCTTGGTAAAGAAAATGTAATTATGGTGCAGAAATTATAAATTGAAGGAAAGAGGAGTTTTTATACTTACTGAGCAATTAAGCCAAGGAATACATCCAAATAAGTGCAAACCAACAAAAATCATAATTCAAGGAAGAATCTGTCCCAATCTATAAGTGCACTATTGTTATAATATTGGAGAATGCACAAAACGCATATCTGAACATCTTCGTAGACTAACTTTTGTCTAGCCTTTGGTTTTGTTATGTTGCATGTTACACTGGGAGGATATCACCATATGTAGAAGGGCCTATTCAGTGCGTGCTATCCTTGAAGGGGGGTTGTGCCTATGTTTAGTGCCACCATTCCTACAGAGTTTAGTGATAATTGCACCGCTTGGATTTTTGGCATGGGTTAGCCAAAAAGTATTCTCAGCTATGTAGCTTTTAGATCAACCTTGATGGGCACACCAAATAGATTTACATAGCAACATCTGTAAATATACACATCACAATTACCTCTTTCATTGATTGCCTAATTGATGATATGTGAATCTCAATTACCTTGGCTTGGCGTACCAATGGATTCTCATGCAAGAGCAACAACATAAGCAGGAATATTTTCATTCTGAAAAATGTTTTCTGCGACCTTGTCACCCACTGGGATGCACGACACAGGACCAAATGGAAAGGGCTGGCTTGGTCTGAGGGCTGTTTGCCCATTTGGGTGTGCCATGTGCAAACACACTCCACTCAAAATGGCTTCAACATTCAGTCAAACAGTTTGCTTCGGTAGTGTTGTTTGAGTGTTTCCTTTATGGAAATCAGCTTATTTATGTGGATGGATCACCTTTGGTGAATTATCAATCTATGTTATCCTTTTTTATTCTAAATAATTAGCAGCCGTAGAAATTGCATGAGGGTAAAATCCAAATTCTGTACATTGCATTCAACTACGGAATAAACTAACAAGGTGATGCAATTCCTGTGAGTCTATTATAAACTTTAAATCTATTTTTGGCTACATGGTTAGGTAAGCAAAAGGTTCATGTCTTGACAAACAAGGCACGCAATAAAATACCCAAAACTTAGGTACCTGTTGTAATCACTCAAGAGTGCATATGCATTTGCGAGTGCAAGGTGAGTGGCAGGTGGTGCAGTGCGCAGTGGAAGGTGCTCCATAGGTTCCGATGGTAGTGAGAATGCAGCATGGTCTACAGCAGCATGGAGGATGATGGCAGCCTCGGCAGGGCGGCCACTGGACAGGAGCACCCAGCCCATTTGTGCCAGGCCCACATCTCGGTGCTTACTACCAACCAAAGAACAATACAGAGCATTATGCATGTAAATTGAAAACACATACGCCTGCTGCACTATGATGGCATTGTGCCTGCTTCACTGGTCACGCATATACCAAATATCGAATTGCACAACTGGCCTTGATATTTTAGACTCCACATAATATCAAATGAAATATTCACCATATGTTTCCACAATCAAGATAATATTTAGCCTCACCTTTTCCACTTTGCAGCAAGAGATGGTTCATAAAAGACGTTTTTTTAATAATTCAGAAAAAGGTCACAAGGATAATAAAGAATTGTCATTCATATGATAGACATGTCTTATTAATTTTGCCTTAAATTAATAACTAATACTAACTGAGGGAATTTGACTGCTTCCACCTTACACCTTGCCTTCTTTGGTTTATAGCACACCAGATGCTCCACTGCCATCATTTTAAAGGCCAAATCTACCATCATCAAATACAGTATAGGATTTGCATAAGGCTGCATTACATAGAAAAATCTGCAACACAGCCTCCACCATGAATATGTATTCGCATCCAAAAAGTATAATGTGCCACTCAAATGCAAACTGCCATCAATTGAGCAAGGAGGCCATTGAAATACATTTAGAAGAGCATAATATTAACTATGTGACTTGATATGCTCTAGATTAGTGGTTCCCAAAGTGGGTGCTGCACCCCCCGTGGGGTGGTGCTCCAGTCTACGGGGGTGAATAGAGGCAAAAGGAGCTGCCGGAGGGTCCTGACTATGTGACATTTGTGAAGGCTCGGTAACCTTCCTTATGTCTCCATTTTAAAGCTTTGCTGTCAAAGTTTACATTGTTTCCTGCATCTGGAAGTAATTTAAACCATGTGTACACTTACATTTTAAATTAGGAATGGTTGAAAAATATTTCCAAGCTTTTCCCGCACAAGGGAAACCTTCGGAGAGGTTTAATTTCATTTAGTCTATCGCTGGCACAACTTCACGACACGGAGTTCTTTGGCAGTAAGATTCAGTGTGAATAAAGCGAGTCTGACTCCAGAGAGGAATCAGTTCACCTGATAATTAGATTTGGCATTTTTAAATTAAATATTTACGTAGATAATCATTTTCCAAACACTTCGGTTCCCATGATATTATCAAGGCTGTATTGGTAAGTTACTTTTCATTCATTGCATGATATCATTCTTGTTATAGTACTCTTATATAATTTTTTGTATTATTTTATGATGGCGAAGTACATTGTAAAAGGAAATGGCCAATATATTGTTTGTTTTCATGAAATGGTAATATATAGTTCAAAAAGAGGACCTTTTCTCTCATACTTGGTGTACATATGCTTGAACTTTCACTTTGCCGGATAGATATCAATTAAATAAATTCCCGCTTCACTGATCTAAGTCACAGTTTAGCTGTCATTGTGCATTTCCTTGAAGCATATCTTTTTTCAAATAATGGGTAATATTCACAATAATTCTTTGAATAAAAAGAAAACTTTGGCAATATTTCACCTTTACGAGTAAATTGAGTGGTAAACATTATTCTTCACAAAATTCCTCTGGATAATATATCATCAAATGAAAAGTTGGCCTTGATATGGAATAAACTTAAGTTGAACCAACGCAAAAACAAGTATCCAAAAATTGAACCAAAGCCAATTTCACCGCCACATTCCCTTGAACTGTCTTTCTGATGAATACAATCTAGGGAATTTCCCTAATTAAGCCAGAAGAGCAAGCTGGTCTGGGTGATGATGATTTGATGGTCTTTTGTGACCATTTAGCCGCCGTGCAGAAAAATATGATGCAGCGATTTGAGGATCTTCTTTTGTCGGTAATGCCAGACTGGGTGAACAATCCATACGTAGATATTGAGGAAGTTACAGTATTAGAGGGAGAATTAATTGGCCTGCAAAATGACATTGAATTGAAACCGAAGTTTAACATATATTATCAAAAATTATGGTTACCATAAGAGGTTTCCCATTGTTACCCTGCATAATGGATGGTGGTTAAAAAACTCTTTCTTGCATTTTTGACTTCATATTTGGTGGAACGTGGTTTTAGTGCAGTCATTCAGCTTATTTCCAAGGAGGAAACAGACTTTAAGTCTGTGAACGCGGTGATTTAAGATTTCTGCTGAGTGATATGAAAGTTGGACACCTGGCATCAGGTCATCAAGGCTATCCATCCCCTTCAAATTTTATTTGATGGAAATATGTTATTAAAATAGGCAATAGAATCTCCTTAAATAACTTCTAGACCATGAAAAACTATAATGAATCGTCACTTAATTGTTTAACTAATTTTAACAAAATATGATGGGTTATCTTATTTTCATACATTGAAAATATTCATGTTATATAGTTGTTTAATTTAAGTAAATAAATGGCATGTTAACTTCTAAAAAAAATTTTTTTTAATTATTTGTTTTGATAATTTATTTTTATGTAAAAAGTATATTCTCACCTAAGTTCCTTTTATTGCGCATTAAGTCTTTTGCATAAATGTGATATGAAAACTATACTTCTATAGGATTGCAAATACGCATTTGATTAGTCTTTGTTTTTAATTTTAATATTTCAATGTTCCTCATTTGGCTATTTTGTTTTATGATTTTGATTATTACTTTAAAGCGATCGACTAGGTGGCGTTCAGTATATGTTTATGGATCTAAAAAGCTCGGCTCAATTTGGTGGCTCGAAAAGTTTGACAAACGCTGCTCTAGACCAGTCATGGAAGCCCATGAATCTCAAGCCCCAAATCATGAAGAACACATGAACTAAATATATAGGACTGGCACCAACCAATCAGGAGTTCCCAGACTCAAATGGGAGAGGCATACAAAGTCAATAAAACTTGGGCTGAACACCCAACACGCCGAGGACACTGGTAGACTTAGCCTTTGAAATGTTGAGTAGTGGAAGTGGTTATCAGGGGAGGCGATCGACAGCCGAGGTCATTTGCACCATTAGGGATGGACAGGAAAGGATGAAGGGTGGAGAGAAACCCAACGTCAGCCAGCATTAGCCTACTCTTAACAGAAGGCGCCTTGGGGTCTGAAGCTTTATGTTCCATCCCACGGACGGCGTACACACTCAAAGTGCTCTCCACAAAGCACCTCAAGTAGGAATTGGGATACCACAGAATATCTGCTGTCTCCAGGATTTGAACCCGGGCCCTCTGGGTGGAAAGCCAGTATGCTAGCCACTGCAACATTCTGATCCCCTTGAAAGGTCGAAAAAGACTTCATCCATTCAATGGCAATTTCATATAAATATCACTCCTCAACTCTGTCACAATACTGCCACCACCACCAACCCACTCACCTGGGAGAGAGATGAACCGCACGCCTTGCGCACTCAATGGCCCGAGGTGCATTGCCCACAATTCGCCAGAAGAGGGATGCCAGGTTGTGTAGGGGCCATGAGGTGCCATTGTTTGCCAGTGCCAGTCCCACCTGGCATCCAAACTGGTAGATCCTCCAGCTGGGTTCTAAATCCCCCGATGGGGGCGGAGGGGGGGATGGCGGTGGTGGCTTGGTCAACGTGGACGACTGAGAGGTTGGCAGCACTGGGCCCCCCTCGCCACCGGGGGATTTCCTCTGCTCACCCCCACCCTCAGGCCAGTCACCCGCCTGCCACTCCATGAAAATGGGGCTCTTGCGCAGGTGAAACAAAAAGGCAGACTCCAGGGAAGGCTCGGGATTCATTGACAGGTTCAGCCTCTCCTTCAAACCCTAGGGCGGAGGCAACAACAAAACGAACATGAGAGGGGATTGATGGGGCACACTAAACAACGAGGTATGTTAAAGCAACACCATGACACCCAATTCCAGCATAAGGAAGACTAAAAGGCGGAATATCAAAGTAAGCATGGAGGTCAACCTTCTGACTCAGCTAGTGCATTTTTCTCACTGTTATGGCATCCCAATCGTGAACACTACATTTCAGTCAATTGATGTACGATAGATAGTTATCTCATGCTCCCAAATTCAAAAGCAAATCCATCAATTGGTACCGTATTTTATTTCAGATCAATCTGAAAATAGGACTTTGCATCAGAATTTTAACAATAATATAACAAAGACAATTACAAACACCCAAGCGCTTGGTGGAGGAAAACCCACCCAGGCAGGAATCAAACCCATGACCTCTGGGTTGGCAGCCGAGGACCTTCTCCCGTTGCCACCTTGTGCGGTAATACATATTTTAATGGAAGCACTGCCTTCTGCTATTGAAACAAATGCTTTTTCTCTTTCATTTGATCCACTCAGCAAATTTGAGCTTATGTATAGGTACATAGAACAGACCTTTAACTTCAGCAGGGATGAAAAGGCCTCAGAGCACATGCGCCCAGCCAGGGGCTGATTCTTCTCGTGGGCAAGCAGCTGTGTGGCTGCGGGTGTTTTTTTCTAGTGATATGGTAAACTTATAATAAACAGATATAAGGTATAATCTTTAAGAGGCCACATGGCATAGTGGGACTGAAATGCATGTGCTCATACACACACTATGATGACCTTGTACATCAAAAGAGTCAAATGAAACATTGTTATGAGGGAATATTGGCTTAGTAGATAGAGCATTGGCTGAACGAAAAACCTCATATTCTATGTGGACAACTTCAGCTAAATCCAAATTGTGCAATTTTCTTCACCAGAACTTCATGGGAAACTGCAGATGGCACAGGCACAACCGGATAAATCAGGTCGGTAATGTAGCACTCTGATGATGGTCACGGGATTGAGTGATGCTGACATGGCATCAACTTTAGTGGCTCAGTCCATAGGAAACAGGATGTCCAGCAAAGAGTGGTTCATGAATATCCCTCTTCAATTCCAAATACTTCCTTCCAACCTACATTCCATCCCACATCCCTATCACCTATTCCTGCCCCTTCCTTGTTTGCCAAACATTCTCCCTTCTATCACAGTCTTCAACATCCCCCTACCAATTAATGTGCTCTGCATACAGGGTTCGTCCGGAAAATAAGTGTACTGACTCCTGGGCTGGGCACGCCGCTCCAGGCACGCCCAGCACCGCTCTGACGGGCTGTGATTGGAGGGGGGTATGTTGGCAAGCGACGCTGAAAAAGGCAGTCGGCTCTGAGCTGTGGTGTAGTGAGGAGCTCTGTTAACGCGAACCTCCACGCTCGACCCACGTCACGGAACGCAATGCCGAAGTTTTTGGAGCAGCGTTATTCCATCAAATTTGCGGTAAAGCTTGGGAAATCGTCTACCGAAACTGTCGGTATGATTAACCAGGCTTACAGGGAGTCAGCCATGTCCAGAAACATGATCTTTCGGTGGCACAAGATGTTCGTGGAGGGCAGAGAAGAGGTCGACGACGAGTCTTCGAGAGGTTCCCGATGATGCCTTCGCGGGAGCGTTCCAGGAATGGGAACGCCGCTGGAACAAGTGTATCGACTCACAAGGGTCCTATTTTGAGGAATATTAGCTTAAGATATGTAAAAGTGTAATACATTTTTTTTCCTGAGCTCAGTACACTTATTTTGCGGACGAACCCTGTATATTTCCTGCCTCTTTTTGATTTTTCCTAACAATCCTCCCTTCTCTCTCACCATACCACTTCCTCATTTGTTTTCCTTTCGATCCACTTAACCTTCCTCATTCTTCTCCACACCCACATCTGTCAAATACCTCCAATCTACCACACCTATCATCCTGCTACATTGACCATATTTCTGCGCCATAAAAAAATCACACTCCAAATCAAAGTTTGGACAAGCCTTTTCTTAATATCCTTACTCTACATTCTCATCAATTCCCTCCTCCTTCATACACGACTGAATTCCCCGATAATGACCTTGAGTCATCCCAACTACCCACAAAATACCGGTTCGGATTTCCCCAAACCTTTTCGCCCCTAGACCCTTTCGCACCAGAATTCTTCCCTAAAAGCCACCACAGATCCCTAAATCCTCTGGCACCGGAATTCGTCTCTTTCCAACTTGAAGGTAAAAATACGTCTCGAAGTCTTTCCTCTGCAACCATTGATCTACGTGAACGATATGTGGCTCCAAGTAAATTCCTTAACAATCAATTAACCTTATGCGACATTTTTAGATCTCACCCTCGTTCTTTTCAAATAATTTACCTCAACGCCCAAAGTCTCTCTGCACACCTTGACGAATTGTGCCAACTTCTACCTGACAACGAAGTTCATGCAATTTCCATCGCTGAGACTTGGCTTAAGCCTCATATGCCTACCTCATCCATCGACATTCCTGGCTACAACTTCTATCGACATGATCGTGTTGGCAAGGGTGGTGGAGGCGTAGGTGTCTACGTGAGAAAAGATCTCTCATTCAAAATTATATCAAAAAGTTCTTCCATTTACTGGAAAAGACCCGAGTTTGCATTCTTAGAGATAACCTTCAACCTAAAAAAAATTCTTTTAGGCATAGTTTACCGCCCACCCAAGGTAGGTTATTTTTCCGACTTGGAAGAAGCATTATCTTCCCCCATTCCGACCTATGACCATGTTATTCTTACCGGTGACTTCAATGCCAACTTTCTTTCCTCAACTCATGACTCTAAAACAATTACTAACTCCATGTCATACCTCGGTCTTAGCATACTTCCCCTAGAACCTACCCATCATGCATCTTCATCAGCCACTTGGCTTGATGCAATAATTACAGCCAACCCTCACAAAATCACAACATATGGGCAACTTTCTGCCCCAGGAATATCCATGCATGATGTATTATTTTTAACATACTCAGTTAGATGTCCTAAATTTAAGCAGAAATTCATTCTTACTCGCGATTTCAAGTCCATAGATGACAAAGACCTAGTATCCGATGCGGCTACCATTCCATGGCAGTCTATAGAATTCATCGACGACATAGATAAAAAAGTAGAACTATTTAATACGTTCTTAAATGATCTAGGAGACAAACATGCACCGTTTGGAAAAATCCGACTGTCCAAACCACGCTCCCCTTGGATAACAGATGAAATAAAATACTTGATGCGTAGGCGTGACGCAGTCTATAGCCTGTTTAAAAAACATAAAAACGAAAATGTATTCAATATCTACAAAAAACTGCGAAACAAAACTAAACAAGTCATTAGAAATTCCAAAATCAGATATGCCTTCCAAATATCTAAAGAGCCCCCGTCACATATTTGGAAAAGCTTGAAGTACCTTGGTGTCGGAAAAACTAAAAATCAACACTCCCTACCTGCTGACATCTCTCCAGACGACCTAAACCGTTTATTCACAACCCCACCGATGGAAATCGACTTTAATGCAAAAAATGAATACTTATACAGTTTGCATAATTCTGAACCAACTCCAGTTTCTGCTGGAAGCTCATTCAAAATTTCTCCCGTCACACAAATGGAAGTTCTCCAGGCCCTCAAAAAAATCAAGTCCTCCTCAGATGGAGCTGACGGAATTTCAGCTATTCTCATACAAAAGTTACTTCCCATTGTACTTCCTGTTTTAACTCATATCTTTAATTGGTCTATTCTAACTGGAACATATCCCTCACTCTGGAAACGTGCCCTCGTCCGTCCCATCCCCAAAAAATCCACACCCACTAACATTGCTGAATACAGACCAATCAGCATTTTGCCTCCTTTATCAAAAGCATTCGAGAGACTCATTCACGAACAAATTTCAAAGTTTCTGAATGAAAATAACTTACTTGATCCTCTACAATCTAGCTTTCGGCCCTCTCACAGCACAGCTACCGCTCTCCTTAAAATAACAGATGACATCCAACTATCCATGGATCGCAAAGAGGTGACAATAATGACTCTCCTAGACTTTACCAAAGCCTTTGACTCTATTGACAAAGATATTCTCTTAGCAAAACTTCAAAACCTGAATTTTTCTTCCTCGTCTTTACTGTGGATTCGCTCATACCTAAGTAACCGATTCCAAAGAGTCATTACACCTAATTCATCCTCTAACTGGCTTCAAATACACAGGGGTGTTCCACAAGGATCCATTCTTGGACCCTTGCTTTTTTCCCTGTATATAAACGATATTAGTAAATGCATTTTAAATTGCATTCATCACCTTTATGCCGATGATTTACAAATATATCACCATTCCCGCCTTCAAGACCTACCTACAATTATAAACTAAATTAATGCAGATCTGGCTGCTTGGTCACTATGGGGAATAAAAAATTTATTGAAAATAAACCCAATCAAAAGTCAGTCCATTATAATTGGATACCATAAACTACATTCTAAAATAAGTATTGATAAACTACCACCACTAAAATTGCAAGGATCTATCATACCATACCTAAGGACAGTAAATAATTTAGGCTTAACCATAAATGAAACATTATCTTGGACTGATCATGCAATTGATATCTGCAGAAAAATTAACTCATCCCCGCATTCACTGAAAATGTTAAAGCACATTGCTCCCCCCTCCTTAAAGATGCTTCTTGTGTCCTCTCTTCTCATACCCCACTTGGATTACTGTGATGTAGTATACCAAGACCTTTCAGGCGAGCTGAAAACCAAACTCCAGAAGACCCATAATTCCTGTGTGCGGTTCATATGTGATCTTAGGAAGTACGATCATATTTCCGACTCATTTAATAGAATATCCTGGTTAAAGCTAGAAGGCCGCAGGCATTTACATATTCTTTCACTTCTCTACAGAATACTTTCAAACCACACACCTAAATATCTATACAAAAATTTCCTCTTCATCAACTCAATCCACAACAGAAATACTAGGGGTAATAATAAACTTCTTGTCCCACACCATCACACGGAAATCTATCACAAATCTTTTCATGTTACAGCATGCCGTCTGTGGAACTCTCTCCCAGATGACATAAAAAACTCTTCGTCAACAACAACATTTAGAAGAGCACTTCACAAGTTCATTTTCCTCAGGTACTTAACTTAACCAGTATACCCTCCGTCATTCCACTCAGCTGTTATACAGATCACTGTGTCTACTTTTTTTAACCTGCTTTTTTGTTTTGTCATCTCAAGCGGTAGGAGTTTGCATAATTATTTTTAGAAATATCACGCTTCTCATTACTCCGCATGTGTTGTCAATGTATTTAATTTCTCCAAATCAATTTCAGTAACTTAATAATATGTATACAATGTAAAAATGATTGTTACAATGTACATGTATCTTTCCTCTAATTAATAGGGTTTTCGCAGGTTTTTCACACCCCCCTTCTCTTCGTGGGTGTTTTTCCTGCGTGGGTTTTAACTAGTTGAGCAATGCCACGCTCTCCCTAGCTTTTCTCACAAACCTCATTCTTTGCTTAGACTTTCCTCATTTTATTGTACTCTATCTTCACTGTCATTTAATTTGAGTATATGTAGGTGTATTCTTAATTTATATATGTATATGTATGTAAGTATGGGTGTATATGTGCGTACTTATGTATGTATTTATGTATGTGTATGAATGCATGTATGTATATTCTATTGTTTCAGGCTTCACTTCGTGGAAGTAATTAATATCCATTATTAAAATATAATGAAAGGCTCGTACTTTTCCACAGATTTTATTATACGGTACAACGCGTTTCACCGACTTGCGGCATCATCAGGTACAAATTTGCAAAACAGACAGAGCAAGCATATATACCCTCAGGACAGAGTGGGGGCGGGGAGGGTTGGAAGGATTTGAGGGGGGTGGGGGCTCGCAGGTGCGTTGATGGATTGTTTTGACCATTTCCAGGCTAATTTCTCGGAGAGGAGTGGGGAGGGGTATGGGAATAATTGCTCATTACAAAGTGTCGTGTTGGGGTTCGCCAAGTGCCTTCTAATCTCTAATTGCTCTAGAGTGTCCATTTTTAATCCTTTTGGGAGTGTGTGTAATATCTCTGGGACAAAGTCACTGCTGTGGTTGAATTCTAGTAAATGCTTGGCGAAGAGAGAGTTGTTATTCTGATTTTTGTGACACCTAGCGTGTTCCTTGACTCGTAACTTGATATTCCTGCCGGTCTGACCGACATAAACGCTGTTGCAATCCTCGCATTTCAGTTTATAAATGCCTGATTTGAGAAGGCTATCCTGGGTGTCTTTTCCATTGGCTAGAAGTTTGGAGAGGGTTATTGGTGGGTAGAAGGCTGCTTTGAGTGAGGTGGGCAGGCAGTTGGAAATCCTATATGAAAGATCTCCCAGAAACGGGATCGAGCACCACTTAAAATCTTTAGATACTGCGGGCTGAGATACGAAAATGCTTTTTATGGCCATTGCTTTTTGTTTTTTCCGTAGTAATGTGTCAACTAGTTTGGGGTTGAAACCATTGTTGGCAGCTATATTAGTGATATTCACGAGTTCAATTTTGAAGTTTTTGGGGGAAAGGGGGATGTGTAGGAGGCGGTGGATCATGGAGTGGAGGGCTGCGTGTTTGTGAGAAAAGTGGTGTGCGGAATCATTAGAAATTATATGGTCTGTATATGTGGGTGTCCTATAAATTGCAAATTCGTGTCTATTATCCCTAATTGAGATTGTCAAGTCGAGAAAGTTGATGGTGCCGTTGACGTCTTTTTCCATGGAGAAGGAGATATTCCGATGAAGAGTGTTTAGGAAATTAAGGAAGGAGTCTAACTGTCGGTTGGTTCCGGTCCATAGGCATAGTATATCATCCTAGTAACGAAACCAATAGCCCACGTTTTTGTTATGCTGATTGTCAGCATTAAAAAGATGCTCTTCTACAGAATTGAGGAAGACTTCAGCTAGGAAGGGGGACAGTGGGGAACCCATAGCTAACCCATCCGTTTGGCTGTAAAGGGTGTGGTTGAAACTAAAATAATTCTGGTTAACTGTTATTACGGACGCTCTCGGACAATTGACGCTATCCGTTTGGCTGTAAAGGGTGTGGTTGAAACTAAAATAAAGGTATCTCGATCCCTACTTGAGGTGCTTTGTGGAGGGCACTTTGAGGGAGTACGCCGTCCGTCGGATGGGACGTTAAACTGCGGACCCCTTGGCGCCTTTCGTAAAGAGTAGGCTAATGCCGACGCCGGGTTTCTCTCCACCCTTCATCCTTTCCTGTCCATCCCCTATGGTGCAAATGACCTTAGCTGTCGGTCGCCTCCCCTCAAAACTACTACTTGAAACTAAAATAATTCTGGTTAACTGTTATTACGGACGCTCTCGGACAATTGACGCTATCCGTTTGGCTGTAAAGGGTGTGGTTGAAACTAAAATAATTCTGGTTAACTGTTATATGGACGCTCTCGAGCAATTAGAGATTAGAAGGCACTTGGTGAACCCCAACACGACACTTTGTAATGAGCAATTATTCCCATACCCCTCCCCATTCCTCTCCGAGAAATTAGCCTGGAAATGGTCAAAACAATCCATCAACGCACCTGCGAGCCCCCACCCCCCTCAAATCCTTCCAACCCTCCCCGCCCCCACTCTGTCCTGAGGGTATATATGCTTGCTCTGTCTGTTTTGCAAATTTATACCTGATGATGCCGCAAGTCGGTGAAACGCATTGTACCGTATAATAAAATCTGTGGAAAAGTACGAGCCTTTCATTATATTTTAATAATGGCATGTATGTATGTTTATGTGTGTATATGTATGTGTGTGTGGATATGTATGTATATTATTAGGTATGTGTATGCATATAGGTATGTATGTGTGTGTATGTATGTGTATGTGTGTGCCTATGTATATGTATATACTTTTTTCTTTTCGATGTGCAAATCTGTGTTAATAAATTGATGTCTGTCTATATGTATTTATGAGTACATATTAATGTAACTATAAGTTTAATGGCTAATATAATATGTATACGACGATGGGTTAAATGGAAGAAGGGACCATTTGGTCTCAATTTCGCCCAAATAAAGACCACTATCTATCTATCTATCTATCCTCCTTGTGATAGCTAATGCCCAAGCCTAATTAAATTCTTCTCCTCACATCACTAATACTTCAACCACTTTGGTCCAAAACACTTCCGAGATACATGAACTCTTCCGCCAACTATAATTTTTGCCCTCCTATTTTAAAGTATAACTTAGCCTTTTTCCTCCAGAAAAAACACATAACTTTCAATGTGCTTACATTTATTCTCATCCCATAGTATCGCACTGGCTTTCCAATGCACTCAGCAATGCTTGTAACCCATTGGCTAACTGACAAAACCAGTTCTTCTCACAACTCTTTCACTATTTCCTCTCCCCGTCCTGAACCCAAACTGATCATCCCCTAAGTCATCATTTGCCCTGCTCTCAATCCTTTTGTAGATGTTCCTGAGAACGACTTTAGCTGCGAGCACAATCTAACTTTTTGTTCTGTAGTCCTCACAAGATGTAGCTTTTACCTTTTTCGGAATGAAGTGAAACTACTTTTGGAACACTGATCTCACAAAGTCTTCCAACCAGATTCCTTCCTCATAGACGCTGCGAGTCAGTCCATATAGACTCATTCTCCCACTTTTCTCTAAACCTCTAAGTAATTCGGCAGGAATGTTGCCTACCCCACGACTTTATTAGATTTCATCTCCCTTAATGCTCTTTCTATCTCATCGTCGAGTAAGCCTTGACCTAACTTATCCTCATCTACCACATTTTTCTTGCCACGTCGTCTAACCTTGCCAGCCTAATGTCTTTACCACACCATTCTTCTATAAATTCCTTCCACCTCTTTTAGATTTTTTTCTGCTTCAACTAATATTTTTTTGACTTATCTTCGATTGTTTGAAATGGTTTTCCTTTCTTGGTTCCAGGCAGAGTTTTGCCCTCCCCCCTTGCATATTGCGGCAATCTCACCCCTCCAGTTAATTTTTCACTTGCAACATAGAAAATACACTTAAGGGGAGAGAGACATATTTACTTTCTTCCAACACAAAGTGAACTAACCCACACACATTAAAACTCACAAGCTTTGCATAGTCCTTAAGGTTAGACATGAACAGTGCTTAGCTTAATGTTGCAAAGATATGCATCGCCATCAATTAGAATGAATCACATTAAATAAATCATTCAGCAATAATAAATCAGAAAAATAACAATAACTCTTTAAAAAATTAAAAAAGAAAACAAAAATAAACAATCACTCCAAACAAAAATTGCAAGGCACAGGCAGCACACGGAGAGGAACTTGCCCCCCTATACCCTGATGCCTAAATTTCACCTGCCATTGGCCTTAGTATTGGGTGAACTCTTCGATCACCTGCCAAACTGACCTTTGTGTTGATTGCTGTGGTGGTAAATATTATGTGGTATTTAATTCTATGAAATTTACTAATGTTGGAAAGTGATTTTTTTGGGGAAGAAAACACTACTTCAAAATGTGTACAAGGTTGTTTAGTTCATCCTAAAAGCTTGCCAATCAAGTGTGTAATATTAAAATGGGAAACATTTAATAATTTTTAAAAACTTAACATCACCTGATGGAAGACCTACAAGGTGATCAGTGTATGGTGTAATCTGACTGAAGAAACAATGCTTATAGCTTTAATGACTAATTTAACCACTAGTCAAAGAATCCAAATTAAAATGAATTATGTCCTTCATTCATGACAAAACACTCACAAGCAGATGCTCAAATGCCTGCATGCTCAAGTCCAATGGATAACTGCTTTCGCAATCCGGCAAAATGTTTTGTCCACCATCACCCTGACGCACAGGCTTCAGATTGTTCTCCAACCTTAAAAGACGACATTCAAAGGACAAATATGTACTTATAAAAGTCTAAAAACAATTGGGCCACTTTAAAGTACTTCAATAAAAACAATAATAATATAAAATGTATGATAAACAACTTTAAGTGTATCTTTAATGATTGGCAAATCTTTTCCAGCAGTCCTTAGTACTTACACCAGAAAAAAGCAATAAAATTAAGTAATGTATTTAAAACTGAAAAATCCCAACCACTCATATTCTTATCAGTTATTAGACATATTTATAAGGATGGCACTTAATCTAGATATATGTGGGCCAATTTCATCAAAATAAATATTCTAAAATTTGCGCATGAACTTCACCACAATATCATCATCAAAATTTCATATAGAAATCCAAGACAAAATTTAAAAAAGAAAAAATTTGCTTAACTTGTTCTACCAGAAGATTCGATACTGATCAAGCATCTGTGTACATGGAGAGCCTTGGAATGCATGTAGTATGGAAGGAATCCCCCATCCCTTTGTAATGCATGTGAAGAATGTGCAACATTTAGATAAACATATGAATTATGTTGCAATAGCTTATTTATAATATATGTTTCTGCTTTTAATATTTATAAATGGAATATGGAAACATTTTTGAAAAAATGCCATAACTTCAACCATATTCACAGAAACTTGAGAGCTAAACATGTTTTTCAGCAGAGTACAGCAACGTTGTCTCTCCAAGTCCCCTCATGAGCCACCGACACTGCATGGCTCAACTGTCCAGATTCACAGGGTCTGGATTGGCGAGGGTTTATTGTTAATGCAAAAGCTAGTGCTCTGAAAAATATTGAAATGAAGGAACTTATGCCATTTTGCCAGGGTACTATCGTATTTTACAAGAACTTTGGAACTATAATGGCCTAAAATACATGCTACCAAATCAAATAGCACATTTTTAGAAAGATAGTAATCACCCAAATATTGAAGATACCTGGAATCAAGCGCTCAGCAGTGAACATGCTCAGTCCCAGTAAATTCATAAAAGATAACACAGAGCCAACACGGTACAACGTGGAAGGAAGGAAAGTGTTGCGACGTCACACCAAGATGAAAAACATTACGAATAATACCTTCACAGACAAAAGGAATGAGATCACTTATGATAACAAGATATCTAGGCCAAATGCCAAGAAGGAAATTTTGAAAGTACAAGGCTCAATTAAAAGAAAAAGACTGGCAGAAAATTGGAAAGAGACTCCGAAAGTATTTTGGTACCCCTTTCAGAGAGGTTCAGGGAAATAAGTCGAGAGCTATTCACTCAAATATGATGAAGCTAGAAAAGTAACTAGCATTTTGGAAAAGACCAACCTATTAAATTCCTTCTCTGAAGTGCCTCTACCAACGTATCACTGAATTTCCCTGATAATTAACCAATTTCTTTCGGCCAGTCAATGCCCAAAATTGAAATCTCATGTAATGGAATCATGGAATGGAATCATAATTTCAGATAGGTACATTTGCTGTAAGTCGTGTAAATGTGTTAGTCTAATAAATCCTTTGGGCCTGATCAAATGCCCACTCGTATATTTAATGAACTAGCATAAGAAATTGCACCATATCTAGAAATCATATTTAAGAAGTCACTAGTAGATCCTAAGGTCCCAGAGATTGGAAAACGGCTAACATAAAACACCAATATTTAAAAATGGAGACAAGGAGAAACCGAGCAATTACAGACCTATTTCCCCCATATCCATTAATTACACTTTTTGTTCGTGATATTCTTATTTCAAGAGAGAGCAATGTTCCAATTGAAATGGTTTTTCTAGATTTTAAGAAAGCTTTGGACAAAGGTCCTCATAGTAAACTACCCACAACTAGCCATAGCCATAAGGCATAGAAAAAAATATCCTGGGTTGGATTAAAGACTTTTTGAATGCCCTGAAGACGATGGACGACTCGGCCATCGAAACGTCGGCAACCCTACGAACGTGGACCCGGTGGGAGACCCGAATAATCTTGGAAAACTTTTTGAATGGTTTGGTACAAAGAGTAGTCGTATGTGGAGTTAGATCAAATGCAGTAGAAGTTACTTTAGTTGTTCCCCAGGGCCTCTTTTATCGGACCTCCTTTATTCCTACTTTAAGCTAACAACATTGACTCCGTAGTCACTAGTAAGATACATTTATTTGCCAACGATATAGTGGTTTACCATGATATCAGTGATACCGAGGACACAGCAGCTTTATCAGATGACTTAAATGCTATACAGAGCTGGTGCGACAATTGGCAGTTAGAATTGAACTTAAAAAAGTGCATAGTGATGAATTTTTGGAAAAAGAGTAATTCCCTCCCGAACACCAACTGCATCGGGAACACTGAAATGGAATGAGTCGAGTCAATGAAATACCTAGGCATTACCCTCACTCACAACCTCTCCTGGGTGAAACACATAATCTGCAGCAGCCATTGAAATTTCAGATAGGTACTATAACATACTCATATGAGACAGTGGTCTGCAGTCATCAGAACAAAGTCAAGAGATTGCATGCAAATATTGCCCCCTGAACAACAAGTTGGCCAAATCCTGAAGATATCATAATCCTATATTAATGAAACAATCTACTTGAAGTGAGATGGGTTAAAATTTGCCTCTTAATAAAAGTACATTTCTATTTTCAGCACTAACACCACTTCCACCATCTGCGGACATCTTTAAATACTGACAAGCGAACAAAAAACACACATATTAGGAAACTCTCCTAACATTTTTTTAATCACACCAGCAATCTCAGAAAGATTATTCCGCACATGAGACAACATACTGGATTAAAAGCAAACAAGGCTGACCCCATGGTGAGTTAGAGTGGTTCTCAGTTTTCTTAAATAAATATTTTCTATCGAGATTTTAATTCAAAAAGTGTTCGATACTGTTTTGACTTTTCAAAATTAAGGAAGTTTTCTTTTAATTTTCCTTCGTTTTCTGGAGGGAATTTAGGGCTAATTTGTGCCGACTCCTGAAATAGCATCCAAACTTGCTTTGAAATAACTTCCATGCTTGCCTTAATTAAAAAAAGTTTGGAAAAACGTTTAAAAAATTTAACTAATACATAAATATTATTCAAATAATGTTTAAAATTGAACCTCATATTGAAGAGTTTTACTTACGCATCTCCTTTCCCAAATTTCATTTGCTTCTTCTTCATTTCTACATGAGCACGTATTTATTATAGCTGAATTGTTGAATTTATTCCTTATAAAACACAACTTCTATTTTTCTTCAATTATAAACAACTGATCCTTTCTTTTTGCACGATTATTCTGGTATGAAGAATTTCAGAGATTCGTGAACCTAATAAGCTTTGTATCCGAGAATTATTAGCATTAGATCCAGCTGTATTAAATTCTATTTTCGATATTATGTGTGCTAATACATTAATGAGACACTTCTGTCATCAATGTACGTGTATATGTACAACTGTTGACACAAAACCTCCAGGGAGAGCAGGGTTTAAGGTATTCATTTAAACATTCATGAGGACGGCAAGAAATTAATAAAAGGTATCGTACCACTTTCTCAGATAGCATTACTCAACCATAATATTAGGTTCTTTGTTTACTCCAGCATAGCCGTTAAAGTTAAACTAAAAAATTGGTAAAAAACAATCTTATGGGAGTCATACGCTAAGTAAATGTAAATTAAATGGCTCTACTACTTAGCTGAAATTATAGCTTTAACGTATCTGAGTTATTATCTTGATATTCGATCGACATACCTCATTTCTTCTCTCATGAGACTAGCTATCCCTGCAGATCCAGGAAATAAACGAGAAAGGGGGAGAGGTCTGCCACCTGCTCCAACGCAATCCGGATCCTTAGCGTAAAGTCTTGCTTCTAGATCGCCTGCGTTAAACCCTCTCAGTCCACCACTTTTATCCAAACCAACCTCTCCATTATTAGCATCTAATCCTACCCATTTGCGATCAAATGCACTCTTCCTGGCCAATAAATCATGGTAGATTTCGTCTAGTGTAAGCAGCCTTGCCTCTTGCTCCATCAGAGCTATAAAATCGAACGGTCTACGTAGGTGAAACACGGAGTTAACCTGAAAGACAATATATTTCCAATCTCATTCTTTTGATCAATCACGATGTCACAGTACAAACGATTGCTGTCATAAAAATCAGAAACATACTGTTCCTTCTCATGAATGAGCAGTCTTTATTACCTGAGCTTCAATACGTCCATTTTCTGTTACTGCCCAGTGCATTGACGACTTCACTTCTATGATTAACAACGAACAAACAACAAATAAAATCACAGAGCTCAACCTTTTCATTATAAATAATAGGTATCTACCCGACTTCAGTTAAACACGTTGGAATTGCATTTCGTAAGTCATTTATTTTCCACGGTCAGTGGTGGCGGATATTTTTAAGAAGAGTTACGTCCTTCTTGAGAAAGGAGCAGTTGAAACACTGGGTTCCTAAAGACAATCAGTTTTCAAAGAAGTCGAAGACGTGAAATCGGCGGACAAAGTGATTCCACAGTTGCAAGGGATGCACTCAGAATCATCTACATCGATTACTTGCAAAAAAGGACAAACGATAACTGGTGAGTTTAATGCGTCGTCTTTAAACCGGTTGAGCGAATAAATCAAGAAAAAAACGTCGTTTGTCAAAGATAAAATTTCACTTCCATCGAGAAAATGCACAGTTGCACGCCCGCGCAGTTTAGATGGTAATAATTATGGAATGAAAGTTCGAATTATTAAAACATCCACCGTATTAAGAGCAACAGAGCGAGTTGGGAATCAAATTCATTATGTTTAATGTATAACAAAATATGTGGCATACTCCAGACAAGTAAACAAGCATTAGGAATATTAAAAATCAAGTCTAATTATTGTTTATTCAGGGCCTACTCTTAATGGAGTAGACCTTAAATAAACGATTTCATTAACCTAACTAGATATGTTTGCATACCTGTATACGGTCTGACAATGTCTTTCATGCATTGCTTATTAAAATACTTTGTTAATTTTAAATTATATTTTAATTCTCAATAACGAGTAGGTAACTTTATATAATTAGTACCCGTTTGTAAATGTTTTTTTATAATCGCAGAACCAATATATGTCTTTGGCCTTTCTTTGTGTAAAAGGGTTATTCTCATTAAATTAATAAATAAACAATGAGCCCTGGTTTTCCCCATACAATTCTCAGAAATTTTATATTTAGGGAGTAATCCTATAGCAATAGATGGAAGCTTTAAATGTTTTATTCATGTTACAAAATTAGATAATATTAATTTTCTAGCATTTAATTTATAAAGATAGTTTATACAGCAATTATATTCTCACTTAAAATGACATGATATGTGAGTGGGAAGAGCATTGGGCTACTGACTGTCTCGATTCCCGGGAATGCCTCTGGCCACCCTCAGTTGAACTCACATTTTGATTTTTCAGGCACCAGATCTTACTGGGAAACCATAGGTGACACAGCATAAGGAACTGGCCTCCCTACCCTGCCAATGTGTGAATTTCACATGCTGCTGGGATTAGAAATGGGTGAGCTCTAACCTCTTCTATCAAACAACCTTCGGGTTGATAATTATTGTGGTAGTAACTTAGCAACCAGTTTAGCATTACATATTGATTCATTATGCAACCATTGAAATCACCTTTGGTATCTTTAAAAGAGGACAATGGAGAGTACTTCAAACCATAGGTCCATCTGGTTGTGGCTGCTTCTAATTGGTGACAGAATCATTCCACTAGCCATTGGAAGAGGGCTGGTAGGCTGCAGTTAGCAGGCACTGACTTCTGGTCATGCAAGTGAGCTGGCAGAACAGCTGTGACTCAAACTGCCGGCCGTAGTTATGTGCATTGGTATGCCAAAGTGTGATATCCAACACGAGAGAAACGTACAAGCCACTATGATGTCTCCCACAGGGAATGTTGCAGGCCAGCTTGGGAATTAGCCCACACATCTGAGGCAATATCATTGGCCTTAGGATGACACAGAGGAAGGGGGCCAACCAGGCCAAGGTGAATGTGGTCACACTGCACCTCAAAAATAGTGAACTGATAGATAAATGGAGGTCTTTATTTGGGCAAAATTGACTGACCAGACTGGCTGACAGACTGAAAGGCATAACTGACACACCAGGTGTGATGCTATGCCTCCAACTTTTGACTGTTGGCATTGGATTAATTCTCGGATCCACTCCTTGCAGTCACTCTGGATGAAGGGCCACACAAACTGAAGAGTAGGGAGTTCAGTGATCGCTCTCATGCTGGCTTAACTGTAGAGGGATCGGAAAACCAGCCTCCGGAATGGTTTAATAGTGAATAGACATGGCTTCCGTCAAATAAACACATAGGATATTTCTGGATGTACCAGGGATGGCCATAGTCTTTAGCACTAATGAGGAATGCTTGTGGCAGGCCTTCAACTCTTCATCATTTAATTGTGATCTTGCTAGAGCCTGGAAATCTATTGCATGTGAAATTTCTTTCACATGCAACAAAGATCATCAAGAAAGAACAAGAGGGGTCAATTGTCTAATAAATCTCAATTAACTGCCTAGGTGAACTTATTTCTAGTTTGAATGGGATCAGAGCCGAAATCCCATCGTAATAGTACTATATTTTTTCAGGCAAAAGGTACGATACTTTTCAGACCACCTTCAGATTCTCTTGGATTCCCAGTCACATGGTATCAAAAAATCCAGGGCACACATTGCTTCATCCATGAATCACTGAAATGCTTGGGCTCCATTCCGCAGTTCATGAATGGAAATCCAAATAACCCACATTGTGTTGTAATGGTGGTCCTCTAGTGTATAATCTGATGGTATGTCCAGCCAAGGTCAGTTATGGAAAAGATCACTTTACCAGCTTAAGTTGCACAAAAGCCTCCGGGTGTGGGGATGAGTATCAGTCTTGAGATGGTGCGGGCGTTGAAGGACCGGTAATCACTGCAGAGCCACCATTTGTAGCCCTGCTTAGAGAGCAAATTAAGCAAGGAGGACCAACTACTAATTGATCTCCTAGCCAGTATGACTCATCGAATGGAATTCTCTCTGCACTATGCACAGGTTTGCACGTGATGTGCCTGGATGCAGTGAGCCGCGTTGTAAAGGGTGTCACTGGTCGTACCAGCAGGTTGTATTATTTTGGGATGGGCACAAACATTTCATAGTACTTAGAATTCCCCAAAATAATTTTAATGTGATTGGCTGGCCTGCAAATGCGGGATGCTCCCGGGGGTAGAAATTTTAGTAGTGCTATGAATGAGGTGTCTACTGTACATGCCAATAATGTTGCCAAAATACTTCATAAAACATCGGGTTTCAAAAAATTCACAATGAGAAAACAACAAGAATTGCTGTCAGGAACTAAAATTCAGTCCCAGTTTCAACCAACAACATGCACTGATAGGTGTACTGTTAACCTCGCGCAGCTCATATGGCGTTTCACTCCTGGCCCTTTTACCAGGGACCATGGAAAATATCTGACCCAGTGTTCACAAGAAACAACACCAATGACGTTACTTTGGTCACAGACGATCACATATTAGGGAACCGGGCTGAAGCAGAATGCCACGTGTACCAATTGCCCTTTGCATTTTCCACTGTATATGAGCATGGGATGTTACACTTGCTGAAATCAGCACCATACCACCAGTAGTATCAACATACTATGCCCGATTGATGGTTAGGGCACTCGTGACATTGCTGATCCTGTGACTGACCCCAAAGGCTAGGATGGGACCATAAATGGGATCCATGAGATGACGGGGCAATGAAGGGCATCTTTCCTACCACTTTGACGGATGTTACTCGACCAGTCTTCTAGATCAGCATCATCAGGGCCTTTAGGTTCGGCCAAAGACATCATTTCTGATGATATGTAAGTGCATCTACTACATCTAAAAAATGGTGCAGGGAAATGTCAAAGTTGTCACTTTATTCAACATATCTTCATAAAAATATCATATTGTATTTTTCAACAGTTAAAATGATTTGTGGCATTAACAGTATTTGAGTTAGACACATTTGCGAGCCAAAGTGAAAAGTTCTCAGCCTGACAATTAAAGACTGCAATTTTCAGTTAAAAATGATTTTATTTTTCTACATAATCTCCCTTGACTTCAACACACTTGGTCCTGCATTTCTTCAACATCAGTATTCCTTCCCGGAAGTGAGAGTCTGGAAGGCTGTGAAATTATCCGTCTATGGCCCTCTCAACTTCTTCATTGGACGCAACTCACTGCCCAGTAACAAATTTCTTCAGGTTTGGGAGCAGACTGAAGTCTGAGGGTGCTAAATCAGGAGAATAGGGGAGATGGCCGAGCAAATCGTGCACCAAAACCTGGAGTTTCCCATCGACAAGGCACATTTGTGAGCAGGTGCGTTGTCCTGGTGATTTTTTCTTCTTCAAGCCTCTTCTCCCGAATTTCGGCATCCAGCTGGTCAAGAAGGTTGCAGTAATATTTGCCTGTAATTGGTCTACCTTTTTCAAGGCATCAGTTAACAGGATCGCCTTTGCATTCCAAAACACACTGACCATTTCTGGCAGATGTGATGGACTCCACTTCCTTTGGTGCTGAACCACCACCTTCCACCCACTACTTTGACTGCGGTTTGCTTCTGGCATGTAGTGGTGGACCCATGTCTCATCCATGGTGACGAATCGCCGCACAAAATCGGTTGGTTCACTCTTGAATCGGTCCAAACAATGCTGCAAAAATCATTTGCGCATTTGCTCTTGATTGGCATTCAGCAACTGTGACACCCACCTTGCGCATCCATAATTCTTTGCGCAAGATGCTTTGCACCCTTTCTTTAGATATCCCCACGGCCTTAGCTATCTCACTCACCTAGTGTCCAACATGATATCGTGCACCTTTTCGATGGTTTTCTGCGTGGTTGCAGTTTTTGGCCATCCTTCACGGGGTCATCATCGAGGAATGTGCGGCCACTTTTAAATTCTACTGCCCACTTTTTAACAGAGGACATTGAAGGAGCAAAGTCCCCGTGCACTTTAGTCAACTTTGGATGAATTTCTTTAGGGGTTAATCCAATGAAAACGAAGAATTTTTATCCACACGAAATTCAAGTTTCTTAGATTTGAACAAAAAACACCAAAGACATCTATTGCAACAATAAGTTTCAGCAAACTACTAGAGAGAACAAGTTGAAACTTGTCTTACGAACAAATGACACGTGTATCCGGGCAGAAATCATAAATTTTTGCTGATTGGAATGCCATCTGTGACAGGCTGGGAACGTTTCACCTTACCCTCGTATGTTCAGGGTCAAACTCATGAAGTTTGGATATGAATTGTACTTTATCATATTTCATTGATCTTCATGGTTGGAAGACTTTCAAAACTAGATTCCAAATTTAATTCCTGAATACTTCTGATTCATGGGAATGATAGTGCATTTTGCAGCTAACTATAAATATACAAGCAGGAAGAGTGCCCATGCCCTAATGAAAATATAATAACAGCTTCTTCAATGCCTTAGAGACCCTTCATTTACCACGAAATCTGACTAAGGAATCTGAACAACCCTATGACCTAGCTCACCTTCCACAACTAGTGAAATGGCATGAGGAAAGCATGGCGAAGTAGGAAATTAAAAGACAGGACCAATTTAATTCTTAAATGTATTTAAATTATCAAAAAGTAACATTATTTACAAATACCACATACTTCAACAATACTTGAAGAAATACTACTGCTCAAGGAATTGGATGGTAAGTCTCTAAATAATTTCTTTACAAAAAATACTAATAGCACACCTTAGCATCACAAATGATTATCAAAAAATACAAAACTTACCATTTGTTAACATACTTGGAAAGTCAACCAATTTCTCCTATTCCAATCATAAAATTTGGATTTATGGTGTGTGTATAAATGCAGTAAAATTAAAAGGAGCATTGCAATGAAAAATAACCAACAAACCATTTCATCCTATGTCAAGGTATTTGTATAACTAACTTACTACAAAAAACTGCACCAAATCACCAAAAATTCATGGGATATAACATTTAAAAATAAATATATTTTTCTGCTGGATGAGTTTTTCCTTATTTGAGAAATTATAAGTAATATAATTTAGTAGCACCAACTGCGAATCATAAACTAGCAATGCAAAATGCAATTGTACCCAAGTTTAAAATATGTAAAAAAAACATTAGCTAACAGCAGTAGCACTCACACCTTTGGCAAAGTATTAAAAATGATTCAAATGAACAATGTTCTGGGCTTTCATATGACATTAAATAACCACATAAGACCAAATACATATGCATGCATACGCTGGGTATCCTTTGCCTCAACATTTGGTTAAACCAGGAACTTTGTTAAGTTTTAATACTAAAGCCCACCATGGGGCGCACCAATGAGTAAAATTACAATGAACTCAAAACAAATACATAAATTGTGCTTCTGTTCCCACCAGCAATACAATCATGACTTAAGAATGAAGCCATAAACAAAAAGTACTGCAAATATTATCTTTTCAATAACATGATATTAGTACAGAAGCAGGCAGGCACTATGGTAGATTATAGATCTGGAGGGTTCATGGGATAGGATACAATCAAATGGAATTTCAATTGAGCTGGTCGTTTATCACAAGATGACACTTCATTTATAATATATTTCATTTAAAGGAATAAATTGTCTATATATGCATGTATGTAAGATAACCATAATTTTGGCTCTACTGATTTCCAGGAGTCTCCATCGGTTGAAGAACACACCGATGGCTCAGGAATGGCAGATGCCAAAAACTTGCCCCAACGGCTCAGGCACTCAATAGCATCCATCCATCCAGTCCACTTTTGGAGGTTTCTTCAGGACTGGTTTACTCGATGGTATCCTACTAATAAAAACATTATATTAAATACAAAACCGCTATAAATACTTGTGAGTTGGGTAGCTGTTTATATTTATCATTTTCACCATTTCATTAGGTTTCATGACCTTAAAATTCAACCACAATTTGACAACTGGACAACAGTCACAATAAAAACTTGTCAATTTGTAAGCATAAGAAATCAATTTTAAAGTGGAACTTCTTACAGTGCAAGGTGTGAATTAGTTTGCGGCCACGATTCGAGTGGCCTCAAAATTGTGAGTGGACCCCCCAGCTGTGCTCAGTTCAGCAAACCATGCCACGCAGTACGGCAGGATGCCACTTCAAGAGATGGCATAAATACCAAAATACCGAGCAATGCCACTTGCAGCAATGTCATATTATGAACATCAAAGGATTATCTACAAATCGTTACTAAGAATAAGGATCATCACTTTTACCATTGCCAAGGAGCAGCTGCTCTCGTATCATGAGAAGAAGAATTTAATTTCATTTCTCACTCAATTGTAAACTCTTTATTGCACTCTTCAGGCTTTCAAAGGTAATAAATTGAGGGGTTTCAATATTTTGTATTAACTGTCAAGGTGTCATAAAACATTTTAAAGATCTTGATAATATTTATATTTAACATTCAAATTCCATTGTTCTCTCTGAAACTTGTATAAAAAGAATCAACGTTTGCTTTTGCGAAATTCCAAGGCCCACAGCACTGAGCCTCACTTACACTTGATGATTCGAGGGCTAATGGAGCAAAGATCATCAAAATCAAAGGAAAACCAACATACGTGGAAAATATGGTTGCCATGTAAACAGATATGCACAGAAACTGCACTTTTTCATTTCGTGTGATTAATTGGCATTTTTTTAGCGATGTAAAGAACAAGCCTTTTCCGTTTTTAGCCATTTGCATAGAAGGGTAGAATTGTAGAAGAACGCAGCGCTATCATAAAGTGAAGAGCAGAATGCATTTTCCTCAGAAAGCAAAACCATTCACAGAGCTGCCAAGAAAAAACAACTGACTGGCAATAGAGGAATATCGACTTGAGGATTGCTGGTACCAATTTAAATTTTTCATATGATATACCAATTTAAATAATACAGTGTAGGTAGTTAATGACTTCTTTGTTGCAGCATAGTAATACCATGTATTTCTTTGCCTTAAGAGAGAATATAGAATTCTCAGGGCTAATGAATGCAAGGGGACACAATAATTGGAAAATAAACTGATTCAAAAATGATTGAATTAAAGCAACAATTATTACTATCACCACCTTTTTATTTTTTAAATAAAAAACTTTTATGGAAACCCATATATTTAAAACTGGTATTTATAAAAATATATGTCAAAGTTTCAAAGAATTTAATTATCTTTACCGTTATTATTTTATTAAATTTTCAGTTGCAGGGGAGAGAGGAGCATGGATAATCTGCAGCACATTAATAATTTGAGTTTACCTCATTTATACTAAACTGAAAATGAAAATAAAAAAATAGGTCTATTTATTAATCCTCAAGTGTTCCTACAGTATAGACAAATCCTTGTATGGTCAATTGTAATTAGAATGATTTTTTTGAGCTACATTGTGTTCCACATTGTAATGTTTTGAGTATTATTATATTTCTTTTCCTTACTCTAATGACCATATTCTCTGTCATGAAATTGACCAACTGAATGATAAAGCCATCATTACTATTAACAAACGACAACATAGCTTCCAAATTACCATTTTTGTTCAATTTAAAAAGCCAGCTAGTATACCATATCATGTGACACAACAAATTGTGCTGGGCCTCACACGAGTGTTTCCAAGCACAGCAAATTGGTACTGCAGCGACTTCAGTGGGAAATGTCTACTTGCCGGGCTGAATTCATTTTAGAAGCTGGATTTAAATTAGCAGTGCATGCAATCAATGTATTCAAAATATAATTCAATGCATACATCAAGGATGGCCAGATTACACGTTGGAAGGTGCAGTGCTACTTGAGTCTCATCTAGATACGATTCCAATGATCTTAACAGGTGATTTTGATGATAAGTTTGTATGTAATGAGGGGATCATAATGGTGCAGTGGCTTGCTTCCCTCCCAGAGGACCCATGTTCCAATAATGACTATGGCAGACCTTTTTCTCAGTCATAATAATAATAATAACAACAATGCATTTATCTTTCAAGAGTTATGGTGCTTATTCACATGTAAACAAATAAAGGAAACTTCAGATATAAACTTCATAATTGTAAAAAAATTATATACACATGCATACATGTATATATATATATATATATATATATATATATATATATATATATATATATATATATATGCATACAAATATACTACTATATCCATATATCATTTGGTTTAGTCAGAATTGATGTGAAGTGACAACTCCAGAAATTTATTTACAGAATAGAACATAATATTTTTCAATTGGTTGAACAACTTTTTCTTGAAAATAGCTACTTTTTGTTTCATGTTTGATTACATGGGGAAGTCTACTGAACACTTAAGCCCATGAGCGGTATTGTGTCCTGACAAATGACTGATGCGGGTCATTTCAGGTCCTTGTATCTGGTATCCTTGTCCTGGTATCCTGATTCCTACTTTAGGGTGCTTCGTGGAGAGAACTTTCGAGGGAGCATGCCATCTGTCCAAAGGGATGTTGTAGACACCTTCGCACCTTTTGATAAGAATATGCAATTTTGCTGACACCGAGTTTTCCTCTCATCACCTCCCTTAATAACTACTACTATTAATTGTATTTTATGATTTCTTGAAAAGGAAATTTCAATTAAATAATGCAATAATAATACAAAAGTAACAATGAACAATGCAGGTTTTCTTATGATCTACTGGAAAAAGTCATGAATATTTGCTTCATATTTTAGTAACCACAAACATATAGTGCCATATTTAGAAAATAATAATACTATAGATGAAAATATTCACAGTAAAATAACATGGTTATATGTGACAATCAGCACATCTACATAAAATATGCCGAAGATAAAACTTAAAAATTAAAAAAAATTAATAATTCATAAAAATATTTTGTACCCAGATTTATTTATTATACACCCTAATATTTCTTTTCTTATGAATGATTAATATTTCAACTATAATCATATTTATATTAACTATTACAAACTGATGCCTAAACACAGGCTTTAATTAATCCTATATTTTTAGTATGCCAATTTATGCTAAATGCTATTAATTAGCTACAAATTCAATACTATGTAAATTATGCCAGAGTCAATGTCAAACAAGGAGGTAATCGCCAACAGATGCCTATTTTCAAGTGCTTCCAAATTCCTACCATTTGGACAGCCTAATAAAGAGAGAAAGGGAGAAATGCCAGCAATAGGGTATCCAGCTATAACGAATTTATTTTGAAAAATAAAAAACATCTACCCAATATAATTTTTTCAAGGAATTATGGAAAGGCCAATGCACTAAAGAAACAGCCCTACCATCGCACTGCTAATATATGTGTCATTTAGAACAGGTGTTTTTCCTGGTAAGCTCAAGAAAGCCAGAGTTATTCCACAGTTTAACGGTGGTGATAACTTAACATTAAGTAATTATAGGCCTATATCTATACTATGCCCTTTGTCAAAAATAACTGAGAAAGTTGCAAGACAAAAATCTTTTCAATAAATATGACATATTACAAATATCAGGATGGATTTACTGAACATCCTACCACATTTTGCTCTGCTTTTGCCACCATCATTAAACATCAAAATTCCCTTAATTTAGGGAAATTGACTTCAGGCTTATTCATTGATTTGACCAAGGCACTACAATACAGTAGATCATTTATAGCACTCATGTAAACTTTAAATGGCAGGAATCATGAGGTGCAGCTTTAAAATGGTCAGAAAGCCATTTATTTGGAAGAATGCATTGTGCATACTCTAACCATGTTAAAAATTGCTCACTCCCAACCTATATTGTGTAGGGTATCTCAGGGTTCAGAGTTAGGACACTTATTGTTCCTTATTTTTATCACTGATATTCATCATCTGCCATTTTTAGGAATAATGTCTCAGTTTGCTGATGATACAAACATTTTCCATCCGGCCCAACCGTAAGAGACTTGCATGCTATTATGCAACATGATCTGAACATCTTAGGTGACTGTTTTATTATTTAAAAATTAGCAATTGATATTTCTACAACCAATGACATACATTTTCACATACCAGCTTAAAACTTAGTATATTGACCCCTAATATTAACATTAATAATAATAATAATAATTAATAATAATTAAATATAATAATGAAAAATAATAATCCCTTGACAATTAGAGGGACTGCAATCAGTGCAGTTATTAAACTTTATTGAATACCTTGGCATTTATTTTCATTCAACATGAACCCAAGAAAACCCTTGCACACAACATTAAAAATAAAATTATGACTGCTATTGCATTGCTATATTGACTGTGGCATATTGGTCCAAGAAAGCCAAACCTTTTTATGTTTGTTATATTTTTCACTGTAAATTGGCGCCACTGCTGTATGTGAACAATGTTTTAAAATAAATAAATAAAATTAGCCAAAAGTATTCACTCTGCACTGATTGATAGCACCTACAACACATGATATACATTTGGAGAAGGTCCTTGAGCCTTCCGCTGGATAAAAAAATGTCTGCAGCTCATAGACTCCTGGTCTACGCAAACCAACCAGGCCCTTAATGATGAGTGCTTCATAGTCGAGGAGAATCAGCCGACTTGCAAATTTAGGGTTATTCCTCCAAAATGCACACTAACAAGTGAGCCAAACAATATTTATTTATACCACCATGTCAAATATTTATTTTGGCATCTATAGATACAGCGATATTTATTGTAAAGATACTGCAAAGCCACCTGTCTAATGGAGATTAAAATCCATTCCTTGATCCACAACCAGTTTCTTCATCGGTCTTGCAAAAATAAAAAAATTACATGGAATCAAAAAAATTTGCATCAATCAGCATCAAACCTGCAACCTTTACAACAGTAGCTATAAAAAATTACCACCCTTACTAGTCTTTGCTGGCATAATATGACTTACGATTGAGCTGCCCTCTTTGAATGCAATCATTTCCACAACTAATGGCCCTCAATGCCCAAAATCAAGTAGTTGGTGACACTCAGTATTCAATTACATGGTCAAGGAGTTAGGAGGGACATAACTACTAAATTTCAAGGGAATAAAGGACCGTGGATCCGGTCCTCCCTCGTAAATGCTTGAAATCAGATTCTAATTCCCTAAAGAATGACACAATTGTGGAAACTAAGCCTGGGTCAAGTCCCCAATGCAGTGTGAGAGCTCATTGAAGAATTCTTTGTTCTATTACTATGGATATTATCAAATTTCACAAAGTGCACCTGAGTGTCTCATACAACAAGAATAGCATTGTATAATTCTGAAAGGAAAGAGCATGACAACTGATCTGAGGCTTTTGGGAAGTGCGCCTGGAAATAACAGGAATGGAAATCATACACAGAAGCATTGAGCACATCCTCATGAGAAGAGAAAGGTGCAACGGAGGAATAAAAATGCAGGACAACAGATGAAGAAAATCCTGGGAGTTCTAAAGGCTGCGCAGAAGAGAAATATAAGACGTAACTAAGGAAGAGAGGGAGCAAAAGAATCGATGTTAAGTATGGCATGAAGGGCAGATGAAAACGTGACGAGGAAGTGATGGAAGGGAGAGCACATGAAAATGGAAGTAGCAATCAGTGCAAGGCATTTTTGGATTGGAGAGGTACAGTAAAAGGTCACAAGAATTAATAACAGCTTTCAGAGACCATATGAAACATACCTCTACCCACTAAAATAAAACAAATTAATGGAAAACTCCTACAGCCATACGATGTTAGCACATTCCGTCCCGCAAAGAAAACTTAATTTGCTGTGATGGTTTGTGGGAAAAGAAATTGCACAACATTGACCAGCCACAATCTTTCAACCAGAACACCCTTCTGTAGTAGTTTGTGGGAATGTTACTTCCTCGCCAGTGACCAACTACAGACACAAACACTTAATCCAAATAGGATCCTTCACGGGGTTAAAGGGACTCTGAGATAAAACATTGGTTTATGAACAATGCACACTATCAATGACTGTTTACGGGAATAAATCACCGTGGACAACCACAGAGCACAGGAAAACACTAACTCACACACTCAAAAAGGGCCTCACCACAGAGAGAATAGAACTTAAATTGAGCGAAGTCAAGAGATGACAAAAAACAGAAAAAGATGAGGATGTGTATCAGATATGCATATTTTGGCCACAAAAGGGCCCTCCTCAGCGAACAAATTGACACTTGCAACAGACGGTTTTAAGTCACGAGTAAGGAGTTTCGCTTAAAGTTGTTATTTTATGAGGCTGTAGAACTCAAGTGTCCTAGTTTCCAGTAAATTATCTTTAAATATCAAACATCATTGCTATGGTTTGGTATTCACAAGTTATACACAGATATTGGCACAAATGACCCAAGGAAGTTATTTGCCTTGCCCCAATGATTTTCCTGGCCAGTGATTAGGTCTTTGGTGAGAGTGTTGGTGGATGAGACACTCACCTGTTGGTGGGTGCCGGGATGCGGGACTGGAAGCGGGACTGGGGCCTGGGGATGCCACTCTGGGGCCTAGCCACACCCTTGCTGGGTCCGGAGCGAGTGGCTGGACCAACCGGATCAGCCTGAGCTCTCACAGGTGGCGGCCCAACACCAGGAGGTAATTTACAAACCCCTGAACTGGCATTCGGCACCACTGGTACACCATCAGGAACTGTTGTTGCCTTTAACACGTGACACTTGGCCTAAGTAGGCATCATACAGAAACACCTTTTGTGGCAATCATAATTTCCACACTAAGTAATCCACGGCACTTGACCGTCAGGCATGACTACGTGAAGCAGATGAAAACATCCGACTAATATGTGAAAAACATGAACAAACAAAACATTTCCATATTACAACCATTACACCAAAAGGCATCCATAGGAATTCTCAAGTGGAATGCATTCGACAATTTCATTGGTTTATAATGCCAAAGGGAGGTGGAGAGGGAGGAGGCGGGATGAAAACTCCTGTTATGAGACCAGTGATAGAAGACGAGAATAATGAAGCAATACATATTTGTACATACACACAACTAAATAGGGATATGCCAAATGACGGTGATGGTGGAATAGGCCAACAAGCCACGGCTTTCTGGCATGCACGTGCAATCGTCTATATTCCTATCACTGGTCCTGTTAAGGGAGGTTTCATGTATCGGTAATTCTCTTCTTGTGGAGCATGTCCCTCAGAGGAGCTCATACACTTTAAGGCTATGATTGTTAAAAGTATTTTTTGGACATAAAAATAACAAAAAGTTCCCTCTTGTTTATAATAAATGACTAGTTTTTAAATTATTTGCCTTTGATGAGAGATGGGAAAACATGCTAAAGACAATTTATTTGTTAGATAGTTTCAATTCCATCCATGGTTACAGGTAATAATACTATCAGTTAAATGCAAGAATTTACTTGATTATGACTTCATTACAGTCACGTTGCTTCTTCAGTGCCATCTATTGACGACTCATCTCGTAAATGGCATCCCTTTTCCCGATACATTGGCGTAAAAAACCCTTTATGGCAAAAGGAGATTTTTTTAATACAGTCAATATAAAAAGGCCATAAGAAGTTCAATATCAGCTTTCAAGTAACCATCTGCCTCAAATTTTTTACCTCACCTTCACAAATGCACATAATTAAATAATTACAATAAAATGATCCACATTGTAAAACCATTGGAAATTTTCCCATTATTTCACTCTCGCCACAACTAAGAGACTTAAAATTGACATGGACTAGGTTTTCTTTAAATTACCAATTATATTCATAACCCAGTATTATTAAACTCAAAATTTGAACAATTTCATATTTTGTAAACATATTACACAAATTTATTAGGTCAAATGCACCGCAATTCTAAGCTTACCATTGCAATTCATGTTCCTGAATGTCTTTGACTGTTTCATTAAAATTTTAACATTCACCAGTTCTAAAAGCCACTAACCCTTGACTGCTGTATCAACTGTTTCAATGAAAATATTTGTGGAACCTAATAAGGAAGTTTTACCGGGAAAAACTCATTTTCAGCAATGAATCTTTGGAAGAAGAAAACCCTTCGCCCTTACACTTTAGAGGGACAAAAATAGGTTTGGTGGGCCAATTAAAGTACCAGGGTGTCACACCCTCTGGGGATCATGGGAAGGGGAGGCGTATTTGGGGCAGCATTGAGGAAAGTAGGGTCCTTAAAAAAAATATGGGGGGATGTCTGAATGGTCAAGTTAAGGATGGGAGTTATCTTGTAATGGTTAAACCTCAGCTGGGATGCCTACCGAGTGCATGGGAGGACAACTCTGGAATTAAACAAGAGAAATAGAAAAGCTACTTATTTTGAGAAGATCTATTATGAATGAACACAAAGCAGCTTCATTACAGAGATTGGCGAGACCAGAGTTAAAGGAAACGGAGCACTGAAACTATTAATACAAGGAATCATATTTCTGTAGGGCATTTCAAGACCACCGCAACAGTAAAAAACATAACAAAGGAAAACTCTTCCTAAATGTCATTACTTACCATTTACTCTGATAGATGGTGATCTACCAAACCCTGCCACAAGCCCTTGTGGCAGCTCGCATGGTAAAATGTAAATGTAATTCTACAGTTCTACACATTAGATCTCATTTTTATCTTATCAAAGCTTGGTTTTCTACACACTGAGAACACAAATTAAATGAACAGGCGATGATAGTCCAGATTCTAACCTCTTTTGGGTGGGCAGATGTAGATTCTTCCTCATGGTTGTCATGGATATTATCTCCTGACTGCGTTCTGGGATTTGACTTCAAAGGGTGCCCTTGGTTATCCCTGTCTTGTAATCCATCTGCAATATTAAATGTAGCACAGAAAATTTTATTTTACTTTAAAACTACCAACAATTTCAATTTCTTTCAATGATTGAGGTAATTTATCATACAATGTCATGCCCATTTCCTAGGGTCCACCTTTTAAAGCTTTGGTTCTTACCCTTTTGTAATGCACATACTACCTTGATCAAAAAGTTCCCGGAATAACCACCGTGTGGCGCTCCCATCGTTCCGATTTGAGTTCTGTTTTTTTTGTTAAATTGGTACATCTGTTGTTGATATTCCCTTTAAATCTTAGTGTCATAACTTGACATTTGCAAAAGTTACGTAGCCAAGAGTACATCTATCTCTGTGTGTGTTGGCGATTTTTTACAATTGCAGAAATGGATTTAAATTTGCAACAACGAACTTGTATTAAATTTTGCGTAAAAAACGGATTTAGTGGCGCACGGACGTTGGAAATGTTGGAAAAGTGTTTCGGCAACGATTCTCTAAAAAAAACGGTCGTTTACCAGTGGCACGAGCGGTTCAGAAGTGGTCGTGAGTCAATCGAAGATGATGAACGCAGTGGCAGACCATCGACATCGAAAGTCGGTGAAAAAATTGTTAAAGTAAAAGAAATGTTGGTCAATAACCGCAAATTAACCATCAGAGAAATAGCGGAGGACTTGAACATTGCCTATGGATCCGCCCAAGACATTGTGGTTAATGATTTGGGTTTCCGTCGTGTAGCAGCAAAGTTGGTTCCAAAAGACCTCAATTTCATGCAAAAAAGAGACCGTGTTGACGTCGCAAAAGACATGATTTGCGAGGCTGAATCCGATCCCACATTCATCAAAAGGATCATTACTGGAGACGAGACGTGGGTTTATGAGTACGACACGCAATCCAGACATCAGGCAAGTGAATGGCGTTCACCAAATGAGCCGAGACCAAAAAAACCACGTCGTTTTCAGTCAAAAAAGAAGGCAATGCTGACGGTTTTCATGGATTACAACGGTGTAGTTCATCATGAATTTTTGCCAGAAGGCCAGACAGTAAACAAAGAGTATTATTTGGGCGTTATGAGACATTTGCGTGCAGCAATTCGCCGAAAGAGACCAGAAATGTGGGCAGAAAACTCGTGGATTTTGCACCATGATAACGCACCGTCGCACAGTGCTATCATTATTCGTAATTTTTTGACGAAAAATGCAACAAATACCATCCAACAGCCACCGAATTCACCTGATCTGGCTCCCTGTGACTTCTTTCTGTTCAATCGAGTTAAAAAACCATTACGGGGAACGCGTTTTAGCAGCCGAGAGGAAGTAATGGAAAAATCGCAGGAAGCACTGATGGACATACCGAAAACCAACCGTAACTTTTGCAAATGTCAAGTTATGACACTAAGATTTAAAGGGAATATCAACAACAGATGTACCAATTTAACAAAAAAAACAGAACTCAAATCGGAACGATGGGAGCGCCACACGGTGGTTATTCCGGGAACTTTTTGATCAAGGTAGTATGTCATTAGTACCTCTTGTGTCATAAACACACAAGTTGCTGTTTAGCATGAAGCAGTTCATATTTCATTTGACATTAATAGTTTAACATAGTATGTAGACGCATGGTAGAGGAAGTAATTCCAGGTCCTTGAAAATTGGCAGGGATGGGGAATCATATGGTTTCCCAGAGACATTCCTCACTGCCCTTTTTGGCAAATTAAACACATTCTCTGATAAGTCAAAATGGCCTCGGAAGGGAATCTATAGGTAATGTGAATAGAATTCACCATAAAAATTTCTAATAACAAAGTTTTAGTGGTTGTGTGTCGAATTTGGAGTAGAAAATAACATTTGGAGCTCAATTTATTAAAAAGAGATGCAATATGTTCTTCTGAAGAGATTTTTAAGCATAATTTGAAACCCAAGAATTTTATTGCAGAGACTTGCTCAATGGATTTACCATCTGCATTCACTTGTAAATTTTTATCAACCTTTTTTGCAAATAGCTTATCATTTTACTTTTTTTCTATATTGAGGTTAATGATAAAATCGCCATGCGATCTGATACCATTCTTGACTGCAGGACTAGGTTATTTGATGAATTTGAAGATATAAGGATGTTTGTATCATCTGCAAATAAAATCGGTTTCACTACAGGGATACAGGTCATAGGTAATGGCATATCATTGGCTAATCAGAAAAAGAACTGGTCCTGAGACAAATCGCTGAGGAATGCCTAGAAATGTACCACAAACATTAGAGGGCCATGTGAGATGTCATATTTGAAGAATTACTGAATTCATTGAATTGATTGGCAAAGAAATTATAGCTCCTTTTTTTTGGCTCTAATTATTTTGGGAAGGACAATATTCGTGGTTTTTCCCTCAGTATTTTTTTATTTCTTCCCACGCAGCTTTTGTTTTACTGCTAGCAGCAAGTATTTCACCGAATACGATGGTGGGAGCGATTCCACTTTGTGGAAGCGATTCATGCCAGGAAAGAAAATACTTAGTTCTTCCCCGGGCATTTTACTATGCACGACCTAGGTTTTAACTCACCATCAGGTGAAGTACAGAAGATACATCTCTTCATATACTAGACAGAATAGAGGAGGGGAGAGATGCTGGTAAGTGAGAGAAGGGGGAAGAGAGGTGGACGGGTGTGTGTATGGGGGGGGGGGGTGGGAAGAAGGGAATATGGTGGTTGGGACAATAACCACCAGAGTGACTTTGCTCCAGAGAGTTTACATTTGGAGATGAAGGGTTTAAGATTAGATGCCTTGAAACAATTAGGAATTTTCAAGAACACTCATTGTAAGGGTATATTCCTCCCACTCCCCCTCCTAGACCTCCCTCTGTACCTCAGTCCCTCTCCCCACCCTGATGCCATGCCCGGCCCTCCTTCCCCACACCCACCCCAGCCCTCGGAACCACAAAGACCGGCCACCCACTAAGGCAGCAAGGATCACAGGAAGTATGAGTGGAAACAGTGTTTCTCTTTCACTAAATAACAGGACTTCGTATTTTTTCGGTGCATGGGTTACGTCATCAGTTATCCTCTATCGCCTATACGTCCGGACCAGTGGTGCAAGAATTCAATGCCATGAATTGCCACAATGTAGAGCCTGAAACCATCATATGAGTTGCTTTCCTTTCTCCCACCCATCCCAAGTACCACCACATTGGCTCTTTCACCTAACCAATCAGCTTCCACCTCCCGCCGATCAAAACTTCCCCAACCCCCCCCCCCCTCCTCCTTCCTCTCATCAATAAGAGTATATATTTGCCAATGTGCTTGTTATTTTCACCTGAAGATGATGCAGTCCTGAAACCAGAGTCATCTGTAGTATAGTGGAAATCACAATTGTTAACTGTCATCTCTCTCCTAATCGAATTAAGTTGAAAAAGAGTATTTGTGGCATTAGATTTGGCAGAAACTGCAATCATGCTGTCGTGCCAAAATCAAAGGCTACTGAGCATGCTCAATTGTGCTCATTAAGAATGGGTCAAATTCAAAATTTGATTGAATACACTTGCCTTTCCAATTCCAAAGATATTCCATGCATGATCTACAATACCTATTGAGGTCTAGGGCTGAGATTTGTAATTTGTTCAATATATTTGGAATGGAATGCCTCATGTCACGTCTTCCATATTTTCAGCACTATGAGATATTAGCAATAATAATAATAACATTTAACAGTCTCGGAGCAAGTCCTCTTCATATGCATATGACAAGTCACTCATATGGGAGTGTTCACATGACACATGCCATCAAAAATACAAGAAATACACAAAATATAAAAACATTGAGGACCATCATTCCTGAGAACACATTGAAAAAATAAATACCCAAATCCCTTACTTTGTACCGGAATTTGATGCAAGGCTTGCATTGAGGCATGTGGGCTGGTCATGGGACTTGAATGAAGTGAGTCGCCACCAGTCAGCGACGAGGCCCTCGAGCAGCATGCATTTGCCCCCCGGCCACCATCCGTCAGGGAGCCAATCGGTGAGGACCTATCCGAGTGGTAGCCATGGTTGTCATCACTCCCGCTGCCCTGGAGGATGGGCGAGGGCATGTCGTCACCAGTGATCTCCATTATGCTCTCTGCAATGAGTTCGGAGAGGAAAACATTAAATAATGCCAAGTACTTTTCAGTTTCCAGATTTGTTAGAATTCTATGATTAATGACATATCCTGGCCCAGCAAAGCAACTTAGGAGTGTGAAGTGTAAGTTGTAAGACCGTCTCCTCGTGGGCACAGGTGGTACCAAAAAAGTTCATTCCAGTCGCATGAATTCCTCTTTGAAATTTACCCTCTCCCATCATCAGTGGTGGGCATTGGGCTGCAGGTGATCTATGATTACCCACCTCCTGAACCAAAGGGGTAACTTGGATGAGACTTCCACAAGACACCAAATTTCACAGTAAGAGGAAAACCACAGAAAGAAGCATCAGAAACACTTCCAAGAATGGAGGTTTGCAGGTCACTGTGACGCTAGCTGTAACTCCAAATTACCACCACATGATCTTATAAATACAAAACAGTGGAAATACCACAGAATGAAATAAATGCTAACGTCAAATTCAAAAATGGAAGCCAGATGCATTAATTATGCATTGGCAAAGTATTGCACAAAAGTAGATGATCTGGTGCCATTTTAAGGCATAGAAGAATGCTTGTGTTAGATTGGTTCAAAGTCCACCTTATGCAGGAAGTTGAAAATGTTCCTCATGGCATGAATACTGGACTTTTAGTATGTGGTTGTACCAGAAAGTATGACATTGTAAATTGAACTGCTGGATTTTTCAATGATGCGGCTAGGTAAATTAAGTCATTATATTCGGAGAGGCTCACACATCAGCTCCAATGGAAAAAAATAACAATCCCACTTCTCCACGAGGTGTGAGACTGACTGATCTAGCATGGAAATCTAATCGGTCCACATCAGCGATTTGCACTATGCTCAAGAACAAGGACAAGATTAAGGAGACAGATGCCTCAAAGGAAACAGCCAGAACATCAATGCAAGGTTATGTATTCTAAACAATGTAGACAGATAGTCTAACACATGGATAAACAAAAAGCAATTGCAATGCAACACTACTAATGAGACTATCATTTGTAAGAAGGCGAAAGTTATTTTTGCTGACTCTGTTAAGAAGACACCAGGATGATCAATACCCAGAGGAGAAGTATTTGAGGGAAGCAATGTATCATTTGAGAAGTTTAAGAAGAGAAGAACCGGCACCCACACAGCATTGTGAGGCATGGTGAAGCAGCAGAAAACTTCTCACGCAACTTCAAGAAGCTTGTGGATTCTGAGGGTTGCCTGCCGCAACCAGTTTTTAATTGAAACAAAAAGGGTTTCTTCTGGCAAAAGATGCCAAAGAAAACCTATAATATAGCTCAGGAGAGTTCATTGATTCGTAACAAGCCAATGGAAGACCATCTCACGCTGCTTTTTCGCACCAATGTTAGCACCGATTTGGAAATTAAACCCCAGCTTTCTCATCATTAAGAAATTCCACCAGCCTTCAATAAAGTATGAAGTCCAAAAGAGCAGGCTCAATGAATTTGCTTTCTGAAAATCGAATATGCATTCAAGCTAAGTGCATTCTGCGATAGAAGAAAAGATGAAGATGATTCATAATCAAAAACAATGTACATTTAATTATCTTTGAATAAATCTTACACAAAATTTTTTTTTTCACCATGAAATGCATTATCATATTTTGCATTAATTTATACAGAAAACATTGTTACACTTAATGAGACTTTCGCATTAAAAGACTAAGATATTGAAATGAATTATTTTCGTTAAATGATGTTCCACATTATTAAAATTTTTTCATAACTAATTTAAGCCAAATAATTTACTTACTCTTTCGTCGAACCGGAGTTGACTGTTTCAAACCTAAAAAGTAAAAGCCTGCATGAGTCTAAGAATATAATGTCATTATTAGAACTAAACTATAGCACAGCACATAATGCAAACGTTCTTTAATTCATGGTATGAAAGCACCATCTTCACTATACTAAATCGGGTGAAAAATAATGTACACTATGAATCCACCCATTTATTTCAGCAAATTAGAAATAAATATTTGAATAAAGCACTGAATCTCAATATAACAAGAGCTCCTTAAAAAATTACCCACTTCTCGAGTTTTTGTTGTAACAATAGAGTTTTTCTTATCAATTATTACCTACTTCCCAAGACTTTCAGCACACTAGAACAATCATTGTGGGTACTTTTCATCATATAAATAAGAATATCAATCAGGAATGAATTCAAATGATTTATTTCACCATTATCTTTCCCTCAGCCCATGTGATCCCATGTCCTCCTGCTCCCTACCCATCACTATCCCATCAAAACAAGCTCTCTTTGATACAGTTAGCTATCTTATGAATGAAATAAACTTAAAAAACAAAGTAATGGGAATCTAATTTGATTTAAGCAAAGCTTTTGATACTAAATACGAAATACTAAAAACCACCTGTAAGGTGCTTGGCATAAGATGAGCAGGTCTGAGTTGGCTGAAGACATTTTTATCTCACTGACAACAAAAGGTTGTCTTCTACGAAGATGGAAATATTTTTCTCTGATCTCGACTCCAGGTGACCAAAGGAGTACCTCAGGGGTCTGCGCTAGGCCCAATACTTTTTTAAATATTAATGATCCATCTATAAGTGTAATGATTGATCGCAATAAATGTGCCACGTATGCTAATGATTTGGGCAACAATTTTGACTTTCAAAGTAAGATGTGTGATATCAGGATGATTAAAATTTTTTAGAGTTACACGTCGCCCACCATCTTAAGTGCAATGAACATATCTCCTAGGTATGTAAGAAAATAAATTCAGTTTACTACCAGATTTCAGTTTTAAAACACACTCTTAAGTTAATATATCCTCAACATGTCATATTATGGCCCCAGTAGCTTGTAATTGGGGGAATATCGCCTTAATTAAATTAAATATTTTTAATTCAGAAAAAATAGTAAGATTCATTTGCAATCAACCTAATCGTGCACATTGCCAACCTCTTCTTAGATATCTGGGAATATTAACTGTGCCTTCTGTACAAATCTATCATCAGAGACTTATGCTAAGGAAAACAAGAGTGAATTCACAATGAATAATAGTTATCACTGTCATAATGACAAAAGATGTAAAGGTAAACATGTGAAATCATCGAGCCTGTCAAAAGTAGCTAAAGAGCCAACATCAATGTACTTAACTAAATTGCTTCACAATTTGCCAAATTACTTAAAAGATGAAACAACAATTTCACTAGTTAAGATGAATCTATATGAATATCTGGTCGATGAGTGCATTAGAGTAGAAATGAATATTTATGTAAAACTTAATTGTACATGTCTTTCCTGTCATTACTATATTTTGTATTTCTAAATAGGAACGATGTAATCTCTACCCCACTGACGTGTCCTATGCACCTGTCATGTATCTCAATACTTTACTCTGTGTCTACTAGACAAAATAAATATATTACATTATTCTTTCTCGATAAACCTGATCCCTTCCCACATCCCCTCCCCCATTTACACCAAATGCACACCCATTCAAACACCCGTGGGGGAAGTACCATTGTCACCACAAGAGTCCCATGTCCTAAATCTGTCCTTGCCCTCAAATCATGAAAATAGTCCTGTATCTCTTTTCTAAGCAAAGGTCTAACTATTTCCCCTCCCGCCCCAACTATCAATCATTTTAATTTAATTGCTGGCATGATCTAATTCTGCCATAATCTCAGTTGATTCCTTGGCTAAAAATTAACAACAATTAGCTAAGTTTTGATGACCACATTAATTTGATCAATAATTTACAATGTTCATCTTCCACAGCGGGGGATCGAGATGGTGCGGGGGCTAACGTACTGCCTTCCCACCCCGAGGGCCGGCGGTGTTGAATATTTTTCAGAGGTATCTCGATCCCTACTTGAGGTGCTTTGTGGAGGGCACTTTGAGTGAGTACGCCGTCCGTCGGATGGGATGTTAAACTACGGACCCCTTGGCGCCTTTCATAAAGAGTAGGCTAATGCCGACTCCGGGTTTCTCTCCACCCTTCATCCTTTCCTGTCCATCCCCTATGGCGCAAAAGACCTCAGCTGTCGGTCACCTCCCCTCAAAACTAGTACTACTACTCATCTTCCACAACATTACACTTGAATTGACATTCTTGCAGTGTTTTCTTCAATTGCCACACAGTTTTGATTCCATTTTTGCCAAACCATTTTACGACCAGAAGAACTCAAAATAAATAGATAGGTATGTGCTTCAGAGGTGACCGAAGGATATGCAAAGAACTGGCCATCCATTGTGAATAAATGTGTGGCTACTACACAAGGCCAGGCATTTTGCTGAATAAGGGCATTTTTGCTTCATACAGCACTTGCAAATCATTATTTTAGTACTCCTGAAAAAATGGTCAATTGTATAAATATGATGTTCAACCATGCTCTGAGAAACATGCAATCAGAACATATTTTTTGGCACAGTACTTAAGTAATTGTGACCCCATAAGAAACCACCAGTGCCACATGGCAGGACTGGAACCAGGATTGTGGGAGGGGGGGGGCCTCCCACAATCCTGGGGGGTGTCCAGATTAATGGGATTCAGTACAATGCAACAATTTCAGAGTGTAAAAATCATTTCCCTTGACCTGGATCATCGGAGCATAAGAGGATACCTAGATATCTTAACAGGCTAAAGCACTCGGTTGGGCATTGAGGGATTCGGATTCTTATCCTGGTCGAGACGAATGATTTTTACACTCTGGAATTGCTGCATTGTAATGCTCATTTAGAGGATGACTCCGTTTAAAGTTACTGCCACCACATCTCCAACAGTTTCTTGGTATTTGCCAAGGGGGATCCAGATTACTGAGGGTTTACTGAAGTTGGTTAATCTGGAAAATCATTAAGCATGGTAATTATGGCGGGAAAGTTATGTATCATGGCACTATGTTGGAAAGTGGAATATATTTTTGAATACCAAATAAAGGCCATTGTTTTAACAGTGACCTTTATATTGGGGTTTGATTGTTTCTCAATTTTTTTAATGATTCTCATCATGTAAACTGATCTGGCTCGATATGACAGCAAATTATTTCTGGTAAAGTAAAAAGGCAAATCAGTTTCAAATTGTCATCTGGTTCTTGTTGCTCTATAATTTCTCTTTCATGAAGCAGCGGGTTCCCACGAGGAAAAGACCTCACAATTGAAAACTTCAATGGGGTTACCTCATTCACAAAGTGGTAGGGGTTGCCATTTAGCATGCACTGTTTAGTGGTTGCTTTTTGCACAATTCCACACTTAGGGATCTACAATATTCATAGTATTGAAATGACTAGTTATTAACCCATTGAAATTATTGCAGCAACATAATTTCCATACCATGGACCCACTTTCTAAAATAAATAAGAGTCAGACCATTTACCTACTACGTATGTATTGAAGAAAGTTCATATTTGTGGGAAAAATTAAATAGGAGCAATTTTGCAACTGCTCTGAGGAAATTTACTGCCAGAAAGCATTTAGGCATTCAGTTGAGCTGAATTAATCGGTATTAAAACATTATTTAAAAGATGTGATGTTGAGTAAACACTCAAAATAAATATGCATGATTAGGAGATCAATTCTACGGATTATTATGCCAATGCTTTCTGATACAGGAGAGGAGAGCGGCAACAAATAATCATTTCAATATGAGGTTGTCATATCTGAATGGTCTGACTGAGGTTAACTTTGACCATGATTTCAGGGTAAGGATTCCTCCAAAGACCTGGTGTTGAACTTTTGAATAAAAGAGAGTCAATAGATATTTTCTTACCATGTTGAAAATGATAATTGTGAACCCATAGCCACACAAATATCTTTATGCAAAACATCAGGTAGAGGAAAGGGCAAGCAGCTATGGATAAAAAGAAGAAGTCAGGAGAAAGATATGGCGGAAACAGACAGGGAGATGATAAGATTCATTTTTGGCACTCTCCTTCAACAGAGAACTATTCAAAAACACAAAGCAGCAAATTAATTTTTCACACATCAGTTAGCTGGTCACTCTAATTTTTTAGGAAATACTAATAATGGCATTTGGTAAAACAAATGTAAATTATATTTCTGAAGATTAGTTTTCAGAGGATGGAAGTCTTCCATAGTGGACGGGTTATCTGGGATGGGAGGTAAACATTACAAAGAAAGCCATGGTATGCAGTATACCTGGCTGTGGACACTTTAAATTATTAATGAGCAATGCCTTTGGCCAGAGGAGGTGAATACCTACAGTTAGTTGCTTGCCTCCGTCATATTCTAGCACACATTCGACCTTTATCTTCATTGATGATTTTTTAAACAATAGATTTTTCAATTTACATTTTTGCTAAAAAATTAAAGTTATGTTTGAACATTGCACACATTTTTCTTTCTTCTAATTTTATTTATTTATTTTGCATTAGTCCGAAAACAGCAACTCGGCCTTTGAACAATGAAATAGCAATTTGACAATTGCACAGACCCAAGCCCTAGGTGGTGGAAAAACTACCTAGGTGGGAATCGAACCCGTGACCTCTTGGTTGGCAAGCTAGGACATTACCCCATCATCACCAGGGCCAGCAAATCATACAATTGAACTGGGAAACATGAGCTCCACTTGCAAAGGCCCCAATGCTCCTCTGGCTCCACAATGACAACTAAAAGATGGTGATATTTAGCGAGTGCTGCAAAATTGTCCCCACAATCTAAGAAAAACCTTTTTTTCCTCGGAACTTCCTCCAAATTGCACATGTATTGTTATTAATTATAATAGATAGGACTAAGAACTTTGGCTATGAAAGACGAAACAAAGGGCAACTCACTCTCCTCCTGCAACCTGGCAATTTGCTGCACATCGTCCGCATTCATTGGTCGGCTAGACGAAGAGAGGCTGCCATCTGAAGTGGTGCTCAGGCAGTCCTCCTCAGAGTGTGGACTGTTCCCCTTGGCCAAGGTGAACGTGCAGTCCAAGATGGATGTGCTCCCTGTCTCCCTCTTCCCTCGAATCAACAGTTGCGGAGAACTATTGACAACCTGAAAGGTCTGATCCAAAGCAGGGCAACTACCTTTGACTCCAGCTGACCCCAGACTTCTCCTGGGCAGTGAAGATTCCCTCATACCGAGCACCCTTCTTGCAGACAGGACAATGTCTGGCTCATCATCCTGCAAAACAATGCAAACACCACCCATTCATCTGAATCGATTCCTCAGTTGCCATCAATGTGGGAAGTGAATTAGAGCTCATCTACCTTCTTCGACTCCTGATGAAAGTTTCTGGAGTTATTACTCATCATTACAAGATCTTTTGGGATTTCACAATACTGCTCTTTCTTCCTTTTTGCAATGCTTCTCCAAATCTTCTGTTGGCACAAATCCAGAGGTGGTTGCAATTCAAAATAGACCCAATAAAATTATTACAGGCAGAGATGATGACTTCAGACCTCCATGAACCCAGAAACAAAGCTTGAATTCATGGAGGGGTAAAACATTGATACTTTCCCAATAGATTTACTTTTATTCATTACCTTGGTTTATCTGACTCAGGACACAGAATCAATTTTGCTTGAAGCAAATTAAAATGAGGGAGGCTAACTTTACAATTAATCCAATAACTCCTATTTAAAAACATAAATATCTCCTTTACCTTACCATACAGAATTTCAATCTCCCTTTAACACTAGTTCCCCTATTGTGCAAACAATAAAGTATCATCCACAGATATCGAATTTTAATGGTGCAAAAAGGTTCCAAATATGTACTTGAAATGCGAACAAAAACATTAAAATAAGGAAGCATCATCATGCCAAAATAAGCCAACATAAAGAGATGCAAAATTATAGCAAAAAGAATATTTAATCCCAAAAGATCATTTACCCAGCAACTTCCACATATTTCCTTCCAATTCTTGGGGCATGTCGATCCCATAAATCAAACACCAAAATAAGCAATTTTGACAACCAAAAAAAAGCCATGGTCATTATTGTGATGACAAAAATAAACCACTCATTAGTAATGAAGGAACTCGGTAAATGTGGAAGACATTGAAATCGAATTCAACACTGAGACAGGAGGTATAAAAAATTACTCTTTTTTGGTGTATTTGCTAAAAAGTTCATTACATTTGAACATTCCAGACCTTTGGTTCTTCTATTCTGAAATGTTTAAAAAATATGCATATATTTAATTCACCATTAGGTCATGAATTTCTCTTCTAATACTCCCTGTATTACCTCAATGGATCGATAATAATCGATGCCATGTTGCTAAGATTAACAACATAATTGGCATCACTTTCCACATATATGTTATTATCAGAGTCACTTCACAGTAATATTTGCAGGTTCAAATCCAGGTGATGCCTTTGCACAGCCCTAGTAATCCTAAGCTGTATGCAACTGTCAGTCAAGGTACTACCAGAACTTTCTGAAAGATCACAGGTACCACATAAATTGGACTGCTCCTCTGCAGGTGCAAATTTGAAACAACATAAGACCTTGGAACCACGTGAGCTTCTGAAGCCACAAACACTGCACACTTACAACTACATGCAACAAATACAAAATCTCACACAGCATACTAGGAAAGATTCTACCATTTTCAAATAGGTATACATCCGTTTTTTCTTGATGGGTGAAGTTGACTTCAAAGACAAACAAGGCAACACAGATCATTAGCCCTTAGAACTAATAAATAAAATATGGAAAAAGATTTGGAGACAGCTATACCATTTATGTGATACATGAGTTGTGGAGAACTGACAGAACTTCAGAAGAATGTGATCACCCCAATCCCAAAAAAGGCATAAAAATGCAAAAGCTCTCATGCATCAAAGATTTGGGCAATATAATGTACCAAAGAATGGGGGAGAAAACGTTATTTAAATAAGGAACAATTTGAACTTAGAATTAGTAGAGGAAGAAAGAGAGGCAATTCTGATCTCAGACTCATCATTAAGTAGAGAATATAAAAATAACAACCAATCTATAATGTATTTGTTGATCTGGACTATACTTGCGACATGGACAGGAATGTAACATTAAAGAAATTGGAACAACCTATTAAAAGGGATTAGCGATTCTCTACATGCTGAGGAGGTGGCAAGCAGATGTGATGAACTCAGCAAAGAGGCTAAAAGGAAGGCAGAAGTAATGCAGGGCTGCTCATTATCACACTTGACATTTAACGAGTAAATTGGGAAGAAAATTAATGGACTCCAAGAGATATCACACAAGCATAGAGAAAGGATACCTAGACTGTGATTTGCAGATAACACATGGCTATATTTGCAGAGAAGAAAGGAGACCTTGAAAGGACATCGGGCACTAATGAGAATGTGATGAAAGAGAAACAACTTCAGGATGAACATGATAAACTAAGATAACAGTTTTCTGCCAGAGTTGGGAAATGAACCCCAAATAAGTTTACCCAAAGATACTCCAGAAAAAGCAGAATAATTAAGAAATTTAGACAACAAGCTCACTAACAATGGAAGAAGCAACAAGGGATAGGGTATGCAGAATAGGAATGTGGAAGACACCTTCCCTTAGAGGATGCAAACAGTACTAGCGGACACAGAAAGAAGATATTCATTGAAATCTATATTGACAATACATTTCTATGGACTTGGAAGATCGGAGCAGCAGATAAAAAAAAAGATTGGAGGCAATGAGATATGGAGCGGGAGAAGAATGATGAAAATAAAATATTTTTTGGAGCAATAAATGAAACTTCAAGGAGAGGGGGAATGGGAGAAGCTTATCCCCTATAAGGAGGGATACTAACTGGACACTGGATCCTGAGGCAGGATGGCTTACTAAAAACCTTCAGACAAGGAAAGACAGAGGGGAGGAAGTGTAGAGAGGAAGGCCAGGATAAACTGCGAGACACAGGTAATGGAAAATGTCAGCGCAAGGAGATGAGAGAATAAAGAGATAGAATTTTGTGAGACTATGACTAACACATATACACACGCACAAAGAGCAAGCCTTCACTTAACTAACCAGTGGCACGGGCAAACAATTCCATGTGATACATTGGAGCCCCCAATTTTAAGAAGATCCCACTTAAATATGAATTAAACTTAATCATAATAAATAAAATATACATCCATTTATTTCTTAACATTAATGATGTGCTAAATAAGTTTGCTGAAAATAATGAACTTAATGAGGGCATAATTCAATGATCTCATTGAATTTATTTCAATTATTACGATAGCTCAACAATCAAATTTTTATTTTAATAAAGAAGAGCCTAACTTCAGGAAAATGTTGCCACTGTTTCTCGGTAGTTCTTAGTTGTATTAATGGAAAAATATGGTTTCCTCTGTTCTGCAGCATCCTTAAACTTCACCATCTGCCATTGAAATATATTCACGCGCACAATTAGAAGTTGTTCCTTAAGTATTTAAGAATGTTACAGCTGATATTCTGCAGTGTTGTAACATGACTTGATCAACAGTAATTGGATTCATTGATTTTAGCGCAGATTCTAGAGATGGGTGTTGTAAATGGATCCACTGACCACCCCTGATAAAGCATTTGTTTGCATTTTTCCTGATGTATCATTTCAATGGAAATGAATTATTATTTGGTATTTTCACTTAATGCTGGTTATTTAATGAAATCACTTTTACATCTTCCTAAGGGATTTAAATTTTAGTGAAGCTTCTATGGATGAATGCTGTTAACCAAGTTAATCAGATGACAACCAATTCATATTGTTGGGAACGCATTTGTTTTAATTTTTCCAGGTGTATCATTTCGGTAGAAACAAATGATTTTGAATGCCCATTTGTCACTGGTAATTACAAAATGCAATTTTCTTTTTTCCTTAGAAATTCTCAAAACATTGACATGGTATTTCATAATGAAAAAAATTATTATGGAAGCAATTTTTTGTCAAAGCCCAGACAAATTACGCATTTATTGCACTTTTTTAAGGTAAAGAGAGATCATTAATAACCTTTTTCAGAGTTCGAGGTTATTGTTTTTTCACACAATTACTAGCATTTAAAAAATCTTCTAGATCGCCGGATCATGGCAATGTTAAGACATCAATTTTTAAATATTCAACTGTTCCTCGCTCTTAATTTCATCGATAAAAGAAAATGAAGACTTTCTGAAATAGTATTTATCCCCATTGCATTTGAATCAAAATTATATCATTCACCAAAGTAGTAAAATTAAAATGTGTATTCTTAAATGTATTTCATCACCTTTGATTTGATTTCCATGATTTTATAGGAAAACATCTAAAATCTTAGGTACTACTTGTCAGAAATAAACATTTGATGGCTTGAGTCACGTGTACAGAGCAAAGAGATAGCATCTGCATGAGCTTCAAATACAAAATCATGCTTGCTTCAGCATTTTCTTGTTTCCAAAACAGTAATCATATTAACTCCATGAAGCTTGCCTTATTCAGCATTTTAACGATTACTTACTTCATTTTTAAGACTATTGAAGTAGTAAGGTTCAGTGTGCCAAGGTTAAATTAAATTGACCCATAGCCTTTTGTCTCAGAACTCCTTCTTGGAAATCATATTAATGATTTTGCCAGAAATAAGGAAGGCATGTTAAGTTGACATTAAACACATTAAGATACTACATGTAAGTCTATCCATATAGATTTCTATATTCAAGAGGAAGATTTTTCCAGCAGAAATTTTAAATAAGGCATCAACTTTTAAGAAATTTTTAAATATTTGCTAGAAATAAAAATTTTCAAAAACTGAAGACCTCTAAATATGAATTTTATACTAGATTGAACCACAGCAATGACAATTACAACTCCAACAAATTATGTGAAACCACAAAGCAAATGATTTCAAAATTATTTTAGAACTCCCAGGAATGAGTCCAAATAAGAATGGACAAAATTGAAGAGGCAATTTTTTCACTTTCCTAAACCGAATTTTGACCATACACCAAAGGAAACCAAAACAATTGATATCCTTAAGATATCATTGCAGTTTTTGGATGACTAACTAGCTTAAGTGTTGGTCATCTGCAAAACTGATTTTATGAATTCTTTCATACCTTCAGTTCTTCCCATGCCTCTTTAGTCATTTCCTCTAAATATAGGTTGAGCAGCAACGGTGATAATGGGCAACCCTGCCTTACACCTCTTCCTAACACTGCCCATCCGGACTCCCTGTTCCCCAACCGCACCTGAGCAGTCTGAGACATGTACAGGTTGCAGATTGACCTCCTGTCCCTCTAATTTATTGCTATTTTCTGCAATATACTCCTTAGTTTTGCCCAATTCACTTTATCACAGGCTTTTTGCAATCTACGAAACGGGTAAATACCTCCTGGTTGTATTCTATATTCCTCTCGATTAATAATCTCATTACTGCAATGGCATCACGCGTACCTCTCCCCTTCCTAAACCCAAACTGATCATCCCCTAAGTAATCATTTGCCTTGATCTCCATTCTTTCGCTGATGCTCCTGAGAACCACTTTAGCTGCGTGGGAAATCAAACATTGTTCTGTAGTCCTCACATGATGTAGCCTTTACCTTTTCTGGAATCGGAACTAACAGTAACCTGATAAAATCTTCCAGCCAAATATCTCCCTCATCAATGCTATCAATGAATTATGAAAGATCTTGCAACTTCGTGCCGTATCTGTTGAGAGAAATCCTCTCGGATCTTCCACTGTGTTATTGTCTCTATTGAAGAAGTCTTGTCTTCAGAAGCCCCGAGGACAATGACTGAGTAAGTTTCAGGAACCTCAGCAGCAGTGGAGAGACTAACCTGGCGGAAGACCTGAGAGGATTTCAACATCTATGAATTTGTCCATAAAAACTCCAATAATTTCCAAATTCATTGCATAGTACATATGCATGCTTGTGTGTTTACGTAAAGTTTTTAAATTCATTCAACAATCCTATTAAAATGTTTAAGGTAAAATTACTTTTAGCTTTTACCTCCAGTTTCCATGCATCATCAAATTGCAGAAAAATCAACAGCTAAGGTTACAGCACACAATATTGTCAGTCACATAATTCAGGCCAAATCTGATTCCTCCCCTTTTCGCATAAGGCAGACAGTAAATGTTTTAAGTTATTTACAAAACCTTATTGCAGTCATTGCACAAACTTATTGGATACATCGATTGAAAATAACAGCCCCACTAATTTGATCTTATATACCACACTTAAGTACAGTTAATGGTTTACCATGCGAATGTCTTCAGATGCTATCCACCAGTCACCCAAATCCAAGTACCACCGGAGAACACAGTAGCTTGGGAGAACAGGGTCCTCCAGCTTTACTGGTTTTTCAGTAGTCCCGCCCGCCAATCATAACGGCTGCGACATTCCCTCTAACAAGTCTAAACAATCAGGGTCACCAACCTCCTCTCTTCCCTAAGAGTCCTAGCAGATGGCTCCTCGCTACAACCTCATTTAATAAAATGTGGTTACTTGAGGGATATTACTGAGTCAATGTTTTCTCAATAATTTTCACAGCTAAGCTAGTAACTGACTCCTCTTAATATTTCCAATGGAAATTGAAATAATTTCAATAGTTTAAGAAGTGTACAACATCACCAACTCTGGTCCTTCAAGAACAGAGTAATGTTTTCGATGATTCCTCATAATACAAGCTATGATTATTAATTACCTTAGTAAATTACATGAGCACATGAGGAAAAATTTTTCAAATGGTTAAAATGTCACGGACTTGGTCCCAAGAAGGAAAGGAATGAGAGTAACAGGTCGGACGGGTTGGGAATCCCTCTAGAGGGCACAAACAGGGGCTTAAACACACATTGGATAATTAGACAATTAATAATCAGTGCTCGACTATATGTGAAACTTTCAATTATAATTATATAATTTAAAATTACCTCTTACTCAATGAAGAATCAACAATATACTCTATAGTGCCAGTTGAAAAGTTCTCAGAGCATTGGGAATAAAAAATGATTACCAAGCAAGAACCATGGATTCAAACATTTATCTTTTTAATGACAATAGTGGTTTATGTTGATTTTGATGAGAAATCACAAATGTCTGCTCATTTGCACAACAAATCAAGAAAAGATGATTCATTGAAGAGAAGATACAAACTAATTCAGCGGCAAATGAATAAAATAATTGCAACAGAAATAGAAACTTTTATTTCTCATGCAAGAAAGTGCAATAAAGAAAGTTTTACTTGAGAGCATTGATGAGTTGACCCCTGAGCAACTGGTTTCATTGAAGACTGCAGCAATTAGTCATTTTTTATCACAGAGGAAAAAGAAGAAGAATGCTCCTCAAAATGAAACAATAATAATGTCTAGCTACCAAAAAGGAAAAGAGATTGATTTTCACATTAAGCAAGAATCCCAGAGCCAACGTTTTACAGGACTTCTTTCAGGGGGCAACCTCAGAACTCCCAGCTACAGAGCACACGTGATACAAAAGAATCCATAAATTTAAAAAGCCAGTAACACTGAAGTGAAGAAGAGGTTAACATAAACAAAACCGACTGTGACAGCGCATTCACTTGACTGATGGAATAAGTTTGCATTTATTGTGCATTGGCAAAGTCTATTTGAACATTACACAAGCAATAAACACATACAAATGATGCCATTCATAATAAGTTGTATAACTGAACTTCAAGTTACCAAAGGCACCGGTGAAATTATGTCATTCAAGAGGTTGAACCTATAAATGCCATGTTAATACTTAATATCACTGCTTTAAAATACAAATTCAGTCATAAGGTCATTCAACTTAAAAAGCTAAATACTAATATAATAGAATGCCTATTTAGAAAATTTCATGCTTGATGGATACAAGCATTAAATTCTTAACCATTGTAAATCCTTAAACTTATCTCTCCCCCGTACACTACTCCCAATACAAAGGGGGAACATTTCACAGTACACGTCCTTAAGCATTATGTAATATGTGCTTAGAACTTCATACTACGGTGGAAATAGTGCCAGCTGCAGTGCAATAGTAATTACTTATAACCAGTACTGATATTACATATTAACACCACTTTCAATCACATGCATTCTTATATCATGCTAATTTATTAATTTTCATAATATGCTGGGGCCTAATTCATTACATGATTCACAGTTTCTTGCTGGCTTACAGTAAAGTCAGCATACAATTTTTATGGCATTTTGGAAATATAGCACGTACAAAATGCCAAGAAAGAGACCAAATAAATGTAAGAAGGAAATTAACCTATCTTCTATGACTCATGAACTTGGTAACACTCCTTCAATAATGAATCTTTGGCATTGGCCCAGTGTTTGTCACCAAAAGGTTGCCATAGAAGCCTTTTACACACTTATGAAATTGGGACACTTCTTGGAAAATCTTTCACTGCAGGTGAAGGATAAATACGGTTTAACAATGCAAGGCAAAATACTCCAATATGAAATGATTTTTTTTGCAAAGAATTACCAATACAAACCCCATTTTTATTGGATGATTTTGGACACTACTCGATCAATTAGTTGAAAATAAATAAAAAATAACAATAAAACTTTGGCATATAGTTACACCAGTGCATTCTAGATGGAATAATCAGTTACTGTATTCACAAGAACCCTTTACAGCAAGTACATGATCCTGAAAGTTCAGCGTCATTTGAATTTTGTGGAGGGTCAATTGAGAGGAGTGTGGGTGGTGCAGTCAAGTGCACCCGCTCAATGGGCTCGTGATCAATGAATGATGACTGCAAGGACTACATTTTACTTCTGCAGTACAAATGTTGTGAACTCTAAGGTTCAAGTGATTTCTGAAAGCAACATGATAACATCCCAGTTGAAGTGCCAAAGAATATTACAAACACAATTCCTAGTCCAAAGAAACTGGAGGAAAGTAACCGAAAACCATCTGATAATGAAATGAAGAAATTAGGTCAAGAAGAACATTATGATTTGATTTTTATAATTTCTTTGTAAAGGACACCCATGTAATATGTGGTTTTAGTAAGTTCAACATATTTGCAGTATGATCAAAGAATTAGCATAAACCTTATTGCTTATATGATTTATACGCAAAAAGAATTAAGATGGCAAGAACAAGGAGATGAACTGATTAAAATTAACAGGAGGTGCAGTCGCTTCAAAAAAGTAACCACCCCCAGAAGAATAAATTTTCTAAGCCCAGACTTGTGATGATTTGACAACGCTTGGCAGTTTTACAGTTCACTGTGTGGGAGGAGGAGGTTGGACAGCATGAATGCCAAGAAGAGAAGTGCGCCCCTTCTCCTCCCTTGGCATGCAACACTAAGAAATGTTAAGGGCTCTGTAATAGTGTAGGCCTGGAAGGAGTGCCAGTGAATCCGTGGGTTGAGGGGGGTCGGGGTACCCCAGGCTTACTTGGTCTCCCAGATCCAGGTCCGATGGCAGTCTCCAGAACTGAATTCAACACTACCGCAGCACAGTTCAAGAAATTGAGTGGTGACATCCAAGGTCACAATGTACTTCCTACATGCTATTCATAAGCATATCAATACGTAGATTGAAGTTAGGTCATTTTTATATATAATATGAAATGTTGCATGACATGGAAGACCTATCTGGCATTATAATCTGTAAAATTCTATCATTTTAAATTGGTTAGCAATACTTTTCCACTAGATACCAAGTTTATTTTGGACTACTATATGATTTGATAAATATTTCTTATTCCACTGCCATTTGCAATTATTGTTTTACTGAAGACTACAAAGTGAGCAAGTTTTCAGAAAATCATTTTTTAAAAACTCTCGAGTCATTTTCATATCCTGATGGAATAATTCTGCTGAAAGTGAAAGGAAAATTGGAAAAACCCATCCAATAAGGCTAGAGGCGACACAAAATGCAGAAGAGAAAAAAGGAGTGTGTAGTGGGTGGACTTTGCTTAGAGTACCTACTACTTAAATTGTGTTACAGTAAAAAGGGAATGTACCTAACGACGTGGGGTGGCATGTATTGGTTCCCACAGGGGGACCACAGGGAGGGGGTCCACAGAGCGAGAGGAAGAGAATATGGGTCAGGGGGGAAGGAGGAGGACTCTCACACGACAGCCCTTCTCAAGGATGAGAGTCGTTACCCAAGGAGTCAAATCCAACGCATCAGGCATCTTACTTCTTATTCAAAGTGTATCTCAGATCACTAATTCCTAAGCTGTATTTATTTTTACGTATTACTACTATGTCAGCCCATCATCCCACTACCAACTAGCAATAAGCAATGCATTCAGATTTAAGGTTTGCTATTGCAGCCGCCCCAGACGACCTTTGTCTTTACTTTTCACTTGCAGGACACATACAGGGGGCACCATCTCTCTTCTCATGCTCAAGAACTTACGATTAACACGTTTCATGCACCCACAGTTTTAACTAAACTGTATTCAATTTCTTTCTTAAGCTCAGTTGCAGAAGCAATAATAAATTACATTAATAGAAGCATTCAATGCAATTGAATGGAAGGATGCAAGGAAATAACAAAATATAAATGAAGTAACTCAACATTCAAATGAGTCAACCTCCTCCTTTTGAAATTCAAGAATCAGCATTACTTAATTCTCACATAAAAAATTAGGACACTTTCCACCTGGTCACTAAAACACATTACGTATTACTACTATGCCAAAGCTGCATGCTGCCATAGAGCACTAATAAGAAAACTGAAGATGTCAGCTTTTAACTTTGGGATACTAGTGTAAAATCAAATTATATATTTTATCAAGACTCTTGCTCACACTGTGCATATGATAAGTTGCAACATATCAGAAGAGATGCATCTAAAAATGTCAACAGCTTCTCCTGTATACTTGAATTTCACAAATGCAGGTATACTTCATACTCTTGCATAGCAAAAGATTATAATTTGAGATAGCCTCATGAAATTCAAGATATGGGAATAATTGTTGTGGAAGAGATACTGCAGGGCGACATGGCATATGGAGGAGAAACTGGTTTACAAATAATTGAACTCATAATTTGAACAAATTATCCAAAAAGAGTCAACATACAAATTTTTAACTGATAATATGCAATCCAGAAAACTGAAAGAGGACAATAAAACAGAATGCGCACGGATGCAACACCAGCCATTCAAGTTTTGTATTTCTTTTATGCATAACAAAATGAAAGGTGCATTAAAAGATTAAAACTACAAAATGCTTCTGGCCACAAGAACTAAGTACCATGCCAATTGGCAAGGACAAACTAAAATTGTGCACATTCAATTATAGGTGCCATGAAATTTGACAGTCACTTGTGTTCAAACTGAAAGCCAAAAACTTTACAAGTATTAACTTAAATCCACAAGGAAAGAGACACCAATCGTGACAATTGCTATACAGACTAACTAGCCCCCAAGGACACCAAATGTAGCACAATTCCCCTCATAAAATATACAAATTGCACAGGCAGATCTCAATACGAAACTCCTTGGGGATAACTTTTGTCAATTCAAATCTTTTCGGCTTTAATTCATTCCACATTTGGTACCATTTCTGTTGTCTTTTGATTGCAATATTGAAAAATAAATAATATACATTAAACAATTTCTTTAAATTTCCTTTCAAAACTTATGATAGGTATTGCGATGAAGTAATGTTTAAATTCGAAGCTATATTCAACCAAACAAGTAATAACAACTTCTACTCATATTTGACTTGATTATCTAAGATTGTTCAAAAATTGGGCTACATTTTTCCAATGCTAAACTGGAACTACAAATTTGCAGGCCACGATAAGTGACACCCAATATATAAAGGCACCTTTATGGCCACTCTTCCGAAATTAAGTGCTATGCAAACACTTACACAATAGAAAATAGAGAGCTATAAAATTATAAGAGATTTGATACAATGACATTCAATAATATTTCCACAAAAAAGATAACTTAGGATTTAAAACAGAGGAGATGAGAAAAATTTCAATAAACAAAAATGAAATTTTAATACTAAAACGTAATTGATGATGTTGTGAGAGGGTAAAATATATTATATACTGCATGGATTCAAAATAAAAATATATTAAATAATTTAAAGTGGATACAAAAGGCCCATCACCAAATATGAAAAATTAACACAATCATAATCATTAGTCACTTCTTAAGGATATTAATCATTTTTTATATAAAAATCAAATGCCACAGAGAGCATTATTCTATTACCTCTTGTACCACAAAGGTCGACTCTAGTTTATTAATAGGGTCACTCTCATTGTTCACACCCTCCTCAGACTGAATAACAGCTTCTACACCAACCACATTAGTGTTCCTATGCTTCCGAAGAATACCACCCAACAACCCTTTGACAGGCATGCCGGCAGGCTAGAAATGAAAAGCACATTGGACCCAATATTAGTGAGGGGGACAAGAGGCAAAAAAGCATCTCACCACAGAACTCTCTCTCTCTCACACACACACACCTGAAATTGGAAGCGCTATGAAATGAATACCAGTTGTTAAGCGACCAGTACATTACGCTGATAGAGTAGCAACTTGAAGAGTAAACACACAAAACAATACAATGTGCAAATTTGAGGAGTCGCACATAAACTGCACCCAACTTAAATTTTTTAAATGATTATACTTTATATATGAAACTGACAATAAATGCACAAAGGCATATTATGAGAAGGTGGGTGATGACCCCATGATTAAGTTGCCATACAAAATCAAATGCATCAGTTTTTTATGACTATAATTACTTAACATTATTTGATAAACTGGCACTGTAAAAAATGCATTCATGCAGAAATTATTATGAAGTTAGTACTATTGGGTGAAGACACTAAACAATGTATTAGTTATACAGTGAGGGAACCAAATTAAACTATTCTTTACCTCATGAACCATATATGTAGAATCTAACTTATTATTAGGGGAGTTTTCATTTAACATATTCTCCTCAGACTGAATAACAGCTTCTACACCAACCACGTTAGTTTTTCTATGCTTCTGAAGAATACTATCCAACACCCCCTTCAGAGGCAAACCAGCAGACTAGAAATGAAGCAAATCAAACCAACATTAGTAAGCATGTAAGACATATGGAAATTCAGAAAAAAACTAAAAAATCACCACTGCACTAAATGCTTAAATATTTGAACATGTGAAACTTAGTACTCAAACAATTTACTCGCATTTCTGAAAACTCAAGTCAAAAGCAGTCCATAGATGGCGAATCCATCAGCAAACCCAGGTCAAGCTGACGAGTCCCTTTCATTAAATTAGCATGCTAAATAAGTGTGACCATCACTGTAACTTTTTAAATACAAGGTTTAGGTTTCTATAAGCACCAAATAATTACTCATGCGCCCAGATCGAGTGCTGGATTTAGCATATAAATAGTTATTAGTTGCATCTAAATTTTAAGTGTGCAGCTGACTTAAACAAGACCATACCTTAGGCCCATCCCAATAAACAAAATAAAACAACATAAAAGGAATTCATATCAAATACTTTTATTGATATTTCAAAACAATTCATATCAATGGAAAAGTATGATAATAACAAAAATAACTCACTATGGTAAAATGTAATGAAAGGTAAAATGTGCATGGAAAGTAAATTAATCCATGAAAATTATTACAAAAGTAAATAAGGCTTAAAAAAAACATTACTCTGGTCAGGGCGATTGTAAATATATAGAAAAATGTTTCAAGAAGTGCGTAGTGTGCACTGTTGACAAGGATTCACACCTGCAGCATAGCTGAGAGATCATCATTCCTTCGGCCCATGTCCTTTTCTTCTATCCTCTTTGCATTGCCTGGGAAACTCAAGGAGGATGCTGTCGATGATATACCAAACCTTTTCTTTGGCCGCGTAAACGTCCGGGTGTCTATTGACTGCTTTTCTCCTGTGCAAGAAGTTAATTTCAACCAAAAAATAAGTATAATTACTGGAGAGACTTCTAGATAACATCACTTATAAATATTTACAGTCTTTCATATCATTACAACACAAAAACTGAAACATCCAGGTGCACTCCCTCCCATTCAAATTCAATCAAACCCAAAATGATCAACATTTTGAGTAACTCGCTCATTTCCCTTCCCCCTTAACTACGAAAAGTCAGCACATTACTTTATTAAAGGGGGACCACATCCAGCAAGATCTCAGCATAGAGCTGTAGAAATGGCATAATATTAAGTTCACAAAAAATATCTAACACCAAAGAAGCTAGATAGCTAATGCAAAGGGATGGAAAGCTTTGGCATCGCCATTGAGTAAAAAATCACAGGATTAAGTAAAAAGTCTGATGATGTTCCAATAGACTCTGAATCTTTTAATAACTACTTTATCAGTTCGGTTGACAATATTATAGCTGATATATATAATATTAATCAAACCTCAGCTAACACTGCTAATAACCTATTATGTAATACTCCCACCACCAATTCTACATTTAGATGGAAAGAAGTTTCTCAGATAGATATAATTAAAGTAGTGAAAAAGTTCAAGAATTCTAATTGTAAAGATATGTTTGGGCTTTCAAATAATTCAATCAAATCTGTAATTGACTGGTTAGCATACCCTCTTGCCATTGTCATTAACTCTTGTCTCCAGTCTGGTTATTTTCCTGATCAGTCGAAGTTTTCCAAGGTCAATCCTATTCACAAACGTGGTGATATCAGTTCTCCAAACAATTATCGTCCTATTACAATTATTTTTCCACTTGCAAAAATCATTGAATCAGTTGTATTTACCCAAATCCTGGACTATTTTGAATCTTTAAACCTATTTACACCGACTCAGTTTGGTTTCAGACCCAACAAATGTACAACCCAAGCTGTTGAATATGTTATAAAGCAAATCATTAAGGCTTTTGAAGGTAATCAATGTTTGGCTCTCTCACTATGTGACCTCTCTTCGGCTTTTGACTGTGTTAATCACACAGTTCTCATAAATAAGTTGAAATATTATGGTTTTAAGGATACTGAACTAAAATTTATCTCTTCCTACTCATCCGATCGTAAGCAGTCAGTTTGTGTAAATGGTAAACAGTCAAAACCATTAAATATTAAATATGGTGTGCCTCATGGCTCTGTGCTAGGACCTCTTTTATTTCCGGTCATGATTAATGACTTGTGCCCCAATATGATTACTGACTGTGTCCTCTATGCGAATGATACTACTTTTCTACATAGTTCCCCCCCATTATTCTGATGCGATGAATAGAGTTCCTATTATACTTAAAAAGGCAGTGGATTGGTTTTCTGCCAACAATCTCCATGTGAATCCTGATAAAACTCAGCATCTTCTATGTACACTAAAATCTGCTACACCAGATACTGTCCCTGTGAAACTGCTGGGATTTTATTTAGACTCCCAAGTTAACATGGAGTGCTCATATTCCACACATTAGGAAGAAACTTGCACGAGCCTTATTTCTGCTCAGGAAATTGAAATTATATGTGAGTAAGGACTAGTTAATTAATGCCTACTATGCATTCTTTCACTCACATATTACTTATGGCATTAGACTTTGGGGGCATGCATCTGATATTAAGCTAATCTTTGTGATGCAGAAAAAGGCAATCCGTACCTTATCTAATTCATGTCCACTTGAACACTGTAGACCTCTCTTTTTAAATTTAAAAATTATGACTGTCTACAATTTATATATATTCTATTCATTACTTCATGTAAAAGAAAATACGAGGAGGTACTCCACTAGGGCTGACGTTCACAGCCATAACACCAGAGCAAAGTCTAATATGGATTTTCCATACTGTAGGCTAGATAGGACTTACAAAGTTGAAGATCTACCTATCAAATTGTTTAATATGCTTCCAAAATCTGTAAAGTCAGCCCGCAATGTGGTGTCCTACAGGGTGCTGCGTGATTGGCTTACCTCCAATCCTTTATACTCAATAGAGGAGTATTATGAGCTCGACTTTACCAACCTAAAATTATAAGATCTAGCGTGAGTAGAATATTAGGTGTATGTAGGCAAATATTTTCAAATAAGTATTTTATGTGATTGTATATTGTGCTGTATACTATATTATCTAGGAACAACTGTATGTTCCTAAATGACTACATCTACCATATGTGAATATGATTATAAGATGAATAAAGTATATTATTTTCATTATTGAAACTATTGCAACTTACAGGATCGATGTTGAATGGGTATTATAGAGGTTCACAAAATAATCTTCATCAATTAATGAAGTTTAGTACCTGACTATAAAAATAGCAATTTATAGCAATTTCCAATATTTCTTGGTTTATTTGAAAACATATTTCAATATTACGCCGAAAATAAATTCGGAACAAAATAAATCTCCAGCGTCAAAATGTTACTTTAAGAGTGACTTTCGGGGATCGTTAAAACACAAAACTAGTACGCTCAATTTATCCCAAACAAAAACAGACGTAAATAACGTTACAATCAAAGTTAACGTTGTCGTTGGTATCTTTTGGAAGCAAGAACAAACTAGATGATTAATACATTTCTGATATTTTCAAAATGAAAATTTCTAATACTATTTCGAACAACTTTCGAATGATTTCGCGGTAGAGCATAATAATTTTGCCAAATCTTCCAACTGAATACTATCCTTTGTGGGTTGCTTATATACTGGACAATCGCTGTATAAGACACATTGATTCCCAAATTAGAATGTCTTGAATAAATGTGGCGGCAACAAGTATACGCATTTTACCTTCAATTCCCATTTACTTGGGATAGATCAAGATAATATCGCAGGCTATTTAATGAAAGTCGACATTGCCTAGCGTTTCATGATGTTAAGGCAAACAAACTACGTTCTAAAGTGATATTGCAAAATACTGTCAGGGCTCAGGCTCAATTGAATAGTATGTTTGCAAACCTTCAGATAAAGGATAATTATAATTGCACTGATTCGCCAAGCCATTCGTACAGTTATTACAAGAAAAAAAGAGCTCGTACTTCTGATTGTATCATTTTACTGTGCGCAAAAATGATGGAATTTGTAGGGCTGCATTAGAACATTTGAGCAAAGTCAAACAATATATTATAATAAACATGAATTAATGCAGATATAAGGTTTGATTTAGCATTAATACAATCCCATTTGGAGGAATAGAATTCTATTCGGAGGAAAATGTCTATATACAATGTTTTAAAAACTGAATAAACCGCAATCCTCACCTTCTTTAAGATTTCAGCAAATAGTGCACGGGCGACAGCTTAAGTTACGCAATAATTAAAATAACGTTAAATATGTTTCACCATTAAAAACATTAATTAACCATTCAAAAATCATTATTTTAACTAAAATGATAAAGCAACTCGACTAGTTTTCGGTGTAGTTATGACCACCATAATATAACTCTACAATAAATAGTGTAAACATGCGGTCAATAATAATAGTGTATACCAGAATCCAGCTCCAAATTTCGTCTCAATGGAACACTTCTGGGATTCTTCAAATTGATGCTAATAGCCTCCACTCTACGTCTTAACCAAACTCCAATGTCACAACGTGCATCACATTCTGAAGCTTTTTCTGGTACATAGAGCCTGAAAATAAGTTACAAAGAAATAAGAGACACCTAACTACGACATCATTTGGGGCACACCTTAGCAAAGATTTCATACCAAGTTTGGTCATCGGATAAGTCTTTTTCGTTTAAAGGAATGATATCACCATCGTCCACGGCACGATTACTATCAGTTGAAACAGAATTATCACAAACTTGAGTAACTAAAAGCCCATTCCTGGCAAGTTGTTGAGCTTTAAGTTGCTCATTCTGCAATTCCAGCTTCTTTATTGTCTCCTGCAATTTCTTCACTTTGTCACTATTTACATTCACTCTTTCTTTCTCCATTGCCGTCACACCTTTCTGTGTTAACTGCTATGACCTTTCGAAAACGAAAAGGCTAAAGCACCTGCACATTTTCCAAGTTCATGCATTCACTACACCGATGGTAAGCCAAATACGCCCATGACACATTTACTATAATAATCCAAATAGCCGAGACGATCCCAAAATTCAAGACACGACTCACAAGCAATTATCAGAATGACACCGTTTCAAGGACTGAACTTGCTCAGACTTGAACAATATAAAACCATGGAGAATTATGGGAAGACACAACTTGTTCCGAATTCCTACAGGATGTACCACGATCGCTGAGACAGCAAAGGTGAGCCAACTACTGGCGAGCCGTCGTACTTCTTGGGACTTCATGTCACTGCAATTATAATGACTGGGAACTCTCCTGGAATGGCGTTTTTTGAGTGAATATAGACGACAGCCGGTAGTCCCTAAAGTTTATTTAAACTTGTTCAACAAAACATCCATCTTCCTCAGTTTTAAGAGTAAATAATAAGGGCAAAAGAGCCTCCTTGGGCTCATCGCCTTAGAAAAGAAATGCAATGGGTTGCAAGTAATTTTTCAATCTGGTGGAGAAAATCATACTCAGGACTACCTTAGGTGCCATTTCATACACTGAGAAATGATTTGGTTCGATGCTAAGCAAACATTTCTTTGTTCATATTTAAAAAATTAATATGTATAAAAAACTACCGGATAGTCAGATATCGATGAATCTTTGATCAGTAGCCAGAGGTACGTTTACGTGAAATATAAATAAGTGACAGCGACGCTTGAGACGGAGTGGAGTTTCAAACGCTTTATAGTTGGGTGTTCGCCATCTTCACTCTAGTTCCCGGTGATGGAGCCTGAGTACTAGAGTTGACACTCTCCTCTGAACTTTGCACAGAGTTTAACTCTGAGGAATTCGTACTTGGATCGACATACAAATATTTGCCCTTCCCTTAGAGCCCGATTTCCCCCTACTGACAAACATGGGGCTCGGTACATGCCGTGTGTGAGCCTTGGCGATACGGGAATTTTATTACAGAAATGCACACCCAACGAGTGTCTACGGTCAGCCCTTCGGTCGACCTTATTCTGGGCCATCTGTGAGAGGGTTTTCCAACTACAGAAGCACCCCGACCGCTAAAGTTACCTCTTCCAGGGAGGGAAGCATTTTCATTTCAAGCCGAATCTTTTTAGCCCCAGTAGCTTTGAAAAGAGTTGGGGCTCGTAAGCCCTTTTCTCGGCAAATATTCAGCCGCGGAACCTGGAAGATGTTGTATTTTTGGCTACGAATCAGGAGGATGCACACATTTTAATTTTTTTGGGGACAGTTTGTGGGTATGTAAATTGCATAAAAGATTCACCTAACGGACTCCAATTGCCAATCCATCAATTCTGGAATCACTTTTACCTTTAGTAACTATTATGTATTTACCCTATTATTTTTGTAAAAGGGTTATTCTAGCCGATAAATAAATTAAACTATGGGGCTATTTACAACCCAAATCATCAACATGTGAATGTGCACTTGAAGCTGCTACATGATGAAACTGGATGTAAAATTTGTTGAAACATAGTTTTTCAAATTCTTCACCTCCTTTAAGACCTTAATTATTGAATTCTAAGATGCTACGGCAATAAATTTTAGATTGTGAGAGGATGCTTCAGTAGCTTAACTGGCTACAGAGCTCAGCTGGACATTTGAGGGATTCGGGCTCAAATCCAAGTCAGGGTAAATGATTTTTACACTTTGAAATTCTTAGTTATTGAAGGCAGGGGGGTATACATCACCATAAAATTTGGTTGGTAGAAACTTATGTCCATTAGATTAATAATATGTCCTGGAAATGTTGCTAACTCGCAAATCAAAATGAATTCCTTCTTTCAGAGACTAAATTGAGAAGCAATGATAAATATATTTTATTAGTCAAGCATCTCATTAATATCTGCTGCAGTTACCAGATTTACTTTGTGGAAGCTACCTACGACTCAAAAGAATACACTTTGTATTTCAAAAACATTTATTTGGAAACACAAAGCGTATCCTTTTGGGACATTAATATAATCTGATCATCATATAAATATAGCTAGCTTCAATTCCATATCGAATCAATTCAAGGTTATTCCAAATCAAGGTGGAGCATTAACTGTCAGGATCAGCCATCAGCACCAAAAACATCCATTGTTTTCACCATTAGCTGCTTTGGCTGAAAGATGAATTTGACCTACCAATGAAAATTACAGTTATATGTGCAAAATAATGACAGTAAAATGCATCAATTAACAACAATGTAACCACAATTTAGGAAGCTTTGGCCAATTCAGTAAGAATCATTTTTATTCAGATTGAAGGCTTATAACAATGTTAGTTTGACCAATTTACAGTGTTAAAATAAACATAAATAAAAGATTCCTGTACAGGAACATTCATTATCTTCACCCTTAGGGTAGGAATGTTTAAAACTGCCCATTGACAATGCAAATTGCAGGCATTATCAAATCTCAACAGTAACATATTGTGTACAGTAGGTACAGACATAAATAGGAAGGATGGCACCTCTCTCTCACACACACACACAGTGGGCATAATCACACAAAAAACGAAGTATTAAGAGGGCAATAACAAACCACTAATGAACTCCTTTCAGACTGCAAACGTTAGTCATTAGATCAAAAGTAGCCATAGATATTTGACTTGCTCAGAATTAAATGAAAAATACAATTAACTTTTGAAACATTTTTACACCCTTCAAGCAAGAGCTCACTCTCATTACTTGGTACAAAAATAAATTCTCTCATTTGATTGATATATATTTACAACTCCAGGATTAATAATATTTCCTTGATACATCCGAATACAAAGGCAATAGTAAAAAAGGAGCTGCTATTTATCTAATAAAACTAAGTGTAGCCGCATTTTTAATGCAATCTGTCAAATATATGTAATCAAGTACCTACCAATTGAATAGACCAGAATTATATGTAGAAATAAGTTGGTATGCCACTTCACACTTCATTTTCATAATTGATGATATTTTATAATTAAATATGACAGCCACATAACAGGTCAAAAATCATCCGTTTGCAAACAAAAAGGTCTATTTCCATTGGCTGATGATTACCTTCACGGCATTATAAAAGTTTGACTGCAGCAATAAAAATAAAAGAGATCTAAATGAATACCTTGGGCACAACTTTGTAGTGAAGCAGGCCCATGAATAAATAGTTTGATGAAGGAAATTACATTTTTCAACAGTATGAGCATAGTTCGTGAAGAGAACTAACCTCAAAGTTGGTAACACCCTTTGGCATACACTTATCAATGAATGTATATTTTACCTTGTACCATGAAATTTAAATTGCACATGCATGCACACATAATTATTAATTAATCACTTAGGACAATGGCAACTCATTTCTCTTTGTTCTCTGCCAGTGCTTACATCAGGAATACACCAAGCATATCGCCACTGCCCAATAAATATAACACATTCGTGCTGGCAAACAAAAATTGACTTCCTATGGCAAGGTGGACAATTATAAATATGGACAAACAGCAACATTCATTTTGGTGGGGAACAATTATTCACCAAGAATTCACTCTAACAGATGAGCCTCTCACATCCTCTACAAGCCATCACTCCACATTAGGATCAAAAAACAACGCTGTGACAGCAAACAGAATGAACACTATGCCACCAACCAACGTCACTGCAACAGAAAAGAATAAACCTTTAAAGAATCACAATGAGTATGGTTCCAACAGGTCAGCAATTTCAAATGCAGGAAGTGAAGCTCATCATTGAGGTTAGCAATAGTGTTGTCATTAGGCCCTCATTTTCATTTACATCATCACTCAATGGGATTTCACATACATCCATGCAAGGACAAAGTTTATTTTTCTGAAGAGGGATTTATGGAAGTTTACTTTCAAGAGAGCTTACACTCCTCCCTTTAGGTCTCACCCTCAAAACAGCTTTTCAATTGGGAAGGGAACACTCACCTGTCCGCACTGAGATCCTCTGGGCAATCATCCTTCCACCAAGGACAGCCATCCCAGTACAAATTGCATGGCCCAGAATACCACCTATTGTGACACCAATCACATCCTGTGCAAGAAATTATTCGCTTACAAATTGTTTCTCATATCCATGAACATTCTTACAATATTAACGTTAAATAGTATCTTAGAGTGTAAGAGGATGCCTCGGTAGCTTAACCGGACAAAGCTCTCGGCCAGACATTGAGGGAGCCAAGTTCAAATCCCAGTCAAGGCGAACAATTTTTACATTCTGAAATTGTTACACTAAATAATATTACACTGGATTGGCAGTCATTTCACACTTTAAGAATAAAACAGGCATTCCCTCTCCTTATTAGACCTTTCATTTTACTGATGCACATAACAATATCAAAATTAATGTAGAGGAAGTGAAATTTACTACAGAATATTACTATTGATGGGAAAGAAAAATTTCGATTTCTATGCATTCCACTAATTTTAGTAACCATTTCCTGATGAGGAGTCATTTGGAATAACTCTCAGGTGCCATCTCTTGGCTAAAGAATAGAGGCACTAGATTGCTTAAAACCATGCAGATTTCAGGGGTAACTGTCTTCCTATAGGTAGCCCTCAAAATCAGAGCATCAGATCAGCAAATCAAAGATATGTAGTTCAAGTGAAGAAAACTTTTACCGGCTTGGAAAGTGACTCAGTGTGCCCATAATAGTTAGGAGGAGAGGATTCAACAACATTCATTGCCCACATATTTCAGAGAAGTGGTATTCATTTGAGTAAGCAATGGTGAACTGGTGTTCATACCCAAACTAATGTCAGAATTGCATTAGTTAAGAAAATGAGACATGTCTACAAGTATTTAAATCATTCTACTTAAATGAAAATGGTACTAAAAAATCTAGAATCCTAATTCCTTAAGTCCAATACATGATCTGGTCTCTTATACCCTATTTTGGTTCTTTTATGTGCCTACATGAATATTTTTTCACTAAATATTCTGACCATCTTTCTACCTGGCTTCAATGCTGAAAACAACAGTATGGTATGGATAATCACCTTCATATTAATGTGTACACGATCATTGCATTTCTTAATTTAACCAATAACTGATGAACCTAATCTGGAGGTATATGTATGAACACATGATATTAATGCAATGACCCTGGTAAATCTTAACATAAATAAAGAGGATTTAAATATGACCTATTTTTACTCTCTCAATGGTATGGCATTTTTGTTGAAAAGGAAGATATTTCCAATAGAATATAGTTTCTTTCTTTTTGTGCATACCTTGTACATCTTAAAGGGATAGAAAAAATTATAATAGTTTTCTGATGGCATGATAGGGTGAATTGATTAACTTGAAGCTCTTGGATTGGTCTTGTGTTAACTAGTTTCCACTGCAAACGGAAACTAGAAAACAAATTGAGCCCAAGTCTAAAGTATAGGTGGATGGATTCTGCATTCAAGAGTCATAATCTTAATTTACGTGCTTTCCCAGCACTTGCTCTCAAGTCTACCATCAGTTCAAGTTCTCCATCTCTGCTAATGCTAGATCAGCTAACTCATTGTCTCCAGCGATTCTGAATGGCCTAAGAAGTCTCAAGAATTAAAGGGCTTCAGAAGACAAGAAGATGATGAACGAGTCAGTCATCAAACCATCAGCGGAGATGAAAACTTGAATCAGGGTTTTCCATCAGGGAATCAGGGAAACCCAAGAGGATTTCATTCAATGTTAATTAACTTTGCCTGAATTTAACTCTGTTCCCTCCAATAATACATCGGTAATATTACCCGTGTCCAAGTGGAGAGATATCACACATTTTTCATATTCCTATTCAAATACAATATATCTACATAATACCCCACAAGCCACCACAAGGGCAGGTGGCGGGGGGTGTTAGGTCACCACCCGTCAAAGAGAACAATTTCATTTCAATATGTTGTGTGAATTCCATAAAGTTATGCCAGAGACAACAAATTTGCTCATATTCCTTTGATTGCTTTCTCTTATTACCAGGATTGCTGATCTGTGTTGCTCAGGCTAACCCTAGCAGCCATTTGTGGATTGTGAAGCACCCTAAATTTTGTTTCACATGCATAACGAATTGGCTTGACTTTCTCAAAATCATGATTTCACTTCATACATACAAGTATGAATTGAAATCATGATTTTGAGAACCTTGTTGCATTTGTCAATTATCAAGTAGTTGATACAGTTAATCATTTAGTTAATGAAAAGTACTAAATAAAAGGTCAGGAACTACAACAATTACTCACATAATTTTTACTTATATAATACAATCGTGTGAAATATAGGATCTTATTAGCTACTAAATAAAATGTTTACGCATTTGCAATTCTCCATAAAATGTACCAATAAAATTTAATAAAGTACAGTGATGCATTTCTTTAAAATGCATCAATACATTTTAATAAATGTCTCCCATCTCTTTGAGTGCATTCTGGAGATGAAGCCATCTTGCCTCCCCCTGGAAATGAACTAGGCTCACCTCTCTCGCTGCAAGGATGATGGTTGTCAGCTGTGACCTGTCACCCCACTCCGCCAGGAATGTTAAAGTAAAAGACTGCAGTAATATCCTGGACACAAATGATACTATACTTGGCTTTTTGCGTGCTCCTCCTGATTCAACATCTGCAGTAAGAGATGCACTTGCCTCTTTCTCAAACTGAAATTATGGACAAATCAAGTAGTCATTTATTCAGTGCATATAAATTGGACGGATACAATACGGAAACAACTTTAAACTATGACATTATAATTCATGAGGATGATACACTATTTCAGCATCACTATTCCAATACTCTTATGAGTCCCAAACAAAACTCCCTGTCTTAATTTATGTATGATAAAGCAGCAGTTTCACCCACAAAAGAGTAATATTAGACAATAAAAAATTACCTTGGAATAATATCTATATTACACATGAGTATGGAATGTATTTCCAAATTTTATACTAAACTATCAATTTGATAAAACTTTGATTAACATCAAGATTTTTGTGCAGCAGTTGCAAGGGACTTGCTCCAAACCACAAATGATGAACCAGGTTTTCTAAAAAAAGGTCATTACCACAGATGGTCATAGGTCTACGGCCCTGACCTGAAACTAAAGCATCTTCCCAACAGTTGGTTGACAAGATAAAGGAGAATGCAATGAGGCAGCTGACGACAATTCTGAAAAAGGACTTGGCTGATTCTTTTGAAAAGTGGAAGAGATGTGGAAGGATAAGAGTGTTAGGGTCCTATTGGAGTACTTCGAAGGGGACTAAGGCCTCCTCAATGTTCCACAGAGGCTATTTTTCTCAAAATATTGCAAGGCTGAATCCTTTCCAGACAGACCTTGTTTGCAAATAGTAGCAGCAGGGAAACATCCTTGTTAGCCCAACGCGTATGAAGTTTCACAGCAGTACCATATACGAGATATAACTAAACGCTCTACGTTGCCTATATTTACAAAATATTTGGGAATCTTTCAATGAAATTTTAAAACCCAGTTGCTAACTGTTGACTCAAAACGTTGATATTATTGACATATGTAATAATGGCAACCATTTTCTATGGCTGATGATGCAGGAAAAAAAAATACATAATAGTATTTTTTTAACGCATTGGCTTACGCTTATAGGTCAAACTTATACCGAGCACCCCATAGTCCCATAAGATGCAGGATGATGCCATGCCCATGCCATGAAATATGGCACGAGCACAGTTAGATGCACTTTTGAAAGATACCCTCGTTTTACAAAATGCGCTCTTAAATCATCCTGCATCTTATGGGACTATGGGGTGCTAGGTATAAGTTTGACCTATAAGCGTAAGCCAATTCGTTAAAAAAATACTATTATGTATTTTTTTCCCTGCATCATCAACCATAGAAAATGGCACAAGGGGCATTAATGGTAAAGGTACATTTCATGGCCCATGCCATGAAATATGGTACACACTGTTATGATCTGGGAAAAATTTAGGAATAGAATCTTGATTTGAAGTTTTCCAGGAGCTGCTGCAGTTTATGATTATAATTTAATTCTGCAGAAATGTAACAGCTTATTCAAGGGGATTAACCAAGGATGGCACACCAGGAAGTGGAATGTTGAAGCATTAATCAGTACAAAAAAGAAGGGATTCTAAGAGGTCCTGGAAAAAAATTGCATGACGCATACAGTAGAAGACAATTAGGAACATATATAAAACATTATGAAAGTCACAATTGAAACTATAAGAACAGTTAATAGGAGAAGGACAAGGAAACCATGAATTACTGACAAGATGATTATGAAAAGGTAGAACTGTTTACTCTTGGAAGTGTTTTTGACCAAGATGGTCAAAGCAGTTGAGAAATAAGATGAACACGGGCTAGGCAAAGAAGCTTTCACGAGGAGGAAGGAATTGTGATAGGGCATTAAGCCAGAATGTTAAGAAAAGGCACGTTAAAACTTTGATATGATGCGTAGTAATGCATGGACGGTATACATGATCATTGAAACAGGATGATAGGCATAGATTACAGGCTTTGGAAATGCAGGGGTGGAGGATGATGGAGAAGGTGAAGGGGACAGAAAAGAAAACAAATGAGGTGCTGGGTATGGTGGGGTAGGAAATGGGAATTCTGGGAGAAATTATAAGGAGAGAGAAAAATTGGATGCAAAGCATCTTGACTGGCAGTGGGATGTTGGATGGAATGAAGGGAGGAAGGAAGTATTTGGAATTGAAGGGGGGCTTTTCGTAGTGTCCGGTTGCTTTGTATTACAAGAGGCAAAGAAATTTATCATTGCTCTGCCAATGTCCAAACAAAACCTACCTTAAATGGAAGGATACCAATAATATTAATTATGTACCAGGGACCAGAGGCAGAAAGAGCAAGCTGATTGCCTAGTAGCATCACAGAAACAAGTTCAATTGGGAATGTGCATCTATGGGTTTCCATCTACCTAGCCCTCTCATAATATACAAAATGGCACCTGAACATAGTACTTGAAAATGTAGTTCCTGCAAAAACTTGATCCAAATTAATGACAAGTTTGTTTCATGTCACCAATGTTCATGAATATTTTACAGGACATGTACAGGGCTTAAAGAAATATCATTAAAAGCTGTATTTGAAGACTGGCAGGAAGAAATTTACTGGAAATGTTTTTCCTGCCGAACCTGCAAGATATTGCTATGCAACAAGGCTGCTTACTTAGGAACACTTAAACACTGAACTCAACAGTCCAAAAAGCAATCGGGAATCTATCACCGCCAAAAATAAAAATAAAATATTTTTGTCAACAAAATAAAAAATGTGACACACCAATCCCTAAATGAAACCGACAATGTGCCTGTTCCTTTGATAAAATACCCATCAAATCTAACTTTGAAGAGTGCCGAAATGAAGGTTAGTACATCTAAGTAAGTACTAAATCCAGTAGAAATCAGCAACAAGGAAAACACCAATAACACAGCCCAAAGAGCATCTACTATGCTTCCTTCTAATTGCGAAGGAAATGCCAACATTACGAGGAGCGGTTGTGTGAACAAATTCGGTGCGTGTGGTCATGATGTGAATGAAAATGATTTTTTTAATCAAAACAGTGAAAGTGGAAAAATCTGTTGTGAAGCTGAAAGTGCTCCATTACCCCCTGATCATGGTGATTTCATATAATTTTGACCCCAATGTTATCAAAGAAAGAAGCTGATTGAAAAGACAGAAGATGTTAGTGAGCCTGAAAGCTGCAACCTCACAGGTATTCCCAGGACGAGTGGCTTGCACGTTTGGCAATTTTCCAACGATAGAACTGCAACAGATACTGTTAAATACCACAAAGGAAGATTTTCCTTTGTGGTATTTTTAGAGTGATGTGGAAATTGAACCGTAGGCAACTACAGGGGATTACTCATCTTTCTGCATATCCACTGAGAGCAACCTAATACATTCTTTGAGGAGTCCAGTTGTTGACCGAGCGTTTTGGGACAAAAACGTACTTGTCAAATGTATTCTTTCTGGATAGCTCGGCAAAACTATGCTCCAAATTAAATCCTGGAGCTGATTTGATTGGTGAGACTGCAATGGTAAATATAGTATCAAATGACTTTCATTTTAAAATATTAGTTATCCAATGTTTAATTAACAAGCTTGAATAACTAGAAAAAGTTGTGAAAAACCAGACCTGATTTGCAATAGTGAGCACTGAATGAGAAACAAAAATATAACAATTCCAGGTTATCTTATAATTTATAAATATTGTCGGAATAATCATCGTCATGGTGGAGTGACTACGTTACAATATCTATTGAGTTATGCAATATGTCACATGCATCTCAACATCTCAATGGAGAGCTAACACTAGAATGCTTTGCCATTAAGTGCTCATTTTCAAACAAAATTTTTGGTGTATGTAGTTTTAGTACAGATCTCAACCACAAAATTTCAAGAAAAACTGGATAACTCGCTATTTTCAGTGGCTAACGAAACTAATAGACCAACAATCATTCTCACTGGCGATTTTAATTGTAATTTGTTGATAGATGGACATGAACACCAAGCTAACACCATGGTATTTGATCCCGCCTTGTCTGACCACTTTGCAGTAGTAACCATTTTTTGCGGCAACCACCAAGAAGCATCAAATACCATAGATTCTTTAATGATCTAACTTCAACTACCTTCAGGTAATGCTTAAAATCAAGATATGACAGAGGTGCATGGGAAAGACTCCCTTAATGATAGCTATAACGTTTTGTTCTGCTTTCATGCACAATTTTAATGTTACTTTTCCTCTTGAGCCCGTGAAACTTTTTTATGAAAAAACCAAAAATTGGATTACACCTGAAATCATTTACATGTCAAAGACCTTAAAAACAATGCTTATACTCCTTAAAATCTCAGGTGACCACTCACTACATCAACAACATTCTCAGCCTACGAAACAGCATTAGGTATCTAATAAGGAGATTCAAAAAGGAATAAATCAATGAACATTTAAGGAATGGGATGGTGCAGTGTCTAACGTACACGCTTCCCGCCCAAGAGGGTCCTGGTTCAAATCCTGAAGGCAACAAATTTTTTCATCAGTATCCTGATCCCTACTTTAAGTGCTTTGTGGAGAGCACTTTGTGCGAGTACCCTGTCCATTGGATGGGGCGTTTAACTACCAACCCCTTGGCGCCTTTCGATAAGAGTAGGCTAATGCTGACGCTGGGTTTCTTTCCACACTTCCTTTCCCATCCATCCCTGATGGTGCAAATGACCTCAGCTGTTGGTCACCTCCCATCAAAACTACTAACTACAACTAAAATTAAGGAAACATCTAATTACTCGAAAGAAGTCTAGAAAATTATTAAGTGCAACATGACTCACAACCTAATGTGGACACCATCTTAAGTTAATGACAAAAATGGTGGTATCACAACTGGCCCTACTAAAATAGCAGATACATTTAATATTTCATTTCTACTACTACCCCACACACTTCTAGGAGTAGTTTTAAAAGAGGCTACCATCTCTGAAATCACTCCCCACAAATCATTAATTCCATTGATGCACAGCATTTGAATGCGCAATCCACGGTTTGGGCAAGGGGGAAAACAATGGTGATGGTCCTATGGAGATTTGAGGGCAACAGCAAACCAAAGGAGAAGCTGCTGGACTCATTTCAGTTTCACAGTACGCTATGAAAAACGTCAAAACACTCAACCTTATCCTCATTGGCCTGCTTAATTGGTTCCATTAAGTATTAAGTGGTGAGTCAATTGAGAAAATGAGACTTAGTGCTAACTGACATTTTTGGTTAATCTCATGATGATATCAAAGGTCATCATCAAAGCGGGGTAAATCACCCAAAGTGAACCAGAGTTCAGAATGCCAAAACAACAAATATACAGGTTAAAATATTTTTTGGTAAAACCTCATACAAAGTGTACGAGGGTGGTCAGAAATTTTCTCAGCCTTGACCCATGGATGGCATCACCAATCGCATGATTTTTTCTTTTTGTCGGCAGAACTGTGAGTATGTACTGAATGAAATTCCAAGCCGTTCCATGCAGCAGTTTAGTGTAGGCCATCATTTGAAAAAGTGAGATGTGGTTTGGGATGAAATGGAAAAAAGCAAGTAGCATGCGGGGAAAAAATTCTCCATAATGAAGGTTTAACGCTGATCGAAATTCATTCGAGGATTTTATGGGGACTCTTTTCCTAAAATTTCCACAATGAAGACATGGGCATTCAATTTAAACATGGCCGTGAAAGCCTCCACAATATCCATGAGAAGGGCAATTAAAAATGCCACCACAACTGAGAAAACATTGAAAAAGTGCACGATATGATTTTGGAAGATCGGCATACAAAGTATACTGCTAAAGCTGTAGGGATATTAAAAGAACACGTTGGTTATATTTAGCACATGACTAAGCTTTGCACAAGATGGGTGATTAGCGTGCTCACTGCGGATCGGACGACACTTTCCTCAAAGTGCTAAAAGGGCTTTTCAAAAAAGCAGGAGTGATTTTCTGCGCTGATGTGTGACAATGGAGGAAACATAGATTCACCATTACGGATTCACACAACAGGCCATGCATCGCATCAAGGCCGAATCTGAAAGGTTCAAAGAAGGTGATGACGGTTACGACGACGGGGAAGGCCAAGGCAACAGGTTTTTTGGGTTGAGACAGGAATTTCGTTCATCTACTATTTTAAAAAGGTTAAACAATAACTGAAGAGTACTATTTTTACAAGTTAAGGAAACTGGATGTAAAACTTTGTGAAAGCACACCGGACTTGCAGAAGAAAATTGAGGAAGCCCTCAAACATCCCCATATTCATTAAATGAAGAACACAATGTATCTTTCCACTGTTCTTTATTTACGTACAACTAGTTTCAACGCTTAAGCATCATCATCAGATGAGCCAGGAACAATTGAATACCCCCCTATTCCCTGGATTTGGCTCTCTGGCATTCACACCACTTCTGAAAACTAGCATTTCTTCGCTGGTCAATTTTTTTAATAAAATAAAGAAGTTAATGTGGCTGTAGAGTAGCCCAGATATTTTACGATCGCCCTTGGGAAAGGCACAAAGAAAACAATAAATGCAAGTTTCCACCCAATTCCATGAGGCGGCGGAAAAGGCAGAGTGCCGAGACCTGGCACACCATGGGATGCAGTGAATGGCATGAGGTACACCCATCCAACCTCTGCCCAGTACACATTGCTTTGGCTGCAATTAGTGTACAAATGAAGTCATCTGTCCTTCACAAATTATAACATTTAATTAACTATATTGTTTCAACCAATTAAAATGTATTTTATGAATAAATTTGGATGCTTCTGCACATTTCAGCAATTTTCATTACTTTTTCATTTACATTGCTATCTTTCAACATCTTCTTAAGATATCTAAAACAACTAATTGACTGAAGATTAAAGATTCAAACCAGGATCCCCTGATTATTCACAGTTTTTGAGGACACCTTTTTTTCACCAGCCAAAGCAACTTGCTGGAAATTGAGAAATTCAGGTTCCTGGTGAACACTTTTCATGATATGAAATTCTGAAAATGTGAGCACACCAATAGGTGATCTATGTGCTCATGTGTGCTCACACCAGGAAACACCAAAGTTATTTTTGTGGAGGCATTTTCTTGAATTCCAAAATCTTTCTGAATTTCACAGCACTTATTTGAACAGCTACCCACTGGGGTCAGAAACTTTTGCAGCCACCTCCCTTATGAAAAGATGAGCTAAGACTTAAGTGCTAGAATGAACAATGTTCAAGCATATTACATACCTCATCCTCTCTTTTCCGTAAGTCTAATTGAACTTCTTCAAATTCTTCCTGACCTTCCGTTGGAGACATGTAGTAGCCCTCCTTAAGCATCTTTAAGCCAAATATGGCAAACAATGCCGTAGAGATGTAATAAGTAAGTGCTCTTGGGATGATGGTGGCCGCTAGTCCAAAAACAGCTGTAAAGAGGGTTTTCTTGTTTATTTATCTGTTTTTAGTACCCTGCAAGCAACAGCTTGAGTGTGGCATGGGGTGAATACTCACCAGACAAATTTTGACCCAAATATTAATACCCCTACCACAATTAGACAATGTTATTTAGATCCCTTTCAGTTTGTGGAAAAATGGCATCTTAAATCTATCTGTTCTACACTTAATCTCTCTAGTTTAATTGACATCACCTCACCTACCATAGCATGATGGGGGTCATAATATATTTTCAACATCGTTGTTAGAGACACATCCTTCTAATTTATGCAAGAGCTTCAATCTGTAATTTAACCTTCTCAGCGTGAGTGATTTCCAGCCTAGCTGCTCCAATATATTGGATATGCTACTAAGTTTATCAAAACAACGTTTTACAAATCTAGCTGCTCTACACTGCACACAATCCAATTCATTAATCAATAAAACAACATGAGGACCCCATAATACACCAGCAGCATATTCTGAATGAGATCAAACCAGAGAAAGATATCATTGCTCTTTAACCTTCTCATCACATTACCCAGGGACCCAATAAATCCTAATTTTTGCTAACTTTTCCAGATACTCCCCCTATTCCCCATGTTTCACCCAGGAGAGGTCGTGAATGAGGGTATCGTCGAAGTGTTTTGTCAAGTCCACACATTCCATTTCAATGTTCCCAATACATTAGGTGTTCAGGCGGGAATTGCTGTTATTCCAAAAGTTCATCACTATGCACTATTTTAGGTTCAATTCTAGTTGCCATGTGTTGCACCAGCTTTATATAGCATTAAGGTTATCTGCTAAAGCTGCTGTGTCCTCAAGATTATGGATGTAAACTCTGTAAACCACGGCATCATTGGCAAATAAACATATCTTACTAGTAACTACGGAGTCAATGTCGTTAACATAAAGCAAGAATTGGAGGTCCGATAATACTTCCCTGGGAAACACCTGAAGTTACTTCTACTAAATTTGAGCTAACTCCATCCACCACTACCCTTTGTACCCGACAATTCAAAAAGTCTTTGATCCAACCCAGGATATTTTTATCTATGCCATATGCTTCAAGCTTTGTAAGTAGTTTACTATGAGGTACTTGGTTGAAAGCTTCCTTATAATCTAGAAAAACCATGCCTACTGTAACATTGCCCTCTCCTGAAATAAGAATTTCATTACCAAAAAGCCCAAGTTTTTCTCGCAGGATCTGCCCTTTCGCAAACCTAGCTGATTTTTCATCAATAACTCCTGACTATCGAGATATCCCATTATCAAACTAGCAACTATATGTTCCATGACCTCGCACACTCCATTTTTAAATACTGGTGCTATGCTAGGCAGTTTCCAATTTATGGTAAACTTGTGATCTACTAGCAATTCGTCAAACATCATTTCTAGATACGGTGCAATATCTGACAATTCCTCAAATATACGAGAAGGTATTTGATCAGGCCAGCAGGATTTATTAGGCGTCATATTTTTCAGCAAACGTTCTATTCCATTACATGAGATTTAACTTTTGAGTATCAGTTGACAGGCATGATTTTATAATCTATTGGAGACATTCGATGATACATTGGTGAAAATGCATTGAAAGAAGGAACATTAATAATAGGACATTTAATAATTTAGCCTTTCCGAAAATGCTGGTTACTCTTTTAGGTTTATCACTTTAGAGAAAATTAACTGTCAACTTATTTCCCTGTACCTCTCTGACATACTACGACCAAAATGCTTTCAAATTTTCCGTTAATCTTTTCCTTTTGAATTCGCTTAATGCTTTCCGAAATTCATTCGTCGCATTCACTCTAGATAGCTTTTAATCATATGTGATCTCAAGTCTTTTGCAACTAGAGATGTCATACCTAATATTTTTCATCTTCGCTTGACATAGCCTTTGATGTCGCAATGCTTTTCTAACATCCACATGGTACCATCTACGTTGTGTGTTGTCTTTTATAAATTTATCGGGAATGAACTTGTTGACTGCTGAGTGCATGATCTAAAGGAAGTGACTCCATGTATCCTCAGTGTCTTGGTGATTACTATCTTTCTTAAAACTTGCAAATTGATTCTGTAGTAAGCACTTAAGGCCATTGTAGCCACCTTCTTTAAACAAGTAAATTTTCCTTTTAAGCTTCTTTTTTTGGACTCCATGTAGTGAAATCTTAGCTTTTACTGTCCTGTGGTCACTAATTCCAAACCAAACCGACCTTCGGGTTGATTACTGTCTTTATGGTCTTTTTATGGTCACTATTTTAGGGAATATACGTAGCTAATTAATCAAGAATGCCCCTTGTTGGTGAAGTGATAAGTTGATGCAAGGAGTACAGCGTAAAAGAATTCAATAGCGATTCGCATATATCTTGGTCTTTCCCGCCGTTTTAAAAATATATGTGCTCCAGTCAATATTTCATTTGCTGATCTAATTCTTGTAATGAATTATTTCAGCCATCTAGTGGTCTGTAAAATCCACAAACTTAATTGCAATTTCAACCACAAACAAGTCACAATAAATTTAGATTAATTACAGCAAGTCTCTACCATAGTAATTATTTGGAATGCAGCTTATCTCACATAAATCATTACATTATCACAAAAATGTATTTGCAGTGCAAGGATTGCATTCTCTTTTCCGGCTTGTGAAATAAGAGGATCAAAAGTACTGAAATCATTTCATTTACATTATTCAAGAATTCAAACCACAACTAAACAAGATATACACAAATATCAACTTGAAATAAGCATGATAATGCCATGATAGCATTACCTAGATTTAATTGCAATGGGCCAGGAAAAATGAGTTAATTACACAAGAAGCTTCCAAACTCAAAGGTGAATAAATAACAAGAAAATTCATAATCAAATCAAAGTAATATCTTTTGGACAACTTATACAGGGCATAAATTCCTGAATATTGACGTATCAAAGTGGCAGTTGTTTATATTAATACCAAATGAAACATTTACGGAACATCAATTGTATTTTTATGCTTGGATTATAAGTGGAACCTAGTTTTCATTCACATATCACCTGTGACCAATTTTACGTTACTACATACACTGAAATACTAGTTAATCCCAATTTACAAGGCTGAACCAAAATATTGGAAAAGATTATTCTCTGCAAGGGCTCTGTACAAATTACTAGTGGGAATCCCATTTCCCATGACATTAAGTTTATTCTTCATTAACTTAATGTCATGGGAAAATTTTTGCATGACTGAATTAAGAAGCTGTGGGCACTTATCAAAGGAAGCAATTGGCCTGAGTTTAACTTTTTTTGTATAAATAATAAATGTGATGCGGAATACATAATCATAAAATTATGATTACCAGATAAAACAGTCATTAATGCTAGTGCTGTGATGGCGCCCATGAAAACTGTACACCTAGGGTGTCTCATTGCCATTATAGCAGCAATAAAGAATGTTTTGTCTCCCAGCTCAGACACGATGATGACTGATATTGAAGCAACAAAGGCATGAACAAAACCCAAGCCTTTCTTAGTTGAGGATTCCATCGTAACTCCATCATTTTCTGCGTGACCGCTCTGGAAAATAAATTGATGCGTTTAAGATACTCCCACAATTCTGAAATATATTTAATAAAGTGTTAGAAATAAATGTAATCGTATTATATGCAAAAATGTGATCTAGAATCAAGTAGGTTAATATGCACGATGAATAAGGCAGTCATCATAATATTCGAAAGACTATACTTAAATAACTAAAAAACAAGGGTACTCTGAAAAAATTCGTAAGATGATCACGTTTATACCTGTGTTGGAGGAACTTCATACTTCATCTCCAAATCAATTGGCTCTTTCTCAGCGTCCACTGACCGTATTGTCACACCGCATACACAGAACACCAATAACCACCATAAAATGATGGCTTTTACAGTATAATTTTTCATTTTTATATTTAGAAGGATGTTGGCTGTTTAATTATTCAGAAGGATATTGTGTCAATGGGTAACACTGAAATTGCGAAGGGCTGGAACAAATAGTTTACACCACAATAAAGTTGACTTCACCCATCAATGATTCCCTGAGTAGCCGCCGATAAATGCACTTTATCAATTACAAACAATACTGGACGGATATCGAATAATTGGTGTCGGTAGAAAGGGATAAAATACGTTGAAAACCACTATATAGCTCTGCTAGCGAATTTCGCCAAGTTACACATCATCATTCCGGTTAACAAGCGATTAGAAGAAAAACAGCAAAAAAAATGTGATAAGTAACCGGATCGAGAGGAACAACTGATAAGAAATATAATCATTCACTCACGTCTTCAAGTCAACGTAGCCAAAATGTGTGCTTGGAAGGGATCTAAAAGATCAAATAACAACACCCCGTGTCACTTTCCATGATTGCGCACAAGGAGCTATTTCTTAAACAAATGACGTACGATTTTTTCTTGTCTCAAACGATGATAGCCACAGTACCGTGGCCGGGTGGCTAGTTTGTTTACATGGTGGGTTAGTTATTAACAGGACCCGGTATATGCGCTGTTTATTATAATGATTTGATTATGGATCGTAGGAGCATCAAGAAAGGAACGGTTTTCTTTTTATTGTAAAACCACAATCATTTTATGCAACATTTCTCTTACAATTAGTCATCTTAATTTTGTTTATCGGCTTTACGAACATGGATAGTTTGCCCTTTGAAATGCTCGAGTACATGATGACTTTTGTAGATGGCCGTTCGTTGATCAGAGCGAAAGCTGTGTGCAAAATGTGGAAAGAGGTGGCTTCATTATTTGACCAGGTACTACATGCCTTAGTATCGTGACATTTAAATATTTGTCGAGACAGTATTGTCGGATTGTAAGGATAAATATTTTTTTCCGTCTATGAATTTATTATTTGGCTTTTATGTGTTTGCTTATGACAAAATTTACTTAACGTATTGATGCACCGTTTTTTACAGAAACAATCCCATTGGAAAAGTTTATGTTTCAAAGAAATATCACGTAGTGTCCTTCTGGAATTGACTATAAAGAAGTATCCGTACTGGCGACCAAATAGCGGAAATGATGAACAATTAAACTGGAAGGACCTTTACGTATCTTGGTTGCATTGGAGGGTTCTCAGTCGTTTCATGTACCACACTGACGTACTTTCGGAGCATAGGTCTTGTTGGGTTACATGCTTGAAGCTTGTTGGTGAGACAATGATTTTACTCTTTGGATTTTAAATATTTGATAGCAGTATGGCCCACTGTTTACAAATCAAAATGAAATATTTTCAGATGACTCCGTAGTGGTTGGATTGCATAATGGCGAAATCAGATCATGGAAATTAGCTGGTGATGATCCTTTTCTTTTGTCAAAACATCGTGCCAGGGTAACGTGTCTAGAAGTAATATCTGTTTTAGGTGAGATATGTGAATTGGAAACATAAAAGGTAGCATCATGCCAGTAAAATATTCCTTAAATTAGAGTGTTTAATTGTTTGTGAACATTGCAGCAATTATTATTACTATCCTAAACTTGAATGTGAATGGCTGGTAATAAGAAAATTCTTCCCAGAATCTTCCTTCTTCCAGGAATCGGGAAAAAGTTATATACCTTTATTCCTAATATCAGTTACATGCATAATTGCAAATAGCAACCTCTAGCACCCTAAAATACTATAAATTAGCATATTCATCGAATCAAACAATTGGAAAACAATTCAACTAAAATCAGCATCAATGACACAAATTCTTAAACCAATAATAAAAACATGCAGCTCGCTGAAAGCCTATCGAATGATCAGGTTGCTGTAGAATGTGAGAAAGAGCAGAAAATATAATGTTAATACTGCAAGGGTTGCTTCACATATTTTGATCCTTGACAACACTTAAGTCCTTTAAGCGCCATCTGACGTCTAACTGAAACTTCGACTCTTGTAACGCTAACTTTCTTCAGAGCATTTTGTCGTTTGATCATAACTTGTGTTGTTTGCAGCGACTCGAAAATTTTGTATCTGCGAATAAATAGAGTTCACTCATGAACACTTTCGTGCGATGATTTTTTTACGACTTCCGACGTGGATTATCAAGACAGGAGTGCATCGATCAACTTCCACTTCTGGCGATGAAGCCCCATTATTTACCACTGTGAAACGCTGGTTAAACGGATGCCATCATGGCTGCCGTTCGCTCAGCGACGAAAGTCGTCCAAAATCAGTTGTTCTGCCAGAAAACATCGATGCTATGCAAGAACTAGTGAAGAATGATCGTCATGTGACTTATCGTGAAATTGAGGCATTCTTGGGGATTAGTACGACGAGCATCAATAAGATATTGCATGAACATTTAGCTGTAAAAAAATATGCTCGCGTTGGATCCCGCATTATTTAACAAAAGCTCTAAAAGATGCTCGTGCTAATTGTTGCAAATAAATACTCAACAAATACAATCAATCGCGGTGCATCAAAAGCTGTGTATAACATCTACAAAGTTGAAGAATCTTGGATCTATGCGTATGAGCCTAAAACAAAACAGTAATCCACTGTATGGGATATTTCAAGACGAGGCAAATCCGACAAGAGATTCGTGCACGAAGCAGAAGATCGCATGTTTCTTCAAACTAACTGGATATGTGGCAACCGTACCGTTAGAGTAACGTAGAACCGTGAATTCTGAATGGTACACGAGCATCTGTTTGCCAGAAGTGAAATACGGAAAAATAAGTGGCAACGAAGGATCATCTTCATCATCTCTCATGTCGGCTGAAACAACTACCTATTTGACTGGCCAAAACGTTGAATCGGTGGGTCATCCTCCGTACAGTTTGATTTAGCACCAAATGATATTCGCGTTTATCGAGAAAAAATTGCTCGTCCAACGTTTTTCGGCGCCTGAAGAAGGTGTTGATGCATTCAAAAACCATGTTGTAGAGATACCTCAATGGGAGTGGAAATAGTGTTACGAAAATTGGTTCGAGCGCATGCGAAAGTGTATTGATTATCATTGAGAATACTTCGAAAAACAATGAAGTTATTTTCATCAATAAATTGCTGTTTTTTTCATTATTAGACTGAAAATATAAATAGCAAACCTCGTATGACTGATGGCTTGTGCAACTTATTTTAGTTACTAAGATCAGGGCTCAGAAATCATCCTCACATCAAGGACTTTCGCCATCTGTGATGGTCATTACAGTAGACTAATTTACCCCAGATGGTTATATTATACAGCGACAATTTTGATTTAGTTTCTATCATTGCAAAAATCTCTGGTTTGGCTTCCTTCTCATTTGTTTCCCAATCTTCTTGTCAGTTAAGTGGCTTTCTGACTGTAGTTTCTCTTCTCAGCAGTATATTTTCTGCTTCATTCTGTAGTTCGAAACATGAAGTATTTAATCCTTTTTGGTGTGAAATAACAAACCTTTTCTAGAATTTCATATTTAATTGGAGTGGCATATGCTAGAGTGATCTCTATTCTTGCTAGATATGTTATAGCATAATAACAATAATCTTAATTCATCAAAGAACTGCACTTGCCACTCTAGATGTCGTCAAAAGGAGAACTTAAATATACACACATTTATTACCATGGTGAAGAGATAATATGTATTATAATTTCACTCTTGAAAAGTCCAGTTCAAAATATTAACTTTAAGAATATTAGGGTTTGAAATCAACCAATCCTCAATTACGTTTTTTAACCTATTAGAGCTTGTCAGTCCTGCAGTATGGGGAAGTTTGTTATAGAATTATAAGGCAAGGTTATCTGACTGGTCGAAAGTTTTGAGCAATCTGCATTGGGTAATGTCAAACATATTTCTTGACCTTGTATTATGACTGTGCATATTGCCTCTTAATGCAAATTTATTTACATTATCTTTTACACTATTTGAGCTCAGGTAAACATACTATAATCAACATCTGTTAAAGACTGTCATAACTCTCAGCCTGACTAATAGTGGACGACAGTGATCGTGATGGCCAAAGCCGGTTATAATCCTAGCCGCTTTCTTTTGTAGCATAAGCAGAGCTTTGGTGTGCCTTGCGTGTGTCCCCAAAGCCTGAAGCCATAACTTGGTGACTTTGGAAAAAGACAAAATAAGCAAGTTTCAAGTGTTCCTCAGAAATACAGTATTTAAGTCTCCTGATTAGGGAGAGATTCTTGGGAAGTGTTTTTGGAGATTGCAGTTACATAACTTTTCCAGGGAAGATTAGAGTCAATAAAAAAACCCCAGGAGCTCGACAGCTTAAAGCTTTATCAACAATTCCAAGGTTACATATAAAATTTGTTTTTTCACAATTTAAAAATAGTTTATTAGCTGAGAACCAGTCACTAGATTGTTGCTTGTCTTTCAGTTCTTCATGTGCATGGTCAGGATTTTTACATTTATTTATAAAAGTAGTATCATCAGCATGTATGATCAATCAGCAGGTATGTAACTTGGTAATTCATTAATCATCAGCAGAAATAACACGAGGACCAAGTATATACCCCCACTGCATAGCTAGATATCAATGAGAGAATGCTTTTTCTAATCACAGTTATTGTATTTCTTCTTATTGACTTCTGTTAAGATGATATTCAGTTAAGTTGAATTGGTGACCAAGTTGCTTGTTCCACTATTAAGGAAAAGTTGATGCACACAAATAACCACAACAAAGCGAAAATAATTCCAAATGGGAATAATTTAATTATGGTTTGCATAGAAAATCTATGCATATTTGGCTTTTTCTCTTGAAGAGGTTCACAAAATGAGACACTCTCGATTACAAATAACACTACAGGCTCCGTACAATAAGTATCGTGACTGGTTCGCTGTGGCCTCTACACAAAGGAGCAGTGGATGGGGGTCCGACCAGTCGGCTCGGGAGTGGGGTCCCCCACCACTCAGGTGCACTTTAGTTCAGTCACCTCTGGATATGCATTAACGTACTGGGTTCAAATCGTGGAGACTACAGATATTTTTCAGTGGTATCCCGGTCCCTACTTGAGGTGCTAGGTGGAGATCACTTTGAGTGCATATGCCATCCATCGAAAGGTGCCAAGGGATCATTTAAACTACAGATCCCTTGGTGCCTTTTGATAAGAGTAGACTAACACTGGACTGGGTTTCTCTCCACTCTTCCTTGCCCATCCATCCCTGATGGTTCAAATGACCTCGGCTGTCGGTCGTCTCCCGAAAATGAATTCTATTTTGCATCTACTATGATTTGCACATTGTTCCATTTAAAGTGATTCACTTCTCATACCCTCACCCCTGGCAGCCATTGTATTCCTGTTGAGTGTGTGCTGGAAATAGTGGTAAGGGGCAGAATAGTGGATGGGCAAGGGAGGGATGGACGGAGAATGAACGCACTAGGAGCGCAATATTTAAGCAGGCAGCATATTGTAAGTAAATTGAAGAGGGTGGTGAGGGAAGCTGAAATATCATTTTAATTTTGTCCTCATTGCATTTCTTTCCAGGGAGCTTGTAATTCATCCTATACCATCTCTATATTCCTTTGAACATGATATCAATAAAACATTCTTCCAGGGAAACTGCATACAAGTTATGTTAAACTAGCAAATGTTTTATAAGAACTGTGCATTCAAAATGTCAGCTGTTTTTACTCAATTCATAGATAGAAAATTGTACCTGTTCTACTTGCATTGATTGAACGAATGAATGTTATTAATTTTTTTTTATATTTTATATGAAAATGAAACATTTCTATTACATCTAGCTATGGAATTGGTTAAGTGGTAGCATAAGAAACTGAAATTGCAGGATAGTTTGATGTGCAATATCTTTAGGCATAATTAAATCAATGCACTAAGTATTGAAATTGTAGTTGGATTAGATGAAAGCTGGAAGGTCGTCAGCTCACAGAGTACATCTACCCGAACTGAATCATTTTAATCTTTGATCATGTCTAAATAAGAATATTTTTCCTCAAAGATGGAAGAAAAGAAGCTAAAAGTGATAAGAAGCTGGATTACATACTATCTACTTCACATGACAGGGTTGTCAAAATATCCTACCTAATAGAAGGAGGCATGGCACCAATTTTTTTTGACATTTGTCACCATCGGCATTCTACAATTATGGTTAGGTATGAAAATTTACCATAGGAATTACAATCGTAGGATTCTTTTATCTTTTTGCTCATTTTACGGCTCATTTATAATCAATTTCAGGGCACAGCAAAGTTACTTTGCCACTCTGGATGAGAGTGGAGCTATTGGTGTGTTTGTTGTCTCTGCGCCAAATCTGGATGGTGTGATGCCATTGGTAAACTTCATTGCTTACTACCAACCTTGTGCACCAGTCCTATCTCTAGGCTTATGGGGAAGCAAGGTAATTGCATTTCTCTTCTACTCAAGCTTGACGTGATGCTTATCTAGCTGCCCTGTTTCATTTTGTGGCCACTTTGTGCATTCATGAAAGCAGCAGTTGGCTAATGTTAGGTCATACCTAATACCGTCTCAGGTGCATAATAATGTTCTGTATCTTTGGCCAGCTATACTTTTTTATGAGCTCATCAAAATTATAAAGCACCCTAGATAAATAGATAGTGCAATGGATAAGGGGGATATAATTCACAACAAGAGATGCTGCATTCATTAAATGATGAAAGCAGGAAACTATGAGGGTAGTTTGAAATGTTCTCGGAATCACCACCGGATGTCAGCACTAGTAGAATTAGTTTCCCGAGTAGTAATAGGTTATCCAATATGAGTAAACAAGTAATACGGTAGTGCTTTGGGAAGGGGCCCATTGGTGTGGACACCTCTCTGTTGACGTTCCCATGTAGTGATTTGTGAAGATGGAAAAAATTGAGATTCAAACAGTGATTGAATACTTCGTAAAGAAGGGTATGGAAGCAAAGGAAATTCATGCTGATTTTCAGAGCATTCTGGGGCACTCTGCTCCTTCATGCTCAACTGATGCCAAGGGCACAATTAAGTTTCAGTTTGGTCAAGACAGCTTAGATGATGGTCCGTGTGGTGGTCGGCCAAAATGTGCCACTACCCCAGGAATTATTGCAAAAATGCATAAAATGGTCATGGAGGATCGCCGACTGAAAGTGTGAGAAATCACTGAAGCTGTAGGGATGTCATCTGAATGGGCATATCACATTTTAACAGCGGAATTGGATATGAGAAAATTAATTTAATAATGGGTGCCACAACTTGGCCTAGGATCACAAACACATCGGAATGGAAATTTCCGATAAGTGTTTGACCCATTTAAGAGCAACCAACAAGGTTTTCTGCACTGGTTTGTGACAATAGTTGAAATTTGGGTCCACTACTATACCCCAAAGACAAAACAGAAGTCAAAGCAGTGGAAACATGTTGATTCACCACCACCAAAGAAAGCGATGGCAATAAAGATGATGCCTTCAGTTTTCTGGAATGCGAAGGGAAGTCTGCTGACAGATTATCTTCCTGCTGGTCAAAAAATTGCCGGACAATGCTACGCTAATCTCCTGGACCAATGATAGCAAAAGATGCACGAAAAAAGGCCAGGTTTGGCCAGGAAGAAAGTCAGCTTTCATCAAGACAATGCACACCTACCTTAAAGTCTTGCTGCCATTGCAAAATATGTGAACTAAGGTATGAATTGTTGCCACTTCCACCTTGTTTGGCTCCATCAGGTTTCCATCTCTTCCCCAAGCTGAATATTTTCCCCAGTGGATGGAGATTCTCTTCAAACAAAGAACTAACAGCTGAGGTAGACAGGTATTTTGCAGGCCTGTAGGAATCTAATTTTCGAGATGGGATCATGACATTGGAACATCCCTGGACCAAGTGCATTAGTGTACTGGAAGACTACATTGAAAAATAATAAAGTTTCTCTGAGGTCGTTTACTTCTAATCCATTCCAATAACTTTTCAAATTACCCTCATATAATGCTATTGGCCACATTGGACCGTGAAATACCCTGTAATAGCATTCTCTGTATGATTTTTTGAGGAATAAAACACTAACTGAGAAGAGCGAAAGTTGCATAAATACTAAATTATGGAAAAAATTGTATCACTCATCATATTACCAAAAGGATATAATTTCATGTTTATATTATTTCAACTATTAATCGTAAGAAAATGTGTGCTGAAGCAATTTATAATGATATAAGCATTATCAACTTATTGAAAAGTTCATGAGAATTTAAGAATTAGTGACAGGATGAAGTTTAGTGCTAGTGGTGGAAGTTTGACCAGAAATCTTGATGTAATGTTTTCTATGTCGTTTTTTCTTGTTAGGTTGACTTCATTTTTGAGAAATAATGAATTAGGTTTACCTTATCATTTCAGGTATCAGGTATGACAAAGAAAGGTTCAATTTTGGCTGCTGACTTCTTCAAAGGTGATGATACGATGAAGGTGGAGTGCACTCCAGAGAATGACACTGTTCATGTGACTGTTGTTGAAAATGCATCCTCTTATGTGAGTAAGGTCAATCATTATGAGGGAATAGAAGTATTACAATATTACCTTTGGAGGAGTAATATTTTCATATGGATCACAGGTAACTATTTTGCATTAAGTTAAGATTATTGTAATTGGGAACAAAAGAGATTATGCCTAAAATACCATAGATCATTCAAATGTCCAATGCTGATATGTATTTAGATGAAAGCCTAACCATATATGAGGGAGTTTGTCTACACTGCATTCATTAAAGGGAGAAGAGGGGAAACCAATAAGTAACATAAATGAAGCAAATATCCAAAGTCAAAATTTCCAGAGTATCTTAATTAGAAATACTGGAGCAGCTTGTGATTGGCAAAAGATCATCATGGCTATTTCACAAAAGGGAATAGCAAATTAGTTCTGAAACATAAGAATGAACAAAACAGCAGAATAAACAATATAAAGATGTAAGAATAAACGAAATAACTAGGCTCCAAAACAGATAAAATGGTCTTTCTTCTCTAGAAAATTCATGATTACAACCAATACAAGATTGAATAGTAGAACCACATGGATCAATGAATGCAAATGTGGCAATCCTATTATGAGCGAATCACATTCCCTTGAAGGTCCTAAACCCTCCTCCTGTCTCACTCCCCCAAGGCTGCTCACAGGGTGAAATGTACATGGGTGAATGTTTATGTCATCCTGCAAGACTCCTTAGTTTATTTTTATGCTCACTGTGAACTATGCAATGTCCACAATGTTTGTGCAAGTTTATTTATTATGTTCAGTTTGTCTATAGAATTGGTCAATTTGAAAACCATTATTGCAGAAATCTCTGATCTTGTCGATGTTAAATTTTAATGCTTTACAAAGGCTGCTTGTCAAAAGCTGGTGGTAATGTTATGAAAGCATTTCCTTTTAAGTAATCTGATGGTACAATTTATGTGAATTATGTTCTTTTTAACTTCCAGGTGATCATAATATGCTTGTATCTCTTAATGGAAATGAGTACCATGAGTACAATATAGAGAAGGTTCTAAACACTTATCCAAGGACAGCCTTGTTGTATGGGAACATGCTAATCCTTGGCATGGAGTCAGGTATGTACTTATCATTTTTGGGTTTTATCGATTGAGACAATCAAAGTGTGGTCACACTAGGTATGTTGTTACTCTTTGTAATGCCCTGGTAAGACTTTAAATTTATTATGTTTTTTCTTGAAATGCAGGTTCTGTTGTGATGTATTATTTTGAAACTCCAGAGGACCTTTTGCATTTGGATTTGCGATGTTATCATTGGCGACACCGTGTTGCAAATAAGCCAGTGATCAGTATGGATATTTGGGAGAAGTCATCAGGCCCCCTGCTGGCTGTCTTGAGTCATACTGATGTTCATCTCATTGAATGGTCATGTCATTAGGAAAATGTTGTCAATGGTGAAGTGGCTGTAGATAGCCATTTCCCAAAAACGTGGTGCCTCTCTCCCTCCATTCAGAGCACACACAATCTTGAAAGCGCCAGTCTTGCATTTGTTACTGAAGCCACCTCCTTGGGTGGTAATTTTTGCCAAAGTTATTAGACTATTGGCATATACCTTAGTGAATCATATGATCTCACCAAAAGTAAGTCTTCATTTATGTGAAAATTTTTTCTATGTTACAATTCTTATATTGAATATATGCTCAAGAAAAAGTTTTGGTTTTGTGCTTCAAAAGTGAAGCTGAATTTGAATTTCAGCAATTACAACACAAATGCATTCAGACATTTTAAATATATTTATCAGTTTGTATTATTATACATTCCTGTTAAAGATTAATATTTATATAAATTGAGAAAAGAAGGTAAATAAATTTTATTGTTCTTAATCGAGAAATATTTTTTAGTCTTCTCTATTGAAGTGGTCAAATTTGCAATATTGGATGATTTCACATCATTACAGTCTTAAGAGAACTGGAAGTCCTTTCATTGTTGACTAGTTGCTGTGATTTTCTCAAAAACATTACATATGTCGATGGGCTTTTTGTCAAACATTATACATCATAGTATGGCACAACTGTATTCAATAATTTTCAGTGAACTTCCTCAGTTGACATTTTCATTCAAATTAGGTGGGAAAACATCAAATAACATTTATCCTGAGGTTTTGTAAGTACTTTTAAAGACAGAAACCTTTCAAGCTTTCAAAATTGACCAAAGTTGATTTTTCAAGCTACAAAGGAAACAATAGATAAAACACATAAACAAAGCTACATGAGTTGAAAAAATATCTGGTTTTGCAACATAAAACATATATATAATTATATATATATATACATACATATATATATACATATATATATATATATATATATATATATATATATATATATATATATATATATATATATATATATAAACACACAGCAATGGAATGATTTTCATTGCATTATTAAAATGACACACAAATAATCATAAGTTATGCTCTTGAACACTGAACACAATGAACTTTTTAAGTCCTTAGTCTTTATCAAGAGTGGCAAGAGTCCTTATGATATTTAGCAAGGATTCCATGCCCTTACAAATATATATTATCAAGCATATGACATCTTGTTTTCATAACACTTTTTGGTAAGAGTATACACACCTGGCATACATTTTTTAAATGTCCATGCATATATTTACAATGAATTATACATTTCTGCAAAACTTAGATCACATTGGCAAAAAATGGAATGCATTTTGATCATGGTAAAATGTCCAACAAGTCAAATTGGTTTCTTAATGATATGAAGATTTTAAAATTATCAAATCTGTTCAGTATCCTCCCAGTTGTAGAATAAAAAAATATTTCAGTCACCTCAGAGACCATCAGGATGGTTTACAAATTTAGCGCAGTACTTCTGCGACCAATCTAGTCTCGTGACATGTTTTTGGATGCTTCAATCCTCCTCATCGGCAGCAGCAAATGCAGTCTACGTTACCCCTCTCCTTGTCAAAGACTCATGTTCAGGTCACTTTTAAAAAACACCTAAGCTAATATCACCACAATGTACACAGTACACGTCCCGGAAGAGATGTGTTAATCCCAGTGGTCTTTTCTGGCTTGTATTCTCAGGGAATTTTGTACAAAGAAAAATATTTTATTTCAGAAGTGGGTGTTACCCAATGTGGGCATTTGATATCAATTTGATCACTTCTTGCTACTGCAGTCCCCCTTCTCCACATCAGACAGTCCATTGGGTTCTGAGCATGGCTCAGGAGTTGTTTTGGAGTCTACTTCATTGGCTGAATCTTTGACTAGGGTTGTGGGAGGGAATTTTTCAGAATTAAGTGATATCCTGTCACAGGATATGGTGTCTTCTACTTGCCCCTCCTTCTGAAGTACTTCATCTGGTGGAAGAAAAAGAAATAATAATAATAATAATTTTATTTCCCCAATTGACAAGTACATAGTATGGTACAGAATATCATACAATTATGTAATCGTATAGGGTATATCGTATAAGTGTACATAAGTGTACACTTCAAGGGCATACTCATTATTAAGTATTTTTCATTGAACCAGATCACTGGCCACATATTTTGATAAACATCCTAAATATTTGGCGGCAGTGCACAACATAATTATTGGTTTGAATTAATTTTCTTCAGTTGCATCTACCTATTAATTATGAGCATTCAGGCTGTTAAAACATCTTAAAATACATTTAATCTAGAAAATTTATTGTTATTTTTATATAGCAATAAAATAAAGGGCAATAAAATTTACTGCATTTAAAAGGTTTACTCCATTTCTTGCAGTTGCATTTTTATTTAAATGTGAGTTTTTTCATGCTTCATATTCTCCCACCAAATGGTCACTAACACATAGGTACATGCATGAAACTAGTTCACTAAAATTTCAATATTCCATGCAGAGTATGTTAAAGAGAGCAAGCTTGGTTCGCCTCTTTCCCCAAACCAGCAATCTCTCTTAGGACACAGGAAGACACTAGCAATCTGCATAGACCACACGTGAATTAAATATTTAATTTCCCGCACATCCCAGCAAAAAGGCTACTTCACATCAATTCTTGATATCAAAAAGCTAATGCATTGGAAATAACCCTCCGGACTGAAACTTGGAGCACTGATCATCCCTGCTCTGCCTTTGTCCTCATCTTATTTTACTACCCACAGTCAAGGAAATTTATGAAATTCTTCAATACATTTAGTCAAAAAGCTTCAGTTCATAAAAATGACTGATGGATTTTAAGTTGAGCATGATGACTGGTACTAGGTTCTCACATTCAGGGTGCCATAGGTTTGGGATTCCCAAACTATGGTGTTTTTGCCTCTGCACATACACAGAGGCAAAGATGGTCTATCCGATGAAACAAGTAGGCACTCTAATCTGATGATGAAAGGGTGAGTCTGCTCTTGAAAATGTGTCCTTGGCATACAAATGAACATGAATCAACAAGTGACCCACAGCCAGTGAACCTGATTTGTGTGTCTAGGCCACTTGTATGTATGTATGTCTGTATGTGCAGCAGAATGCATTCATGATGCAGTGGGAAGATTCAGGGAAAAAATTGTGTAGTATATTTATATTTCAAACCCATATCGATGATGATCACAGCGATGTGCAACAGCATTATCGGGCCAGAAAATCTCTCACATATTTCCATAGCATTAGTGAGAAACGAAAGCAGTTTAAATAGGTAATACACATTTATTAATTTATCCTCATATATAATGGCATGATTTCTTGAATACTTCAGCAGTGAATTGACTGCCACCATACACAATGAATGGGCCTTGTACCAACTTCCAGTCTTTTTCCTCTAGGCACATAGTACTCTCAAGCCCACAATTTTTTCTGTGCCCTAGCTGGAAGAGCATCACAGCCTGCCCAGCCCCTTACAGGGAAGTCATTTCCCGAGAATAATTGCAGTGTTGCTCTTTTGGCGCTTAATACTCCAATAATCCACATGCCAGCACATCTGTCCAATTCTGTGCACTGAGCATCCATCCACCTTGGGTGGTGACAATCAAACCAAATCAAAATGCGTGCAGTTAGAAATGGGAAACTGAAAATTTCCCTCCACATACTTCCCCAGACAAATGAGACCACCTCCATTTCATTAGATTTGCCGTTTTTCATTTTGCTGTTGATAGATGACACTGAAGCTGCATGCTATAACAACAGCTGATGTCTACAATGGAGGAGAATGTGACAGGATCCGGAACTTGTGTGGATACTTGGAACAATTGCTAATGCTATTAAGTTCTTTATCATTTATTCATAGGGCATACACAGTTGTCTGTGATGTTGAAAACAAAGTTGTTGCAGGTTTGCCTTTGATTAAGTTCAATGAGCCACAAGTTTCAGCAGTCATACACAATATACACCTCACGAAGAGCCTCACATCCAATGCTAATACTAAGCAGCTTATCTTTCAGATGATTTCCCTTGCAGAAAAATTCCTTAACCACAGAAAACAATCTCTGATGGCATTGAATCAACTAACAATACAGTTTAAAATATCTTTTTTTGACAAAAATCATTGTAGTACAGGGCCAATATAATACAGGTCTGTTTTCGGGTGAAACATTCTTTTGCATGTCATTCAGGTGTAAAGGGCCAGAAAGAGAGAGAATGCAAGGATTGGTGGAATGGATTTCTTGACAATAATACAAAATGTACTACGAAACATATTAACTATCCCAGGCCAAACCTAGACCTAATGGTTGGAAGTCGAACACTCTGTCCACTGGGCCACCTATCTTTCCCTCCTTTGTCTTCGAACCTTTACGGTGACATCTCAGTCCAGCACCGGAATACTGGCGGCAGCTTCCCTTAATAGCTGCACCCACCTTCTGGGGTGCTTTTGATGGGAAATGTGGCACTATATCACCTGACCTATGATGGGAGGGGAAGGCAGGAACTAAGGGCAATGTCAAATCGGAGTTTAATGGGCAGCCTCCACCAGCCCAGTCTTCAGATGAAAGGCAAGCTATGAAGTCATTTGAAAAATATCTAGCTGCCTTTTTTCATGTGAAGTGCTTGGTCTCCGTTTCATCTTTTATCACCTTCTACACATTTTATCAGCTGGTGTTGGCCACTTTTACAAGCACGTAAGGATTTCATATGTTGTTTTGATACGGAGTTACTCAGTCACTCTCGACACTTTTTGAGGGCTAGCTAATAGTGATGCTAGTCTTGTGTTGGAGAAGAAAGACTTTTGATTTAGCGAAAAAGTTTGACATTATTCAGACCTTCAAAAGGGATAATGGGAATTAAACTAAAAACCACTACGATGCCGAGTTGCCATCTTCGCTCACCATTTTAAAGAGCTGAGAGAAAATTAGGTCAGCTTTTATACACATCTCCTATGATGAGAGGTGCTTGTCATGTTCACATTCTGGGGTACCTTCACTCAAGAGCTGACCACTCGTGGGGAATGAATTGCTCACTGATATTGTTTAATCTCTTTTCCATACAATTGATTAGTTATGATTTGCTCAGTTTATCTACTTTTTTGAGGATACAACCAGCTCATAATTGGTGACCCCATCACAGTGATACAAAAAAATGAGGTGGGCATGAAGGTGATATGAGGGCAGCGCTAAGAGAGAAGTTAGAAGTGAAGATGAGAATGAAGGAAAAGAGAAATGTTATCATGGAATGAAGAATTAGAAGAAGATTATGACAATGAGGACTGAGAGGATAAAGGGGAAAGAAGAACAGTGAAAGAGAACTGTTTCTCAAAGCTACAAGTCAAGTCACAAGTCCACTGAGAACAATCTTTAATATATGGTAAAATTTTCATTTTTAACATTCTGTGTATGCAGGCAAGTGATAAATGCTGCACCATTTTTTAGCATCAGCAGACTCCAAATGTGCAAATTGTAAGACTCATAAACTAATTTGTAACTTTGAGAAACAGGTTCCAGTTAGATATATTGGTGAAAAGATACAAATGAAATGAAAAATTAAAACCCACTAAAAATCTTTTATAAGGATATTTATGTTCATTTATTTTCCCTAATGCCTGATGGTTATTTAATAAAGCGGTAAGCAGCATTTCCTAATCAACAGATGCACCGCCACACCAAGAATAAATCAGCTCTGGGCTTTGTGAATTCCCATTTGATACACTTTGCTTTATGTTCAGAAGTTTATGGCAAACCGTGAATCAAGATGTGCTAAATACTATGCACTTCACTGAGTCTTATTCACAATCCACTTATGGCATGTGTGGGTTGCGGTAGTCCAGTGGGTAATGCGTTGGTCTGCTGACCAGAGGGTCCTGGGTTCAATTCCCGGGCAAGGCACTCTGTACACCTGCAGCTCCACCCAAGCTAGAGTGATTTTTCGGGTACCAGATCTTCCTGGGAAACCATAACCGGCACAGGGAAAGGAACTGGCTCTCCTACCCTGATGTGTGAATTTTTACACGCCGTATAGGGCTTAGTACTGGGGGATCTCTACCATCACCTACTAAACAGACCTTCGGGTTGATTACTGGGTTTATGGCATGCATTTCTTTTACAGGTGCTTTTGAACATGCTCTAAGAAGTTTAAAGGCACAATAAAGAGCTGTCGAATTCTTGCTGGAAAATTTCCTCACTGTTACTTGAATCTGTAAAGCTTCTGCCCTTACCATGCTTACATATTATGTGCAAAAGAGTACTAATCTGGGAAAACAGTTACTCATTCCCTAAAAATTGCCCTACCAATAATAACTCAACACAAAGGAAAAATGACTTGTACTCCTTTCCAGTTAATCTGAAAAAGACTACCTAGGTGAGAGACGAAATGATTTGATTGGGCAGTTGAAAGAGGGAAAATAGGCAGGGTTAACATTTGATGATGGGTCCTGGCAAGCTTCGAAAATCCATGGGCAGGTCTGCTGACTGCCACAACTTGCTGGCTCTCTTCTCATCTGCTGTGTATGATTATTGCCTGAAAAATCCCCACTATCCCTCCATCTCACCTTGCAAAGCCATAAAATATCTATAGTTCCTCTCTCCATCTGCAAGTTAATATTTTCTAATATCCCCATGTACAACATAGTCCTAACAGTTCAAGTTCCTATTCAAACTGGGCAGGATTTATGGGCTCCTAAAGTAAGAACAAGACTAGATCTACGAAGTCTGACTCCCGTTTAATAATCTCAACTCTTCCTGGAAATACTGTCAAGTAATGTAAAATTATCAAGATTTAGAATGGTTTCACTTCAGGATAAACAAACAAGGCAAAATATCTATGAAGACAATCCTCAGGCTAAGAGTGATATAAAATGCTTCCAAATAATGAAAAATTTTTATTAGCATCAATTATACTTTTTCAGAAAGTACTCTATTTCCCACCCCATGAGACGCAGGGGTGTATAAGACGCACCCTGATTTTTCAGGTTCGAATTAACAAAAAAAATATTTTGATCGAACAGAAAGGATTAAAATATTTTGATGTTAACACTTAATATGAAGAATATTGAATTGCTGCATTAAAAAATTAGCTGCTACATGTGAATCAATATTCATCCATCGTAGAATGCTATAAATTTGTAATCACTGCTGCTAAATCATTTCTGCAGTTATTTTCATTGGGGTTTTCCCATTCTTCACTCACAATGGCATTTTCACTTCCATGTAGCACATCACTAATTTCAAATTTTTAAAAAGACAATATATAATATTAAGATGGTCTCACTTGAAAACCTTTCACCAGTGCTTTTTCGATCACAAACACCCAGAAATCGATGGCCGTTTCATTCTTCCCATCGGTGTGATGTCATGAGTTGGTGCCTTGTAACCTATCTTTCAAATTCAAGCGGCAGTTTTTGTGCTGTTGTAGATCTGTCACGTATGCACTGACCTTTTCTCTTCATCAATCTCTTGCACTATAGCAATGTCCCATTAAAATCAGTCATAGGCATATCCAGTCTCTTATTTTTTTTGCTTCCATTGAAATCATTTTTGTCGAAACAGTAATCACATTCTTCCTGTGATCTATTATACAGTTCTTAACTTATTCCTCAAGGTCTGGCCATTTAGGAATCTAAATATTTTCACTCAACTGCATTTACTAAATCCACCTTCAGCTCTCTCTGTTCTTGTATCATCTTCTCAGTCGGAGTGTGGCTAAAATGCTTTTGAGCTGCCCTGCTTCTGTGTTCTAGAGCATAATTCTTGAATTCAAGCATAAATGGAATACTGTGAGACATTTTCTCTTAGGATCCCATGAGAGTATTAGCAATCAAACTTTTTATGAAATGCTTAGTTTCTCTTACTATTTTAATGTTATCAACATTTGTATTAAAAGCAACCATTTTCTGTGGCTTTACAACACTCTCATACTACTTAGGGTTGACCGGCTGTAGTCACAGACTTTATCAGGAGAAATACAATGTATGTATGTCTTGGCTGAGGGGTGGCATCCCCGTTAGCCCGATGCATATTGTTTTGTGGCAGCACCACTTGTGAGATGAAACTAAATGCACCACATTCTATACGGTTACAATTAATTTTGGAATTTTTTTAGGAAGTACTTCCAACAAAATATTAAAACTGTTGTTTACTACTGACTCAAAATGATGATATCATCAGCATTTGTAATCAAGGCAAACATTTTCTATGCCTGATGCTGGAAAAATTCTTGATAGTAAGTATTTTTTTGGGGAATTGGCTTGGTCAAAGACATATGTACCCGACTATCCCCAGCCCATAAAATGAGGCTAATTTTAGAGGAAATTTAGGAGGGAAAAAAGTGTATTTTTAGGGACAAGAAATACGGCAAATGGTTCACCAAGGTTTCAGTTATACACATAGAATAGATGTGTGGCTGGAAAAGTCACTTATTCAGACCATTCTTACTTGAAATTATTTTCTCAGAACCATTCATTCAGATCCCAAGCAGAAACCTAATTTATGATCTAGATTACCTTTGTTAGATGACTTTGAGACCTTTTCGGAAGATGAAAGACTATTGGACGGAACAGTGTCTATTTCAGACACTACCATGTAGTTGCAATGCACATGGCCCAGAGATGGAGTGAATTCATCAGGAGAGGGTGCTCTGCTGCTAACTACTTCGCTGGACACAACCTGTGCAGACATGACAAAAAATATTAATTTGATTGGGTGTTTGCAGATTATCTGAGGAAGTTTATGGCCAAACAAGTGAGTAGGGAATTCAGAGTGCTCCACAAAGGCTGCTTTGAAAAACACATTACATAATTATGTTAGGCATATTGGGAGTGCCACAAGGGGCACTTAATTACCTATACTGATAGTCTTGATCTGTTGAACATGGTATGATCCAATATATGATACTGATATTCATCAACTGAAGGGGAGATTGCACGATCAACAATAAAAGCAAAGGGTAAATTAAGGAGCTATGTTACCTTAAAATAAAAAGATCCATTAATTTTTTTTAAATGGGTGATTCATTTTAGAGTCCAATAAAAGTGACTTTATTGCCACCAATGATCAAAGAAATGCTTGCATATGCAAAGTTTTAGGTGAGATATGCAAAATTTCCCTATTATTAATTCCTTCACAATATTGTATCATAATATGCACTTGCTTATGAAATGTAAATCTTTATGCAGACAGAAAATAAAATATTTAGTTATAATTCCACAATTTACATATGAACATGATATGACATTTGTTTTGATATATCAATGTCATCATCCAATGTGCTATATTTTTAACATATGACCAAGACAAACAAAAATAATGTGGAGGAATGGGGGAGGGGGGTGAGGTTGAAGAGAGGAGGGGCTAGGAGACATCAGGCATGAGGACGGGGGGAGAGAGTCCAGGGGGAGGCAGGCAGTTGGTTGCGCCACCAATTCCCCAGGATTGAACCGAACCTGCCTGCCGGGATAGGGCCTGGCCCTCATACTGTGGCTTCACAATTCTTACAACAACTTGCATCTGACTGCAAGGTGCCCATGCTCCGGCAAAGTGCACATTCAAGCATCTAACTGCCCACTGCATCACTGACCATTGCAACACAAAAATTCCCTCAACACATTGATTGAACCCCCCCCCCCCCCCCAAATCACCTGCAAATCATCTCCAGTTGGAACTTTTACAACAGTGTAGCAAAATGTTTTGTGTCATGTACCTCCAAAAATAAAAAAAAACTGTGGAAACTACCGAGGCTAAGAAATATAGGTGGTGGTGTACAGTCCACCCAAAAGCTACCTTAAACAGTAGACTACCAGATAAAATAAATTATTCCAAAGTATTCTTGTCAAAGACTCTCTTCATCTGGCAAAAGATATAAAAATCAAAGAGAATCTTCTACTTACTGTGGTCTCTGAACCACATGAATTACTGACACTGAACTTCACACAATTATTGTCTGTTTGACAGCAAATTCAATGTATTCAATGGTTTCTGGCTCAACTTTGCAGAATTTCATCAGCAAATTCTATGCACAACCCAAAGGACTCCCCACTATTCCTGCTCTTATCAGAAATCTTAAAGGTATTATTTGAATCTAAATTGTTCAGCAAAAAATCCTCTCCCAGCTCAAATAGTATTTCCTCACACCAACATGCTGATGATGCTTTTTGCATATGGGGTAGAACACCAAGACATAAATGCCATTCTAATCTTTTTAAATTCCATCCATCCTGCCATTAATTTCATTTTGGAATTAGAAAAAGATTGCAATTTAAATTTCTTAGATCCCACCATATTGTAAATCAAATCAATAGCACACCAGGATCTAGTCTCTACAGAAAATGCAACTAACACCAACCATGCCATACATGTACCTTCTAAACACCACCCTTCCCAAAAAAGGCTATTTTATACACCTTGGTTCACTGCTTTGTATGCCTCTCCATTATCACCCAATTCCCTCTTCCAAGAACTGAAAACCATAAAAGGAAATGCCAATGGTTGCCGCAATGTTATCAGTGACCATATCTAGTAGAGGGAAGAGAAAAAAATGGCTGCCTGAAATATCTACTCTTTTACACCAAAAGATATGAAGGACATTTCTTTACTACAAGTCAATCTGTGTATTTAGGCACTATCAGCTCTAAAATTGTGAACCTTTCAATTAAATATAATTGAAAATTAGCATTTTATGTCTTTAATGCCCTGTCCTTTTTCCTAAAGAACAATCTTGACAGTTGAGACCCATTTTCAAGCCAATGAGTGCACATATTCCACTGGGGATATTGCAATGTGATGGGCACAACAGTGTATTGCAGAAGGACTCGACTTAATTCCCATTTCATTGGTACCAAAGTGTCTTCACTCATAAATATCCCTCCTCCCATCTCACATTATATCTTTATGAAATGAACCACAATTCAAGCGTCACACAAACAGTGCTCCACTTCCATAAACAAGGCAAAAAGTTAGTCATCCTAAAAGAAATTGCGATGGTGCTCTACAGCAAAGACCCTTCAACATCCATCATAAATGCATATATTTTTCTCTTCTCACCTCCGTGTCTCCTCACATCTCCCACTTAACACACTTCTGCATACCATGTGACTTTCACAAATCCTACAAGTAGCAGTTTTAGGGGAAGCGACCTATAGCTGAGGCCATTTGTGCCATTAGGGATGGACAGGAAAGGATGAAGAGTGGTCCACTCATAACGAAAGGTGTTAAGGGGTCTGCAGCGTAGAATCCAATCTGATGGATGGCAGCATACTCACTCAAAGTGCCCTCCACAAAGCACCTCAAGTATGGATTGAGATACCACTGAAAAATATTTGCCACCTTTGGGATTCAAACCTGGGCCCTCTGGGCGGGAAGCCATTATATTAGCCACTGCACCATCTCGATCCCTCCAAAGCCTACAATGTAAGCACCAAACAACATTTTGTAACTGTCTCCGCCTGCCTTCCAGCCATCACCCTAAGCTAATGCCTGCCTAGTAACTGTTGTTCCCAACCTCTCCCCATTGCCTCTCTCCTCACCCTCATCCTCCCCTTCCATTCTTATTTCTGTTAAATGTTAAAGGCTATCTGTAAATAAAGATGACACACTGAATGATTTGGTTAAAATGACAAAATGTGTGCCATGCTCTTAAATGGATCATGATATTTTTTCCTCAGCATTTTATTTCTGTCAACATAAAGATTGAATTTCTCAAGTTAAGACTTTTACATTAAATATCTCAATGCCTTTGAATAATTAGAAATATTGAGGATTGATTAGGGTACAGTGGACAGTAGACAACATCAAAGAGTAGAAGAGCATTGATTATTCTGTCTGTCTAAAAATTAGGAAAAATGTTTTCAAAGTAATTTTAATGTGACTATGAACATTGAAACACACCTGCTCCTCAGATTCAGACTGACTATTTGATATAGGATTGCTTTGGCCTCTTGAATGGCCTCCTTCTGGTAGCATGGCCACAGCACCAACGGCCACAACAGCTGGTGAGGATTGCTCATGGCTGTCAGTGGACCCAATCACAGCTTCATCCATGTCTATATGTAAGATGCTCTCTTGGCTACCAGTGAACTAGGGAAGGAAATAGACATGTGAAATAATTATTCACTTACACAGATGAAAAACAAAAGGTGAATCAGGTAATTCATAATGGTTAAATTTGCCTGAATAAAATGGCATATGCATATCCATTTTTAGTTTTAAAATTCTCTCTTCACCATTTTATGGACTCAAATCCTATTCCGTTTTACTAATCCCAAGGTTAAGAACATGCCAAACATTAATGACACATTACTCCAAGATGAAACTAATAACAAAATTAAGAAAGGTAATATTCTTGACAAAGCAATCAAATATTTTTACGAAGGATGTCTCTTTAAAGAAAAAGTTGGGTCAGAGCCAGGGTTTGACATCAGGTGGAGTGAATTTGATAAAAGGGACAAACAAAGGCATTTGAATCAAGATTTGACATGGCTGGAGAGTCTGTAATCACACTATGGCCCTTAGGTGCTTTTTTGGAAAAATTTTCTCCAGGGGAGTCAATGACAACCAAATAATCCTAACAATTTTCCACAAGTTTCAATTGTTAGGATTGATATGCTACACATTTCCAGAAGAAAAAAACAATTCCAATTAATTTTGAATCGTATATTAGAGATAACATTTAATGATAAAATATAAATCTAAAGCATCATTTTTATATTACTTTTCAAAACCACCACTACATCCCCTATGTTATGACTAAATTGACCAAAGCGTCTTCCCCTCAAAGGGTGAGATGACTACAATGGATTCTGGATGGTTTGCTTTGTGTGACATGCAGGATTTATTTTGAATGTTGCCCATTATTTTCATTCTTGAAGATAAGTCTTTTCTGTATCATTTTTGTAATCAACTTTGGTAGTGGAAAACGATTTAATTATAACCAGGAGTTGAATTTTTTGCCACAGTGATGGACCTTTTGATCTCTTTGGGTGTTTTTTTGTTGCTTTTGGACATTATTACTACATGAATGTGATAGTCAAGGCTATCAAATGAAAGCACATATTACTCAAACAAAGAGTATACCTAAATGGAATCATCAATGCAGTCATTGATACAATACATTGTCCATTTTTAGAGTAAAAACAAAGTTCCATGTAAAAATTTTGCATGAAGTGCATCTGCAATTAGGGCAATTGGATTCTGTCAAAAATTCTAAATAATAACAAATCCACATTTAATGACATTCATGTGAACCAAAGGAAAGCAAAAGGACCAATCATAGGTCTCCACAGACAATAGATTCTAACTGCCAATCTGAGCAGGAGTCACAGTTGCAAAATACCTCGCAGTAGGAAGGCATGATTCTAAAATTACTCCTATTCAAAATGGTTGGACATTATGGGATTCTGAAGGTTCTGTGGCATCACATGGAATGTGAGAACAGGTCCCTAGGCTGCAAATCCCAAGAGATACTAGCATTTTGTTTAACATCATGATGGGAATTCATAGAGGGAGTTGGGAGTAGCTTGCCATTCATGATGGGCAAGCCGCTTTCAAACAGTGAAATTATGTATGCATCAACACTGCCGTAAACCCCTCATTGTAATACCCCGTTTATCACAAACTATCTTGGTGGTATGAACCATTTTGATGCAAATTTAAGTACCTTATTAGCAAAATGACAGTAGTTCACGATAAAAAACTTTCCACGGTAAAAAACAGTACAATAAAGCCTGGTCTTCTAGGGAATTTTGCATTTCCCCTCAAATTTGGCACCAAAACAAGGTAATGTGAGACTTCAATCATCTGTGTGACTCATAAATGCACTCATTTTGTAGGGGCCTGTCCAGAGTGTAATGAGATTCAATCCTGAGGAAAAAATGTCTGAAACTTTTTTGGAAACCTACATAAGGTTAATAATGGTTTAGGTTAATAGAGTTCAAAATATGACCCATGAGCATCTTCACACCATTTCCAGTTTGTATGTGAAGCTTGGTATATCTCTTGGATGGCAGAACCCAGAAATTCCTTGATGGTGTTTATTTTTGAAGTGCATTACTGCTCTGTATATAGACTCACAATGATGTCCTTCCAGGGCATGCTTAATTTAGGGTAAGAAGAAGAAGAAGTCACCTGGGGCCAGGAGAGGATTGTAGGGTGGCTGAGACAACATTGCAATGAGGTGCCAAAAAATCCCTCACTTGTAGCGATCTCTTAGTGGATGCAAAGGGCCCCTTTCCTCAAGTGATTAAACACTCCCATGCAAAATGCAGGATTGACAGCTTGGTACAGAGAAATTCATTTTAGGTAGCCCACTTCATGTTGAAAAAGAAAATGGGCATGGATTTGGTTTTTTATTTGCTCACTTAAGACCTTTTTAGGATGAGGAGACTCTTTTGGGCACCACTCTGCACTTGGTCTTTTGGTCTTCAGGTCATACTCAAAGATCCAAGTTTCTTCACCTGTTATCACTGTTCATTCTCACTTCACTTTGAACATACTCCAAAAGTTCACGGGAAATCACCCACCATTGTCTTTTTGGTTGTAAGTCCAAACCTTGGGATTCAATCTGGCACTCACTTTCCGCATGGCCAATTCTTTTATCATAATCTCTCACACGATAGCTTTTCAAATGATCAACATTTCTGTTACTATTCAACCACTCAAACCATTGGTCAGTGCTTCCAACATCCAGCACTTGGTCTGAATTTTTTTGATTTTGGCTCTTTAAGCTTTGTCCAGAGCTTGGTTCATCCTCACCATCTTATCTGCCCTCCTCAAATAGATAAAACCAGTGGCAAACTAGTTGCTCGCAAAAATACCCCTCCCCAAAGACCTATGAAACATTGGCTACATCTTGGTACCCAATTTCCCACGTTTAACGCAAAACTTAATCACATATCATTGCTTAATGGTATACTCCATCTCAAATCAAAACCGAGGTAAAAATGAGCACTTCATTTATAGCTGAATCTGTACTTTGACATAGTTCATAAGTAACGGATATGCAAGCTGAAACAAAATCAGGAAAAAATCCAACTCATTACTTTCAAGACAGATCTGTGCATAATTAAGCCAATATGTCACAGTTACTTTATGATCATCTATGAACACCTCTAGCCTAGAGTCTTGACATTTTGAATCTCTGGCTGTTGAAATTACAGCTGATCTATAAAATTAAAGTATAACAATTAGGTAGACCTATGGTAAAAACTGACCAGAGAAATAGTGAAAAGTAAAATATTACATTGTCATAGATGGTTTTCACACCAATTGATCAAATTTTATTTACATGCAAAAACCAGTGAATCAACTGCAGAAATGATCATTTCTGCTTGTTTTTCATTTCTTGCATATGGCCGATGACTTTAGGATTGGAACTAAAATTTGACTAAAGAATTATATTTTCTCATTCTGTTGGCATTTGACATACCTCAGTGGAAAAATTGAATTCAATATCTTTACAGGTGAACTGCTACAGTGTTTCAGCTTTGTGAACAGGGTGACAGGGAAAGGGACTGCCCCCCTCCCCCCATACCCTGATGTGTAAATTCAATGTGCCTAACCTATCAAGCCAATCTCCAGGTTGATAACTGTAGTTTTGGTGGTAGAGTAACTATGGCATTGCTTTCTTTCTTCTTCTCCTCTTCAATAGTTGGTCATCCAATGGCCATGTACCAATTTCAATTCCATTTCCTTTGCTCTTTTCTTTCCCTCTAATATTCTCTCAACATTTATAGCCAAGCCACTTTCTACTTTCCTCGGACCACTTTGGGCCTGCTTTTTGCCTCTCTCTCTCTCTCTCTTCCACCTTGGAAGGCCTCCAGTTGCAACACTCTACCTCTATCACTCTCCACCACTACTTCTTCGTCTATGCTGTTTCTATCCAACCTTTCTTTACTTCTTGGATCCAACTTGTTGAGGTCTTCCTCTCCCAAAGATATTTGAAGATGTTAGGTTATCTTACTGCCATTCTTGATAAATGTGCAAACAAATTTCAACCCTTTTTTATTGTTGCCATTTGTTTCCTATATTTTATATGTTTCAGCATAACTTCTTAATTTCCGCACTACTGTAGTTTTTTCCTAATGATACATCTTTCTAATGTTTCTGCATTGTTTCAATTATGGTTCAATTCGAGGTAATCTGGCTTCGTTACACTATCAAAATGCCTCATATTTTGCATGCTTAAATATGCACTTTCTGTTGTAAATGTCTTTAGCATACTTTATTCTTTTTAAACATTTTCCTGCACTTTTCCTCTCAAACAGTCTCAAGTTTTAACCCACTATACTAGGCCAACGCCCGTTATGAAAATGTTCGGACCATTTAATGCCCTTACCTACTGCTATAATGATATTAACATGGCTATTATTACCAGTGAATTCATGTTGTCAATACATTGCCATGCCTCCTCCATTAGACAACTTGAGAAAATGACGATTCTAATTTATAATTGTCAACATTGCAAACACTTGGCTCAAGATGCTTGAGCTAATGTTCAAAAGTGCATGGGTTTTCATCATCTCAGGCCATTTCTAATTGACTCAATTTATTTTTAGTGACTGAATACAAAAATGCATCACTTTTCAAATGTTTCTGGGCCTTAGCGCTCAAGTGTACTTTTACTCCCAACCTTTTTTGGAATTATTTTTCCTGGTTATGTGATCAAGAATGGAGAGCTGTTGCAATAACCTCGGGTAAAATTTTGGATCCTTTACAATTAATGTGTTCACTATCTTTACAATTTAAAACTATCATTCAATTACTTGTTTTGGTCCAGAATACAACCTTCACTCAGTTCTGACCTTTAAAAAACAATCCAACGCCATTAGATTGCATTTCATCTCCTGATTGAAATACTTCATCAATGTACATAGAATCTTGAGAGACTCAAGTTTTGAAATGCAATATTTCAGTAAAGTCACCACCCCAGAGTACTCTAGTTCACATAGGGTGTTAGTTGTCCATAAGGGAAGGATATTAATCAGGGCTAAAAATGTCGCATTTTACATGCTAATTTATAATTAATCAATCAGAGAAATTTGACTCACCATGAAACCATAATATTTCAAAATGTCCATTTTGCACATAGGGCATGTTCTGTGTTCCAAGAGCCAGGGATCTATACATGACTTATGATATTCATGTCTGAAAAAAATTGAACAAATATTTTAATAAAACTTAAAATAAACCATTTTTCCCCTAAAAATTAACATTTTTATCACATTAACCAATGTGATCCCACCCAATAGCTAATTTTAATGCAATTCAATTCATCCTTTCCGGACAACCATCTTAGATATGTATCAGCCAATTTGGAAGTGTGTGGAATTACAGAGTCAATTATTTCATTACATTTCAATATGTTATGCAAATTCCATAAAGTTACGCCTGAGACAATAAATTTTTTTTAAATCTAAATCTTTCGTTCCAAATTGTGTGTGGAATTACAAAGTCAATTATTTCATTACATTTCAATACGATTTAGATTTTATTTGGATGACCTAGTGAAGAGGAACTGGAAACTAAATAAACTACATCACAAAGTCAAATTCTTTATCTCAGTATGATGGCCACCCTTAAACAATCCTTTAAAATCTTCAAAGAGCCAGCTGGGAACCACAAGAAAGTAGTCCATGAAAATATGCTTGTTCCTCCTTCAATTCTATAAAATCTCCCTGGGAGTTCAAGTAGCGTAACCCCAAAGCATTTAAAGATAATGCTATTCCCAATGATTTTAATGTAAAGGGCACTTTCATCACAGACACCCTAGAAATTTCCAACAGTTTAAGTCGAAATTTCAATGAAGCTGCTTCTAAAACTCTTCCACAATTAACAACAAGATATCAACCCTCACTGTTCCTTTTTTTTATTTTTCCTACAGATCCTCATAGGGTAAATAAGGCATTTAGTCCTTTCCAAGAGGGTGTCCTCGGGGTCAGATGAGGTGTTTATACCTATTTTAGAGGCAGATAGAAGTTTTTATAGCATAGTGGACTTTCCGCAGACATAATTAATTAATCCTTTGATGAGGGATACGTCCTGGGCTGCATCAAGATAGCTCATCTTACTCACAGGCATGAAAATGGTCCCCTTTCCTCACACAAAGCACACAACTGCTGCCCAGGTTCATTTCCCTCAAGTTTTTCAAATACTTTAAAAAAATCTTCTAAAATCATCAAATGAATTTTCTAAAATCCCATCAACTATTCCGATTGGCCCAGCATGGATTCTAAAGACATAAATCAACCACCACTGCAGCATTTCTGCTTTCAAACCTTATCTACAAATAGACAGCAAATATATTACACCTCATACATTCTATGATCAAAGTAAAGTGTTTGATAGCATGAGCTGCCCTTTCCCAAACTAATCAGGCAGGGTATTAATGACCATGCCTTGTACTGGATTAAACCTTTTCTGAAAAACCAGCGGCACCAAATTATTTATGCACTCATTTTACGCAACAATAGGCACCCTATCAATCCCGTCCAAACCACCTTTAAGTCTAACAAGGTGTCCCTAAGGGTTCAATACTTAGACCATTAATTTTTCTGATATTTATGAATGACCTTTCAAATCCAATCTCGAATAGAAGCTTGCTTCTCTATGCGGATGACACCTCATGTTTCCTAAAATCAAAAGAAGGATTGGAACTCTATAATCTCTGCAAAAATTCTATTACTGACATGACTGAATGGTGCCACGCAAACACATTAGTCATAAACTACAACAAATCTCAATATCTACAGTTCCACAGTAAAAGAATTCCTCCCCCTTCTTGCCTGTTTTTCCAAATGATAGCCCTCTTACTTGATCCTACTCCACTAAGTTTCTTGGGCTACGTACATGTACATATTAACTAAGACATGGACTGGTCCTCTTATATAAAGGCAACTATGCCCAATTGATGAATTCTTTTGTGACAATCTTCATCGCATTTAAGAATTTATATTTGTATATTAAGTAATATTTATATAGATGACATTAAATATGATTGCACCATTTATCAAAATGAATTAAGTATTATTATCATACATAAAACTAAACCCTCAGCTTTTTCCCATGAATTACAATTTCCACCATACTAGCAATAGTGGCAAAATTCATTCCAATCACTGCTCTCCTTATCTGTAGGGCAGAAAGCCCCTCACCATACAGCTCCAATGATATACAATAGAATTCCTTTCATCATAAAATCTATCACATCACTACTGAGCTTCAAGAAAAAAGTAACACTATTTGCTAAGAAAAGCATACCACAGCATTCCTGAGTTTCTTGAAAACAGCCGTTAATGCTGAAAATTTTAAATGATAAATACAATATTATTATGCTTTGTCTATCTGCTATTATTGATGCTTATTTCCTCTCATCTACATGATTGTATATGTATAAATATATATGTTTATTCTGAACTATTTCTCAAATACTCTATTTCATTCAAAATGAACAGCAATTTTGACTTTTGGCCGTAACATGTTTGTGTCAGTAGGTATTTTTTTCTGAAGGCCCACCTGACCTCCTCAAAGGGTTAGTCAAAATTATGCAGACTTTTATAATTGCGCAAGCCAATATTCAGTGCCTCAGGAACAAAGTAAACCTGCTGGAAGTGGCTATAAACGAGTGTGAACCAGACATTTTGTGTGTTACTGAGCATTGGTTAAAATATGAAGAACTAATAGCTTTCTCACTCTCAAATTACTCTCTGGTGTCCTCATATCTGCGGTACTACTTATATATACGGAGGTGTGGCCATACTCGTGCATAGCACAATAAAGGTTACTATTGACTCATTTGACGTGCCTTTGAAGGAAGAGAAAACTTTGGGATGTGCAGTGTGTTGCCATGAAACTCCAGTGGCATAGCTCATTTCCATCTCTCAACCACCAACTGGGGATTTTCATGCATTTATTAAAAAACTGGACCAACTCTTTTGTTCCTTATATTTGCAACAATCGAATACTTGTGTTGAACGGTGACCTGAGCTGTAATCTCTTATTTGACTCCCCTCACAGATATGAATGACTGAAAATGTTCAAAACTTACGGCATGGAATGTTTTAATAATAATCCTTCCAGAGTCACTCCCACATCCGCCACCCTAATTGATTACGCTGTGACCAACCTTAACCAAGAAAAAGTAGTTCCAACTGTTAGTGACCTAGGTATAACAGACCATTGTAGAGTGAAAATAAGTATTGATACTAACCAACCAATGGAGAGACTAAATGATAAAACTTAACTAAGGCGGTCTCTTACTCATGGAAATATGCAGCATTTTCTGCTCCTTTTACAGTCCCAAAACTGAAACAACGTCTATGACCTTAAGTCAGTAGACGAAGGTTTCAATTACTTTTATTCAATTTTCAAACACAATTTTGAATTGTGTTTTCTAGTAACACATCATAAAATATTTCATAGAGCATAATGAAAGCCATGGCTAACTGACGAGATCCGTTAATACTCAACTAACCTAAAAAAACTTGCTATCTCCAGTAAAAGTTCAAACAATCATGAACAAAGGTTACTATGTAAGGAATTTCAAAAGTATTACCGTAAACTGATTTTACCTTGAAAAGAACTTATAATGATAATAAGTTACTTAATTCCAATAATAAGTCCAAAACTGCATGGTAAATACTTAATGATTGTGGAGGCAAGAAAAGTCCACACTTTGCTCTCCCAAAACTTTGTAACCCTGAAAATAACACTGCCATTAGCTATTCATCTTTAACTAATAAAGTTAACAAATGCTACGTATCAGCTCCTTGCCCAACTATTTATCCAGTCAATGTGCCTTTTGCAAATTCAACCTGCCAACCAATGACAACCTTCTAGACTTGTATGTAAATAAAAGTAAAATAGTATACTTTACACGCAATAAGAGCATGTCAGATGATCTGCTGGTAAAAATCAATGACCAATCAATTGAGCATGTGACAGAATGCAAATTTCTAGGTATTTCTCTATGTGCAAATATTTCTTGGGATACTCACGTAAAAGCCCTTCACCACAAGCTCAGTTCAACTTGCTACTTATTAAGACACCTGAATGAAACTACAAACAAAACTCTACCACTCAATTTATACTATGGGGAAATTTATTGAAATATAACCTACAGTGTAATATTATGGGGATCAGCTGCTATTTCTCAAACCATCTTTAAAATGCAAAAGAAAGCTCTTAGAATCATCAACAGGAAACCTCACAATGCTCCATAAAGGCCTATTTTCCATGAATTAAACTTGCTACCACTCCCATGCATCTACATTATGTTTTTAATTCTATATATAAAAAATAACATTAGCAACTATTCTCTTAACTCTGCCTATCATCATCATTACACCAGAGGAAGGAATGACATCCATTATGGGAATATAAGAACTAAGGCATTGAAATTAGGACCCAATGAAATGGGCATCAGATTATATAACAAACTACCCAAAAGTATCAAGGATACAAAGGGAACTGCTGCATTCAAGCATAAATTAAGAAGATATCTACAGCGCAATATGTTCTACTCGGATGACGAATATCTCAACAATATTCCCAACCAGTAAGTTCATACTTTTAGTTTCTAGCAATGGTCATGGTCTGATTCATGTTAATGATTAATGATTTTTCTGAATTTGAGATTGCATGTGCATGTTACAGCCAATGTCCATGGGTTTGAGGCCAAACATTTATGTAACTATGAGCATCATTTCTTTTATGTATCTTAACTGAGCGTGTGTCTTTGCTCCTTTTTGACGTGCCTTATATCATGTACATACACCACCCACCTGGTATTTTTGTATTGTGATCTCTGGGCAAATAAAAAGTAATAATAATAATAATAATTGCTTATTTACAAAATTATTGCAATTCACTTGGTTTACGGTTGATATCAACAAATGCAGAAAGCCTGAGCAAAATTAACCAAGTGCTACCAGATCGTTCACTAAGTCCATTGATGTGTCCATCTCAAGATTCAACAAGGTAGACATATTTACATGTATGTGAAAAACTTTCAGTCAATCAGTTAAATCACAAATATCAGCATCAATTTAACCAATTCAAGAGTTCTTGAGTCAAGCAGCGCAAGTGGATGAGGAGATAATACTTTTGCGTGAAATAGTCCAGATTAATCTCATACAACATAGCTCATGTTTTTCAATATTTCTGACTTAAGAAATAGACACACATTAGTAATAAATGAATACTCACTTGCAAGGTAAAATACGAATTACATCTGAAATTTTGTAAGGCTCAATGCACACTGCACAACACTCTCCTTCTCCTTGGATTTCCTGAAATACAAAAATGACAACATCAATCAAAAATATTTATTACTTAACATACTTAACATATTACATAACATTATTTATTGCATAAATATTTGACAGTACTGACATAATGGTAATAATTACTTGGCCACTGTCTTTTCAAAATATTTTTTATCCACTATTGCCATGTTTCCAGCTGGATTTCCCAAACAAATGGAAGAAGTTAATGCATGCAATTTTTTCCCTGTCACCAAATTAATTTTATAATTGTTTATGGGGTGAATATTTTGATTAGGTATGTCATTTGAGAGGGAGAGTATGTAATTGGGTGTTAGGAATATTCATACATCCTTATTTGTATCAACAGGGCAAGAGTAATTATGTTTGCTTTCTCATTTCTCTCAAGAATTAGTGCACATGCACCACCATTCCAAATGAAAACATGTCTACTTATTTCCATAACCAATCAATAATAATAATAATAATAATAATACATTTATTTGTCCGGAGATTTGTTGCATATTCATACATACACAAATATAGGACACGTCAAATATAATTTTCACAATTTCACAATAGAAGAGATACAATATATAAATATATATATATATATATATATATATATATATATATATATATATATATATATACATACCAATACACTAGTATAATTACATATCAATTGTTTAAGCCGGAATTGATGCATTGCGACAATTCAAGGTATTCATTTACAGAATAGAACATATTATTTTTTAAAAGGTTAAACAGCTTTTTCTTGAAAACAGGTACTTTTGTTTCATATTTGATTTCATGGGGAAGTTTATTGAATAACCTTAAGCCCATTGCTTTGGGCCCATGGGCAGTATTGTGTGTCCTGACAAATGGTTGGTGCAGGTCATTGCAGGTCCTTGTGTAGTGACTATGGTAATTGTGGTTGGACTTATAATGGGAAATATTACCCTTTGCATGTAAGATGACATTAAATATATATATGCAAGGTACTGGTAATAAACAAAGTCTTTTGAAGAGAGGTTTACATGGTGCATCGCAAGGAGCATTGCTCATAATGCGTATAATCCTCTTTTGGATTTTGAAGATTATGCCCGCATGGGGAGAGGAACCCCAGAAGAGGATACTGAAAGTAACACGAGAGTAAAATTCACCATAGTAAATGGATAGAAGGACCTCTAAATTTACAGAATACCTAATATTTCTAATAAGGAAGCATAGGGAGCTTAACTTGCTGCGTAATTTGAAAATATGTTCCTCCCAAGACATGTTTTTCTGTAGGATTACTCCCAGGAATTGGGTACTGGAATTTTGGGGAATGCTCACACCTTCTACATCTACTGAGATTGCAGATGAAACTTTCTTTTTATTCGAAAAATAAATCAGGCTGGACTTATTTAAATTGGGCTTTAGAAAGTTATGAAGACACCATGCATTGAAAAACTGAGCTACTTCGGCTGCTCTTTCTGTCAAGCTGTTTACTGAGGAGGCTGATACAATGATATTTGTATCATCAGCATACAGTATTGGGTCTATCCCCTTAATGAGCTTAAGATTGTCTGGGAGATCATTGATATACGAGGGTCATCCGGAAAGTAGTACCCGTTCGTGCCGCATGAAGTGCTGACGACGCGAGTAGTCGCTGGACGAGGTCAGATAGCTTCAGTGGCTTGTCTGCCTTCTCTGAGCCAAGTTGCGTGACGCTAGCATTGCCTGTGTTGTTTCTGTGATTGTTTACAATGTTTAAAAAAATTGAGAACGCCGCCAGTTGTGAAGTGAGGGCAGTGATTAAATTCCTCAATGCAAGAAACGTTCGCCCATGTGATATTCATCGCCAATTAAAGGAGGTGTATGGAGACAATGTAATGGACGAGTCGTCTGTTCGGCGGTGGTGTCGCAACTTCAACATGGGGAGGGGGAACACACACGACGATGAGCGTTCGGGGAGACCGTCTGTCATTACAGACCAACTGGTGAGCTCAGTTGACGAATTCGTGAGGAACGATCGGCGCGTCACAATTGATGACATCTGTGAGCATTTTCCCAATGTTTCTCGAACAATTGTTCATGAAATTGTTAAACACCATCTGCATTATGCAAAAATTTGTGCAAGATGGGTCCCTCGCGTATCTCAATGAGCTGGCGGCGAAGGACTATGCAGCAGGAATACAGAAACTTGTCACACGTTATGACAAATGCCTTAATTTGCTTGGAGATTATGTTGAGAAGTAGTTTAAAGTATCCTCTTTCAAATAAAATTTTTTATGTTTGTTAATATTTACTTTTGTGTCTTTATTTCACGAACGGGTACTACTTTCCGGATGACCCTCGTAGATTAAGAATAAAATAGGACCAAGTACAGAACCCTGGGGAACACCCAGTGTTACTTCTCTACCAGGGGAAACAAATTTGGAGCCATTACTTGAGAGCTCAACATACTGATGCCGTTCACTTAGATAAGATTCAATCCATTTGTAGGGCGTGCCTCTTATACCATAGCATTTCAGTTTATATAGGAGTAACTGATGATTGACGAAGTCAAAAGCTTTACTGAAATCGAAAAATAATCCTAGAGTTTCAGTTCTATTATCCAATCCTGAAAGTATTTGATTCACCATGTGATATGTGGCTGTTGTAGTGGACCTTGTTTTCCTAAATCCATGTTGAGATGTGGATAATAGCTTATATGTCTCAAGATATGATACAAGACGTTGATAAAAAACTATTTCAAATATTTTCCCCAGCTGGTTCAACAGGGATATTGGTCTATAAGAATTCATTGCCATTTTGCAACCTTTCCCTTTGTATATTGGCACAATTTTTGCTGATTTAAGAGGGCTCGGGAAAATTCCAGTTTTTAAGGATTCATTAATTAAGAACAGCAGCTGATCCTTAATAGCATTAAACGACCTTTTTATGACTATCCCTGGGATGTCATCTAATCCAGGACTAAATTTGTTAGGTAATTTATTGATTATGTTGGTCAGTTCCATGGCTGAACATGGGAATATATATAATGAATTGCATGAGTTAGGAATATGAGAATAATTTGCTGGATTGACTGAAACTGTGGGATTTTGATGGGAGAGGTAGAAATCATTCAGGATGGAGGCCATTTTAGAGTAATCTGATATAGCATTACCAGCGGAGTCCTGCAGTTGAAGATCTTGTACATGATGTCGACCCTTTGATTCGTTAATAATTTTCCAAATCTCTCTAGATTTATTGTCTGCATTGGTAAGTCTAAGGTTGTTGAAAGATTTTTTGGCATAAACCTGTTGTATACACATATATTGGTTTGATTCCCTGCCATGCCTCAGGGCACTCTCAGCTTCAACTTGTTGAGATAGTAAGAGATCTTCCTGAGAAACCAATGCAACATTTTCAGAGTGTAAAAATCATTCGCCTTGACTGGGATTCGAACCCAGATCCCTCAATATCCGGTCGAGTGCTTTAGCCACTTAAGCTATCGAGGCGTCCTCTTAAACTCTGAAATTTTGGGGCTTTTAAAGGAACAAGATGTTATAACGAAATACCGCACATACAATGTCACAGGCATTCATATTCATGCGCAACGTGCCACAGTCCACGAGGTCAAAGCCAACTTTTAAACACTAATGCTGTTTATACCTCGACAAATTCCAAAGAAACTGCGGGAGATGCTGCAACAGTAACTTTTAACAGAGTCATCCGCTAATGTACATTTCAATGCAACAATTTCAGAGTGTAAAAATCATTCGCCTTGACTGGGATTTGAACCCAGATCCATATGACACAAAGAAAGTAACTGCCCCCCTGCACTGATGTTTGAATTTCACATGCCATTTGGCTAAGTGGTAGTGGTAACCTTCACATTGATTACTTTGGTTGGTTTTGAATTTAAAATTAATCAGCTCTGTCTATTTAGACTACATTTATTTTTGGTGGATTCATGAAGGTTGTGGATTATTTCACTGTGTGTTTCCTTTTCCATTTAGGACAATTGTAATGCCATTTAGCAATACATTCTCAACTAAAATAATGAATGAGCCAACCATAAGTAAATCATTAAAAAATTTGCTTTAATTTCATTGAATTTTACACTCGAAGGCATTCATTGGTGATTGCATCATTTGGTGATTAACTTATTTAAATTAATTGGTGCTCACCCTATCTTCAGATTTGATGTGTTTCGTAGGAATCTTGGAAAGGGCCTTTTTGGCAGCATTGCACAGCCTCCTCTGAAAGCAACAGAACATTAAAATTATAGATAAAATAATATTAAATTAGGCTCACTAGAGATGTCAATCCCCCTGGTTTAAAACAGTTCAATTCAAAACACAAAGTGGTTTTCTGTGAAAGGTGAACTACTTTTTATAGCCTTGGTCAATCTTTCCAAACTCACTATTTAAAAGAGTCACCCAGGGCATTCATGGTGAGAAAATGAAAATGACTTAACTGCCCATGGTTTTTCTGTTTTCTTGTCACACTGGGAGAGACATCTACCTGATGATTAACCGCTTATTGCTATGGAGAAACATTATTATACTTTTCTAATGCATGTGGTAACTGGGCTTGGTACATCATTAGGTATGTAGGTAATATTACAAACCAGGCCAATCTTTAGAACAAGTTTCTCAGAGAGAGATGCAAGTCAGACCTTTACATTCCAATGGTCTTGCTCTGCTTTACCATTTGAACTCATAAATTAAGTTTTAATTCTATGACTTAAATTACATTTTAAGTAATTAAAGAACGCTCACACTTACTGCGAGTCTATCCTTGGCATGAATGTACCTAAACCTTTGGATGTAGTAGAATACGAGCCACGCCAATGAGATGATCATCAGGACAATGAAGGAAATGGATACAAACAGAACAGATGTCCTACAGGAAGGAAAACAAATCATTGATGACTGTGCACATGATATTAGAGTACAAAATGTGTGCTGTGCCAATAAAAGCATTCAAATGTTACATGAGGGAGTGAAGCATTTTAATGACTTTTACATTAGCAAAGCTTTGAACCTGGAGTAGAAAACAACTCTTGAAACTTTGTTTTCAAGGGTGAAATGAGAATAGCATTGACGGAGAGTTAATTCCCCAAGAGTTACACTATGACTTTCAAGGTAATAAAAACAAATCAATCAAGCTTTGATGAAAATGGGAGCATTAGCACAAAAAAATAAATTACTAACACAGATGCTACTTTTAATAAGGAAGTACATGCATGTCAAATTAAGTTAATATCATTACACATTAGGCTTAATTTGATATATGCATGAACATATGTTTGTGCAAAGGTATTATAAAACTACAAGTCATCTCATTACAGTGAAAAAATAACATTAAATGACTCTTTGAAAGACTGTGAATGCAACTTCTACAGATACCCTTCACTATTATAGAACTTTGCTTGAAAATTCAATGAACAAGTTATTTATCCTAACAGCATTTGGGAAGAATTGACTACAAATAACATTAGGGCAGCCAAAAGTTATTTCAAATAGCCAGAAATACACTTTTTGGGTTAAATGTGAGGTACAGTACTAAAATATTCTACAACTACACATGAATTTTAACAGGATTAAGCCACCATAATTTAATCTATAGTGGAGCACATTAAGTTGTCCAGCTTCCAAAAAAGTTTGCAAAGTTTACATACATGCTACAGCTATAAGGAAGCTGGATTTTAATGTGATCCAAGAAGGCTACCTGAGTGTCTCTTATAGAAGAAAAAGCATATGCTGCTGACTCATCAACTTGGGATGCTAAAAATATATATTCTTCTCATCTTCTCCACCAAAAAAATGTTAGGTTAGCTGTAAATTGGCCAAAGGTCATCTTAAATGGGGGTCATTCATGGAGTGGGATATTTTTTTTAAGATGCTGCCACGCAATGTGGAGTTAAACTTTCCGCACCTCTTAAATACCATATGCATAGATATGGATGTATAACAGACTCATTTGGACCCTTTTCCATGAGGTCCAGGACCATATTTCCATGAGACATGTTGTGTATTTCCAGAAGCTTGAATGAGGCTTGTATCACTTGTATTTATTCAACTTCTGGAAATTCAAAATTAACTCTTTTAATTCCAATGTATGATCTCTATACAATCCAAAATCAAATGGCTCCATACCATATGTGTTACTTAATTACATGTTGGAATATTCTACAGTATTTTGAGTCTCATCCCACCTAGTTCAGTGCCTGTGGGCTGGTCCACATCAGCCATACCTATGACTATACACATACCTCCTAGTTATGGCTTGGCTAATCAATATTTATATTTGCATGACTTTGATATTGCCTAAATGCCCCTCCTTTGATCCAGTCACCAAAGACATTCATTGGGAAAGGGTAATGGGTGCAACAGACTAAACCATTAAATGCATACATTAGACTAAATTGAAACAAAAGTTGACATAAAACAGCATTCATTAGCATACATATTGACTAACAGTGGCACAGACATAGTTTTGATCTTGACAGGGTAAAACGCCTTTCATAGTTGCCTACATACAGGGACAAAAAATGTAATATTGGCCACGTTATCATGCTTTTTCCCACCTTAAGCCATTTTATCTATGGCATTCCTTTTAAAACATCAAACAATTAACAATTTTGTACAGCTCTACAGGACCATTCATGTACAGGACATTATTTTGTACAGGACCATTCATATCCCATTATCTTTGTTTTTTTGCAAAACCATTCATTCCATCTTAGGCCTTCCTCTTTTCTTTTGTGCTTCTAATTGCCGCCAATCAGATTTGCACACCAAACTCTATGTCTCATTAGATGTTCTATTAGCCTGCATCCAGAGCATCTTCAACATACCTGTAGGCACCAGCTCATTGAACTATTCTAATTTTCTCTTTGTCGTTTCCAAGGATTGGTGAAAGCATTTACCATTATTTTTCCCATCGTCCTCTCATATCGATGCAGCTCTTCCATGGAGTATAGATACAATGTGTGTGGTGATCCATCATGAACAATCTCCTTGTTGTTCTTTTCACTGATCTACAGGCTTCAGTGGACCATTGCAATTGAGAAGCTTCAATGTCGCGACCTTTTTTCCACAGTAAATTTCTTTTAGGTGATATTTATATGATCAACTAGTAAAGTGGCATTTAATGCGGCCGGATTACCGCCTACCTTACCTTATTTGGTTTCTTGGTCTGAAAATGAATACTAGTTTATATTTTCTCTTCCAACAAGCAATCGTATTTTACTCTCTTCTCTACCTTCTGCTTTTAGAAAGCTCAGCGTTGGCTGACATTTATGTTGTATCCCACGAACGCAAAAATGTTCATATCCCCAAAACTTCCTAGTGACTGATAAAACTGCGACCCTGATTACACCGACTGGCGCGGCGCTGAGACTCCGACCCCTTGTCTCGAAATCACAGTAGGTGGAGTTCCATAGTCCGGCAGTAAAAAACTACGCGGAGGGCCCCAGTTCGCAATACCTCTCCCCTTCAGAATTGGTGGGAGTGAACTTCCATGTGCGCCGTGGGGACGATTTTCGAAGACGGCTCGCCTCGGCGGGAGGCCTCATTAGTTCGATCGCCCACCGCAAGGAGGCGATACACACGACTACCGAACCAAAGCAACCTCCCGACATCTAAAGTCGACGTAATCGAATGAAGGGAAAAACAATCGAGTATTATCCCGGGAACAAGATAATTTCTGGCGCGGTGTGTTCGAAAACGTATAAAATCGCATTATAGAAAACCTTCCCGAGACCAGGTACATGAATGCCATCCAAGTGTCTACGCTCATTTTCCTGAGAAGTGAGTAAACAACACCATGACATGACATCCCCCCCCCAACGTGAAAATTTATATTTCGCTTCAACCGCAAAATAACGTGTCAGAGGATCCGAGCGAAAGTCACGTGAAGTACACCGTAGTCAAGGGTGGTGGGGGCAGTCACGTGTAACGGTAGCCTACTCCATTGTTTACGAAACCACATTATGATTTTGATTTACCGCCATCGTATACGATGGAAACACATTTGTCTATAAATAAAGTAGCGTAAAAGAAAAGTTGGACAAAATATCTCATGTTCAGTTTCTTCTTAGATGCCTCCTTATTGTCTCCGTACATCCCTTGAAGTCGCCCAATTATCCAAAATGGTAAGATTGTTCGTTTCATACCAAGGACGTGGCGGTGCACTTTTGGTACTACCTTTCTCCCCTTCTGGCCTTACTGCGGTCAACCACAATCATATTACTCCATTTGAAAGATATGATAAATAATGAAGTGTGTGCTCAGTATTTTATAAGTACCTGCAACAAGAAATAATCTCAAAATATGTTTTGAAATACGATAAGTTAGCTGAAATTTAAATCGGGAATTTAAAGGAGCCATCATATCGCTAATGGCGGGCATAGCGTCGACACACGATATGAGAACAATTTCGAAAATAAATCATCCAAATTCCGGAAGTTGACGATATAGAAATAATGTTTTCATAATATTTTCTAAAAGACGTAGTGAGCGATGTGCAGACACCCGGGTTCGATTCCTGAAGACGCCTCTTGGCACCCTCGGCTTCATCCAAGCTGAGTAATATTCCGGGTATAAGTTCTTCTTCGGAGAGTACAGGCAACCCATGGAATAAGGAACTGGCCCCCCTTTTCAACCTGTTTACGCGTGAATTTCACACGCCGTCGGGATTAGTACCAGGTGAATCTCACATTTCAAACTGACTTTCAGGTTAACTATTTTTATGATGATATTTTTATGATAACTGCACCGTAGTATAAGAATTGCTAAGTCAGTTTGAGAAAAAAGTACCACGGCAAGAAATGCTCCGCGGCCATGAACAACGGCGACACACGATGACGACATCCGCGATCCGCAATAGATCGTCATTTTTTCGGAGCAGGGTCATCTCGCTTGGCGAGCACTGGGTGCGCCCTAATCGTTCCGTTGTCCTCACGACTGCACGAAACTATTTTCTGCGCCGACGGGAATTTTCTGCCTTGCAACACTGATGTTCGCGGGTTAAAATTGGAAGTGAAGTTTTGGCTCAGCTGGTGCGTCGGGAATGTGAGGACGGCAAGTGGTTTAGACCCGTCCTCGAGAGATGGCAGGTCGGTTCACAGAAGCGTTAGCACTATCTCTCTAAGTGTCGTAACACGACGCATAGGCGTGTGAATGACATTTCGCGTATTTTGCCCAAAACATGCGGTTATAATCTCGCATTAGCCAGTTAAGGGCAAAAAGTGTTGTCCTAGTGCCATGATCGCAATTTAAGGTATGCTGCACGTCAATAAAACTCCTACACCTGAGTTGGTTTTTTGCACGCATCTTCCGCCCTGGACAACTACAACTATGGACTACTACAACCTTTAACGTGGCGGAAGGGCTTGAGCGGTCCGATGACCCCTAGAGCTGTGCTGGCGGGAGTAATAATAATTGCTCCTGGTAGGGTCACCCATATCAGCAGATAGGTCGAAGGTTAGGAGCCAGGCGAAAGGTAGTCCACGCAGCGCCTGTTCCTCAGCGAGGCGGCTGCAAAGACGTCTGTCCCCAGCGGGGCGGCCATTGAGCGATGGTGTCACGTTAGAAACACTATTGAGGAAGGCAACGGGAAACCGCCTCCATTATCATTTCAAAGAATATAATACTGAACAGAATTAAGAATATGAGTCCTGGCAACTACGGGGCTCGGCCCAATCCGCCGTGTATCGTGCCCGGCAGTGGAGGGCAGGGACAGGATAGGGATGTTGGAAGGGATGAAGGGAAGAAGGAAGTACACAGAGATGAAGAAGGTCCAGTTGTAGAATAGGATATTGGGTGGCGTTTTGTTAGGAATCACCAAATATTCATTTGGTCGTTGTGTCCATGCAAAACCTTCCTTAACCGGTAGTTTACCAATGATAATAATTATCTATCGTACCTAATGTGGCTCACTAGGGCACGAACGGGCATGCTTATTCACTTCCCTCATCCATCCAGCCCCAGGGAAGGAAGGCCCTTTCTTCCGGCCTGTGGGCCTAATAGTTTTGAACTGACATGAAATTTATACCGACCACAGTTTAAATAGTACGCAGAATGAGCTATATCTGGTAAAAATATTGAGCTTATTTAGAAAAGCAGGAGGGATTTCAATTTACCCAGGAATACTTTTATATTCCCAAACACATTCGATATGAATCTAAAACTGCAATCATTCACTTTCTCCACAAGATTCTCATGCCTGTCATCCATAATCAACGAAGGCTGTTGGAAATGCCGCTTTCGCCGTTGTCTTAGGCCCAAAATCTTTCGCGCTCTCTTAATTCCGGTCTCTTGGGGCGATAGAGAGACGGGATAATTGAATACCTTGTGGCAACTTCAGCAGTGAGTCGTGGATTGACGCTCATTCGAGTCCCGCTTACAAGTTCGGCGTCTAGTCTGACGGGGAGAGGGTGCTCCCGTTAGTCGGGCGCGGGCACACTTTCTCGCTCGCTTCCCTATTTTCCAAGTTTTGAAAACAAATTATTGTCCAAGCACTTGGCACAAACTCTGATTCCCCAGATTATTTGCTTCCTATTCCCTCGTTATATTCAGAAATATCGGGTACAATAAGGTGAGGAAAAAGTGGCCGAACACTAAATGATAATAGGGGAGCACAATGTAATTTGACTACGAACACAAGGGGTGTTTGAGCAATGGAAGAATTATTAGAAGTATTCCTCACCGCGGGGTAATGTATTACATGGCCAGTCGTAGAGTCAAAATACTTAATATCCAGTACTTGGACGACCCAACGAGAAGAATGGTGATTCGACGACGCAGGGCAAGAGTGAAGCCGAAGACGGAATGGCGTCGCGTGCGAAACAGCGGTTATCTGGGGCTGCTGACACCACCAAAGAATACCAAAAACACAAATGGCCAAAGGAAACCTCACTCTTTGAGCGCCCACGGTGCTGCTACACGCGCGACACTTTTGTCAATTGTTATTTATTGATTTTTTTCGATGAAATGATTACCACCGAGGGGTTCTCCTCTCACCGCCAACGGGCAATGCATAATTCACGATCCTCATCTTGACTTCCCTCCCACCTTTCCCAATGACTCACGAATAAAAATACAACCGCCGACATTGAGCCGTTCTCATCCGAGCAATCAGCAGGTGTTGGATCAGAATGTCGTCTCTCAGTCAGGGAATATTAGGCGCTCTCTGCCTCTTCCCATTTCACTAATGACGACTCTAACGGCTGTGAGTGCTAAGAAGCAAACTGAATTTATTTGCCACAGAGGCAGCAAGCAGTGGAAGGATTCTGCTTCGACGAGCAAATCCCCTCTGCTGCCTTTAGCGGCCACTTCTCGAATGACGGCTTGAAGAGCTCACACAAGCGATTTGGCTCGTCTGTTGTGCTTGCTCGAGAAATCATCTCCCTTCAGACCTGACTCTAGGTTCTATGACGGTCTATATGTATAGTTGATATAATTGTGAGCATAAATAATTGATTGATTTTCAGCAGAGTTGCTCATGAAGATGCTGCTCTATATAAGGACCGTGGATGACCAATTCAATAATTTTTTATTCCAATCAAAGAAACAAATTCTCGTGTTGAAAGTGCAAGATAAGTAACGGTGTTATTTATGCTACGTCCCTACGTCTCGTATAAAGTGTCCCACTGCCACCCCCCTCCCCCCACCGAGTTCATTTTCAAAACTGTTCTTACTCTCTTTTCGTTTAAAGTAATAACTTTTAAGGTCAGAAATGCAAAATGGGTGACGAAGACGAGCTGTCGCAAGAGGAACACGAAAATAAAAGTGGGCGAAATCCGAAGAATACATGCATCGCGCACGCCACGTCACTTGTCTCCGCCTCTTCCCTATTTGCGTGCGCTCGGGGCGCCCAGGGAGTGAGTTGCTCTTCGCAGGGAGGGGACTGCGCTAAGCATAATACATTCATTACGGTAGCTGGAAAAATCTCGCCCTTCCTGCTTCAATGGCCTTAGCTTCCTTTGATTTGCAGTGGGGAGGGGGATGGGGTTGTGTGAATGGCGAGGAGTGGCTCACTGCTCGCGACAGAAGAAGGAGAAACGGCGAGCGGAACGGAGCACCATTTGAGGGGGCGGCGAACGAATAAAAGTGGAGGCACCCCCCGCCAGTCACCCCTTCGCCGCCCGAGTCGCGGTATTCTGATTGTCAGAAAATGTCTTCCATCCACCTGCTGCCGCTGACTCGATTCAAGATTATATAGGCACATATACGTTACAGCTGGGCTGTACGACTCTCCGATACGTCAAGTGAGTATCGATATTAACTTTGGCGTCGAGGTTTGAAATTGCTGTGGTCGTTGACGTTGGCACCGGCAGATCTTCCGCTACGAAAGAATTCCCAGGAGCGAGAAGGAAACAAAAGGATCCGCCTGCTTCGGGCTCACATAAGCCCAGCATTTATGCACCGCGGTCAAGGATCGAGGGATTCCACGGGCGTCGATAACAGCGCCTAATATCTGCCAAACGTCGAAAAAGTAAACCCTACAAGATTTGCATTAAACTAAGCGTCGGGGAAATTTTCGGAAAAATAGATTTTTTTCAGATACTACTAAAATCCCTCAAAATTATTCAAAGAACATCCCATGAGCGTCGACACACTTTTGCCAGAGCGGCTTTTCCTCGACTCGAGGGGTTCCCTGGTAGGTAGGCGGATTCTGGAAGGTCCTCAAGGGTATGCGTACAAGCTTCTTCGACGGCACTTAGGGCGCCATGGTGGCGTACTTTGAGGGAGGGTTTCACTTTTGGGAATAGTAAATGGTCCGTTGGTGCCGATTCGGGACACTAAGGGGGTTGGGGAATCGTCGCGATGTCGTTGCAGAAGGTCTTCACAAGTAGACACTCGACTCTGCTCTTGGTCGTCCGTCCTTAAGACCTTCGGGAGGACGAGTTTGGCGCTGATCTTTCGCATCGCCACATTTTCAGTGATAATAATGGCGTACACTGTCATCTCATGAATGGCGATATACGATCTGTAATCATGCGCACACTTATAACCGACGGTTTGAATTCAGCACTTCACGCGCACGTTGCACGTTGCCGCCGGTTCTTGACGTCTACAGCCGTCAAGCGCGAGGGGCTCGTCCTCCTCACTCTCTCGGCCATCTTTGAAGACTTGTGCCACTGCAACACTGCATTTCATGACATGCTGCCATCCTTGAACACTTAACAGGTATCATGCCCAATGTCCCCGTCCTCGATTTCCCCAATCCAACACAAAATTTGATTGCGTGCCGATGATCAATCGTTCGCTGCATTTTGCGCTTGCACCGAGTCACCCTACAGGGTCCACCAAAAACACGATCCAGCCTGAACGAACGCTCGCAGGCGATTGGCGCTTGGAGCGTTTTTCAGCCCCACCCCCAACACCGAGCCCGCGCGCTGTGACGTGCAGTCACGCCAGGAAAAAATTGTTCCCGATACGTTTCATACAAAACTCGTACAAAAAGTATGGTAAGAAATTCAAGGTTTTGAAGTGTACTTCTCCCTCCGACCGATCTCAGCCTTTGGGAACCATTTCGGGATGAGAACCTACACGTTCAGATTTCGAAGTCGTTTGAAGTTAACTTCTTCCGTGATGGATTCAACAGGTCGATTTGACGGACGAGAAGACAGACAGAGGGATCTAACAGCGCCGCTGGACACAAGATGACACTGGATGTCTACATCAAAATTTTGAAGTCGAAATATATGGATATCAACGTGGACACTGGTGTCAACCTCGACATTGTCGACATTAATTATCGATAATGGATCAGAATAAGGTTGTCCGACCGCACTAGGGGGAAAAGTATTTTGGGTCAAAATTAGTCTGGTGTGTAATCACCCCCTGCCACACTCTGACCAGCCAGGCTTGCAAGGCACAAAAAAAACAAACAAATAGACATTCGCAACACCGACGTGACCGACTAATAGTTCAGACCAAGGAAGGAAACGGCAAAGTTCTTGAATTATTTTGTACTTGTGTTCGGATGAAATTAATAATACGCTTATCTCCTTTGATTTCATCAGATTACAAACAGGCGGAGAAAATAATTGACCGAGAAGTTTTTGTTTTTCTTATCGGACCCGGTATTGTCTCTTCCAAAGACTGCAAGTAGCAGCCACGTGAAGGCATATGTCACACGTGGGGACGACTGGCATTAAGGCCACGGCTGTGACTGCAGGGTCAGACCGGAATCACCGAGGGGGGAGTACTCTAGGGGCTACGGTTCGTCCAGTCCGCAACGGTCTTTTCCAATTGCGTGGGCGCAGAGACCGAGGGTGAATCATCCGTCATCCATTGGCAGAGCGCGCGACCGTCCCATTAGAAAGCGCGCGTTTCCCTAAAAGCGCCAATTTTATTTTTCTCGGACTTCATCAAAAGGTGCATATTGACATAGCCATTAAAGGTTATTAGGCAAATAAAAGTTAGTAGGCCAACAAATGTCATTTTCTTGGCGTATGCATGCATCCGATACAAGGTTTACTTAACAGCCACCGAGCCTCGTATCATCGCTCGACGTTGCATATTTGGCAAGATAGATTTACGGATTATTTATTTAGTAATTTATCGTTGCAATTAGACAATAGTCCTGGTGGCAACGGTCAAGTTTGATCAATGACCACTCTTACAATGAACATACACATACACATACACGCACAAGAAGAACAGATAGGAGACAAAATATTCTTACATACAATGACACTTCCACATCACATACAAACAAACTTCCACATTACATAAAAAATGCCGTCCACATCACATACAAGCAATATTTTAATAAGTACAATAGTATCAATGAAGTTTATCACCCAGTGGCTGCTTTACACTTATTCTTAAAACTCCTAAAGTTGGATGAAAAGGGCTCAAACAAACCTCCAGGAAGCTGGTTCCAATCAACAATAGTTCAATTTAAAAAAAGAGTATTTTTTATTATTTGTTTTTTGCGTTCTTATTTTTATTTTAAAACTGATTATTAGAGGAAATTGACCAATGCTTTCTTAAGATAAGTCAAAAAATTCGCAATGATAGGAGTGCATTTGCAGTCCTCACGTGCCAATGCGTTCCATTCGCTCTGCGATAGGAATTTCTTTCTAAATAGGTGAGTGAGTGAATGGATAACTAAACAGAGGGCCTCGGTAGGTGGGCCACCTCCCAGGGGTTGAGCATATCATTTTCAAATCCCTTCTGGACCCCGACTACCACTCAAAGCGGGGGGAGTTTCCCCACCTCTGACAATCTCCATGGCAATTACTCGCTCGGGAATTCTTCCCTCAGAGAGACAATTCTCAAACCATTCACTCAAAGAAAAGAAACGCTAAGTCATTTCAATTTTGATTCGAAGATGAAAGACAACCACGAGTGATGCGGACCAAGAAGTCATTGACCCACGTTTTATATTTAAGACACGAGGCCGAAAATGCCTCGATTCAACCTTGCCGGGCATTAACCGATCCTTTGGTGGAACGGCAAGTCGGTCGAACGCGCTCTCTCGACGACGTGCCTTCCATCAACGCCCGTGGAGCGAACGAGGCTTCCTCGGGCCAAGGACCTGCCCGCACATTTCAATGCACGCGGGCCTCTGGGCTCCTCTAAACACCCTCCTCGGCTTCCTTCACATTTCCACTTCAGGATAGAACTACTGGGCTCATCCAGCGCTAATCAGGAGACTTCTCTGCTCGTTTGTTTATGTGAAGAGGCACCTGATATCCTCAGAGATGAGCCAAGCGAGCCATCATGCCATGGTAGCATCGGCGTGGGTATGACACTCGGTGGATGAGAGGCATGCCCTGCATTGGGAACGGGGTGCCGGAGGCGAATACTGGATATCAGATGGGAAAATATAAAATAAGAAATGGCCAGAAGAGTGGAGGAGGGAAAGCCAATGCGGAGCATGATAGTGAAAAGAAGAACCAGACGGATTGTGCATAGACAGAATGGATTTGTCGCGGGAACATATGTAACAGAACAGAAAGGATAAGGAAGGGACACGGGGGGACAAAACGGACTGGGTAGCAGAGATGGGTGTGTGCGTGAGATAAAATGGCTGACAGGATGTTGAAGAGAATTAGACTTGAATGCACGCGTATGTAGGAAAGAATGGAGGAAAAGAAGTCGACCAATCTTTCGACGGAATACTGGACGTAAAGTAATAGTGGATGCTGACACGGGTAGTTCAGGGGCATCGCTACGATGCGAGTATTTAAACGAAAGAAGTAACTTGGTAATTCGACACGAAATTAATTAAAATGCGACCTAAGTGTCGACGTCGCACGCCATCATCATGTTGTGCAAATGCCACAAAGTTCCGCCGGAGACAACGAAGTTCATTACTACGCAACCTTATTTGGTGCGTCATCTGTTAGCGTTGGGTGAACGCCCCGCCTTCGACGTGCATTTATCACTCTCATCTGATATCGAAGGCTTTTTGGTAATATAGGAGGGATATTGGATACCGTAGAGATAAGTACTGGAAATTTTCTTTCGGCAAAGTCATTCTCAATTTCACGCAAAATGAAAGCCGAACTTCCTTCTAACCTGCAGGCTTTCCACGCTTTGATGGATTATTTTGCATTAATGCAATTCAAAGAGGGCTGCAATTCTACAACGCAGATATCATTCTCAAATCACTTCGGATTAGACAGTAAATTTGACATCAGATATTTCATTCGACAGAATTATTCGCCTAAGTGGTTTTCAAACTGCGTCCTCATTCTCCAATTTAGGAATGATAGGCTTTATTTCGACGCTGAATAATAATTATAAATAAAAAATAGCATGGCATTTCATAGATTACTTAAAGCGTACATTTCTCTTGTACCCCGAAAGCAAAGTGCAATCCGGAAGACAATTACGATGAAACGTCGAACGTTTCAGGTAGGCAATGTGCGGGAAAAACACATGTGTTGAGCTCATTCTTCGTAGGAGTGACTTGAGGAGTGCTACAGAGAAGTATTGCAGGGCCCCTACTCTTCTCGATACACGGCATTGACGATAGAAGCATCCACGTTGGCAGTAGCCTTAGATTATTTGCATGCGACACGGTGGTATACAGGGAAATAACGACAACAGCAGATTGCGGGCTACTCTCTAGACCAGATAGGAGAATGTATCTCAACATTGTAAGGATTGAGGGTTAGAATTTAATGCACGAAAATGCACAGGACTGGCACTTTGGAATAAAAGGAAAGAGTAACCAGATATAAATTACAAAATAGATAGGATGGAGTTAAGCATTTCAGGGAAAGTTAAAAACTTGGCTGTTCCACTGGCATCAAAACTCTCATATGGCACATGCGCTGAGGAATATGCTTCAAGTGAGGAATCTTACAGTTTCATTTGACGAGTATTCGGAAAATGTACCGCAGAAGTAAGAGAGAGGCATTACTCCACTTTATTTGGGTCAACACGGAAGAAAAAGTAAATCATGACATTGGGAAAGAATCAGGGGAAATTCACCAAGTCTTCTCAATAAAATGAGAGAGATTGAATGTAGAACAGATAGATTAAAGATTTATTTATTTTTTACGAACTATCAGGGATCAGAATAACATTGCCCGACCACGGTAGGGTAATATTCAGGTCCTAATTAGTGTGTTGTGTTGTATTCACCCCCTGCCCCACTCCTTAGCGGTGGCTTGCAAAGTATTAAAATAACAAATAATCTAAATATTGTTTGCGAGGAGAGAGAATAGTACACGTATAAGCGCGGCGGTTGGGCTAGGGGAATTAGACTGGGTTTTGCCCAGCTTGATTCACGAAGAGTGCGGCATGGCGACAATTCAGTCTTCTAGAAACGCGCAGTACACCTGAATCATCTTGTGACACCGCGGAAATCATCGGCATTATTGCTGACCCGGATGCTGGAAGTAAGTGACCCTGCTCCAGGCGCCCGAGGTCCCAGGCGACGCCTTCCGGGAAGTGCATCGCGACTGGCAGAGGCGCTGGCATCGATGCGTCCATGCAGAAGGGTCACAACTATTTTGAGGAATTGTAGTATAGTCCGATTGAAAGCTCGTGGCCTCTATCTGCGCAGAAGCAGGCAGGGAAGAATGGGGGGGGGATTAGGCTGGAGAGGGGAGAGGAGGGGTAGGAGAAAGGTCTCGTGCAGACGCTTAACAGTGCGGCAAACGGTAGCAGAAGAATTTGTGAACAGCTTTGAAGACAACGCCAAGAGCGCACTTGAGTATTGCTCTCAGCCAACAGGTTTTTGCAATTGAACAATTACACACGCTACATCAACACCATTTTCTCAACATTTCCAAAAATATAGGGAATTAGCAATTCGGAAATGAGTTTTACATTTATTAAAAAAAAATATGTTTACACATTTCAATAAAAATCTTCCTTACTCACTGTCGCTTTCAGTGGCTTCATCAGTTTCTTCTTCGTTAATTATAATTCCATTGTCTCCATTAATAATAATTTCATTATGAAAACTGTCCATAAGAACTTCATTTTCAATAAATGTTGATAAATGTAAGACCCTCGCGCGCACATTTAAGGGGAACAGTGATTACCTCGACCGCTTTATTCTTCATAATATTTAAAACTTTATAAATAATTTCCCGCGCCTGACTATGCAACAAACTTCCCATTGCCTAGTTTTGAATCCATGTTTCCCATGGGAAACTATCAATAAAATCTATGAGTAAACTAAATCTGCTATAAATCAGTTTAATTAAATAATCTTAAGCTGAATACTAATATCTTAAATGAATGAACCCATATGATATTTATGGCTATCCTACGAAAATACCCTATCTAAAAATTGAGCTAATCTTATAAAATAAAATAACGGTTAAAACTAATGAATATTAAATTTTGCTAAATAACAAACGGAGAATACCTCCGAATATGATGCTAAGAATACACTAAAGATAAACTGTCTAATAACATAATAAACCTTTAGGGGAAAACACTAAAAACAAAGCCAACTAAAACGTAAACTAAAGACGAAGGTTGAAATAGCAGCGAGGTTGGCAACGAGCGCACGTGGTCACAGTGAGGTGTCGAAACTGCCACCACCCACACCCGCCTCCTACGCACCCTTCTTGGAAAGGATACTCACTCGGCCCTAAACTCGATTCCGCGCATGGCGACCGGGTGTGACAACATAACTTCCTTATTGAAATGCGCGCCAATCAAACTGCCGAGGTCGTAGCTGGGTAAGAGTTGTCTCATTCGACAGCCCGCGTTCTAAAGTTTTTCATTCACCCCGGTCAGTCGCCGTCATGCGTGGGAATAGTGAGAGGCGTGCGTTTGCCGTCGGGCCCTACTTCTCAAATGAATATTCCGTTATTGCGACCCGGCGGGCCTTTCGAAATCGCTTCAATGTAGCCCCGTTGGGCCCTGATCCGGACCATAAATCAATTGTTACATCAATCACTAAGTTCAGAAAAACCGCGAGTGCAACAAGACGAAGAACTGGAGTCCCTCGGCCGATCAGATCACCCAAGAACATTGAGGCAGTGAGAGCCGCCATCTTGCAATCCCCACGGCGTTCTGCTCGCAAACATGGGTCAGCCCTTCAGGACTTTCTGATTATTCAGTGAGGCGAATTCTTCACGATGACCTTCATTACTATCCTTACAAGTTGGAGATTGTGCAGGAACTCTCCGGACGCGACTTCAATTCTCGGAGGAACGCATGTGAGGCTCTTCTCGGAAACGTTCCTGAGGACGCAATTGTGTATTTCAGTGATGAAGCCCCACTTTCATGTGAGTGGATATGTCAACAAACAGAGCATGCGCAACTGGAGTAGTAGCAGTAGTAGTATTAAGGGGGAGGCGACCGACAGCTGAGGTCATTTGCGCCATTAGGGATGGACAGGAAAGGATGAAGGGTGGAGAGAAACCCGGCGTCGGCATTAGCCTACTCTTTACGAAAAGCGCCAAGGGGTCCGAAGCTTAACGTCCCATCCGACGGACGGTGCGCTACTGGACCGACACCAATCCCAGAGAATCGCTTCAAATGCCTTTGCATTCCCCTAAAGTCACAATATGGTGTGCAATGTCCTCAGTCGGTATTGTTGGTCCCTGGTTTTTTTGAAGAAAATGAGGTCGAACCGATAATGAATTCAGACCCTTATGTAAACATGTTGGAGGACTTTTTTTGTCCACGACTCGATGAACTGGATTTAGGGGACATTTGGTTCCAACCTGACGGAGCAGCGGCTCACACTTCAAGGGTATCGATGGCTGTATTGAGGGGACACTTCCCGGGGCGCCTCATCTGAATTAGGGGCGATTTTGAGTGGCTAGCCCGCTCCCCCGAATTGGCGATTTTTCATGGGGGGTTTTTTGAAACCCCGGGTTTATGTTGACCGTCCAAGGACCCTAAAAGCCCTGAAGGCCAACATCCGGGCAGAAGTTGCCAACATACCTGCTTCTATTCTGGTAAGGGTCAGGACAAATGCCAGAAATCGGCTTATTTAGAGTTTGGACGATGGGGGGCGTCACCAACCTGATTTGATTTCCAAACTTTGTAAAATAAAACTTTAAATATTAACATTCATTCAAAAAAATAATTAAAAAATTGTTTTTCATAAAATGGGTTTTTGTTGCGTTTTAGAAAAGGAATTTATGCTGCCTGTATTACGTCTTTCACATAGAAAATGGTTGCCTTGATTACAAATGTCGATAATATCACTCTTTTGACTCAGTGGTAACCAATCGTGGCAACATAAAAATAATTTGATCTTTTCTATCTGACTAGTGTTTTTCGTATATTCTGACCTGGAAAAATCAGGGTGCGTCTTGTGAGCCGGGACATACGGTAATTTGTACCTTGATCTGCAATAAATTTTTTCCCGGTTTTATTCTACTTATTTTTGGGGAAGATCCTGCTTAGGCTGTGGGGGGACGCGGTATACATTGCCACAGATGAGAGAGAGGTTTTCAAGTCCAGCATATCATCTCGGCCTTGGATGAGTTATCTGAAATCAGCGTAGTGTTTGGTCATTTAAAGGCGCGACAGACAGGGGGAGCTTCTCTACTTTCTTGCAGCCACTTCGAACTCTTCCTCTGAGGAGACATTAAAACTCCACAAGGCATATGGTATGCTCAAAGCAATCGGAAACATATTCTCAAGCTCCCCTTTGGAGCAGCAACCTAAAATTTGGAAACAATATATGAAATTAAATACAGTGAGTGAAAAGAATGTAACGATATAACATGAACGGATGCGACAAAACCGCAGGAAGATGACTCCGTTTGCACTCGGGAAAAATGCGAAGAATACATCACCAGCAACGTGAGGAAAATAAATATGGCGAATCAATAGTTTTCATGCAGAACACTTGTAGAATATGGTCAATTTCACACAAAAATCGTCTTCAAAACTTTCCTCGGACGAAGGCCCATGCGCTCTCCCACTCCCGAGACATGCGTAAAAATCAACATCCGTGCCCCTGATGCCGACTGCATTCATTAAGGAGCCTCTCACACAAATTAGTATATATTTATATTTGCATGAAAAACCTGTTTGGATCCAATGACGATGCAATCAGCCAACCATATAATGATGATCGAAAATCATGTATCGGTGGAGTCACCAGAATAAATTTTAAAGGTTAAATATTCGAGAAAGACTCGTTCACGTGAAATATCGATATCTCTCAAGGGGTTTTCGAATTTCCTACTCTCAGTTCTTTTTCATATTTTCTTGTATCTTCAGGTTTCCGCACTTACATAGCGAGGTTTTTCGTGATAGGGACGTGTAATTTATCTGTAAGTGTAAATACAGTTTACTTATCCTTATCTATGATCATTCTAAAATTACACGACTTCAACTTCTACATCATGGGTTTCGGAAGATGGCGGCCAACGGAATCCACGGCTAGGCGAGTCCGCGTCGCAGTCGAATCACCCGATAGGAAAACAATGAACAGCAGCGCGCACCTGCCGCCGCATCGGCTCCTTCGAAACACCGCTCTTATACTCTCCCACAGTAATGAATGAACTGCGCACATTAAAGTCATTCAGAAATATTTCGAGATGCCTGACAAGTGTATTTCAAAGCATGTGCACAGGAGTTATCGCTCATAAACATACCCAATCATAAAGTTAGATAAATGTAACATATGACTAAGTATACACGAATCAAAATTACATGCCAGTAATCACCGAAGGTGGACAACGCATCCCATCAAAGAGCAATCCCATCGAACTAGGAACACCAAATAAATCAGGATAACATTAATATTCTCATAACCACGGATTACATACAATCACTTTACATTCACTTACCCACACGGAGCATAATAGGAGAAAGTATAATTTCGATGAAAACATTCAAATTCAGGATTTCAACGAGGACTCATGGCTGGAAGTCCACGAGGTTGACGGCATTCGTAGTACAAATTTCAAAAAGTGGAGGTAAATATCAGAATAATGGGAAAACTCAAATCATCTTAACAATCAAGCTGGTAGGGCTGGGCGATTATCATTTCCCAATATCGTCTATCCTCACAAAATAAATAGCGACGCGGCGATAAGTATCGGACCTCAATACACACCTTATCGTCAACTCAAATATATCGTCTAAAAGTTTATATAGGAAATAAGTAACAACTGCCAATGGATCGGTTACTTAAATTGATTCTGGTCCATAGTAAATAAACATAAACTTGGTGGCGAGATACCATCATATCTCTGAGCTTTACTGACGCGTCGATTTGCAAATCTAATCCATAGATATCGGCAAGGAGCAGGACCTTGGCTGAAGCCTACCAACGCTTACGTTATCAAATAATTCCATAAACTGTGTTTTAGAAAATCAAGTATGCTACCTGTACCATAACCCACAGCCATTGTTTCCGTCTGGGGTGTATCCCTAGCAAATAAATGGCTATAAAAATGAAAGTAATTTTCAGCGAAAGGGTAATCGACTCTTTTGAGATGTTTCTGGCCGATTGCCACGAGAAAATTCATGTTCACGGATTATTTTCCCCTCTCAGCTGTCAAGCAGCTCAAAGGAGATGCCCCGCAGCTTACGAAGAAATGCCGCAGTGCGGGGGATTCGTGATAAAGCTGAATAGAGAATTAAGATGTCAACACAATTTTCAATCTCTCAAAGTAAAATTCCTGCTTGCGCAGCAGAAGATACTGGGTGTGTTTCCTAAGGGGAACAGATCATCAGCATTGGAGTTTAGAAACTCCTCTCAGGCACCCACTTGCTCACTCTCCTCATGTAGGGAACAAAGAACATTCTCCAAGGTTACGTCCTCCGAGTCTTGTTATTCGCGGGCATGAAAACGTATTTTCAGATCACATAATACCGTTACCAAGAGAAATTTGCGATTTGATAATGGAGTTAAGAAGAATATTTGATATTAACTTTTTTTGAATAGTTGAAATGGCAGTGCTTATTTCTCTCCACAGTTTGATGCGAATAATTTGGAGGAAAAGGGTTTTTTGCAAAGACTGGCTTCGAACTTAATTTTCCTTCATTTCTCATTTTAACCTCCTATGTCGATATTGGGAAGTTAGGATTATTTCAACGGTGCAAATATCCAACTCATAGGTTTTTCACAATGTTGAAACATGCATTTATTTATTCGCTGTAAACAGTTGATAAACATCGGATTTACAAACTAAAAAATAGGAAGACAATGGAAAACATTTGAATAAGAATATACTTGAACCTTACATGCCCAATAATTTTTAGATATTTATGCAAAACCAATCAAGAAATTATCATCTCATGAATTTTTAATTTTATACGTGTGCAAATGTATGTGTGTGTGTGCCTATATATATATATATATATATATATATATATATATATATATATATATATATATATATATATATATAACACTTTTTGAAAGCCTCGAGGACGTGAATAATAACGTATAACACTTAGCACTAGTGGACACAGACAAATACACACAGAAACACACAAAAAAGAGACCTACTATTTTTCGAATTTTCGGAGGTCGTGGCCACCAAGGAAGAGAGGGACAGAACTGAAGGGAACACGATGGCTGGAGCGATGGATGGAAGGGGAAGGTGGGGAGAGAATTCCGAAGGGACGGGTTTGGAGGGGCAGCGTTAGAAGGATGGGGAAAATGTAGAAAGTGATGGGGGTGGAAGGGGGATGAAAATATATTCGGAGCAGGGTAATTAATGCCTAATATTGATTCCTGGACAATTCCAGGACTCCAAGAGCCAGATGAAGGATTGCTATAATGTTTTCAGTTTCAGTTTCAGTGGAGGATCAGAGGGTGGGAGGGATGCTAAGATGGAAACACTATAGCATTTATCAAAGGGAGTGTTGTGTTCGGAGGCGTGTTTGGGGACAGGGAGCATATCAATTAGGGAAGAATTCTTGCATGAGGATCGGTGGTTGTTAATTCTAATATTAAGGGGTGTGTTACACTGCCCAATATAATAGGCAGGGCAAAGTTGGCACTTCAGAAGGTACACTACATTGCTAGATGTGCAAGTAGAGGAGGGAATTGGTGGGAGAGAGTTAAAAAGCGGGTGGGAGAGGCATGGTATTTTGGTTTTGAAAATAGGGCATGTTTTTCATTTAGGTTTATTGTATGGCATGGGATTGGTTTTGGGACGGGGTGGGTATTTAAGGAGTGGATTGGTTGATATGAGGAGATCGGATAGATTGGCGGGGCGTTTGAAAGTAACAGAGGGACATTTGGGAAAATGGTTGGCGGTGGCATTATGATTTTTTAGGATAGGGTAGAGGTCTTTTAGGAATGATCGTAGAGATTCTAAGCCCGGGAAGTATGTGGTTACCCTGCTCCAAACATTTTCATCCCCCCTCCGCCCCCATCACCTTCTACATTTTCCCCACCCTTCTAACGCCGCCCCTCTAAACCCTTCCCTTCCGAATTCTCTCCCCACCTTCCCCTTCCATCCATCGCTCCAGCCCTCGTAGTAGTAGTAGTTTTGAGGGGAGGCGACCGACAGCTAAGGTCATTAGGCGCCATAGGGGAAGGACAGGAAAGGATGAAGGGTGGAGAGATACCCGGCGTCGGCATTAGCCTACTCTTTACGAAAGGCGCCAAGGGGTCCGCGGCTTAACGTCCCATCCGACGGACGGCGTACTCACGCAAAGTGCCCTCCACAAAGCACCTCAAGTAGGGATCGAGATACCTCTGAAAAATATTCAACACCGCCGGGATTTGAACCCACGCCCTCAGGGTGGGAAGCCAGTACGTTAGCCCCCGCACCATCTCGATCCCCTCCAGCCCTCGTATTCCCTTCAGTTCTATCCCTCTCTTCCTTGATAAAGGTGGCCACGACAACCGAAAATTCGAAAAATAGTAAGTCTCTTTTTTGTGTGTTTCTGTGTGTTTTTGTCTGTGTCCACTAGTGCTAAGGGTTATAAATTACATATATATATATATATATATGTATATAATTGGACAGCAACAAACAATATAGACACATAAAAATATCGCTCAAACGTTATTTCTTGATCATTTCGACGGAATTCTGCTCCGTCTTCATCGGAAGATATAGAAGTGACTTCCATATCTTCAGATGAAGACGGAGCAGAATTCCGTCAAAATGATGAAAAAAAATAAGGTGAGAGTGATATTTTTATGTGTGGTCTATATTTTTTGTTGCTGTCCAATATATTATTCAACACTTCCATGCCACGTCGACGAAATCATCTATATATATATATATATATATATATATATATATATATGTATATATATATATATATATATATATATATATATGTATATATATATATATATATATGTGTATGTATATATATATATATATATATATATATATATATATATATATATATATATATATATATATATATATATGTATATTATAGGGACGCACCCAAAAGTGGTAGGACTGATTTTCTCTGGAGTGAACGGAGCGGTGGAGGGGTAGGGTGGAGGGGGCTCTTAGCAACAGACCGACACCATCCTCAGTCGCCTGCGGGCCGTTCCACAGTATTTGAGTGGCACAAGTTGTTTAAAGAGGGTAGGGGGCTCGTTGAAGACGACCATCGCTATACCGGTTAAGGTAGGTTTTTGGATGGACACAACTACCAAACAAACATTTTATTACTCCTAAAAAAACACAAAATCCATCATCCTATTCTCTATCAGGTCCCTCTTCATCTCTGAGTACTTTCTTCCTCCCTTCATCCCGTCCAACATCCCTATCCTGTTCCTTCCCTTCCTCTTTTGCCCAACATTCTCCCCTCTATCACAGTCTTCAACATCCCACTGCCGGTCAACACCCCCTTCAGCCACATATCCTGCCTCCATAGGATTGCTCCCAACAAACCCCTCTCTTCGCCCACCATACCAAGTACTTCTTCATTTGTTTTCTTCTCTGTCCATTTCACCTTCTCCATTATTCTCCACACCAACATTTCAAAAGCCTCCAATCTACGTCTATCCTCCTGCTTCAATGACCACGTTTCCGCACCGTACATAGCTACGCTCCATAGCAAAGTTTTTACGCGTCTTTTCTTAACATCCTTACTCAACGTCCCTGTCATCAACTCCCTCCTCCTTGTGAAAGCCTCTTTGCCTAGCGCAATTCTTCTCCTTACGTCCCTACTACTTTGACCGTGTTGGTCCAAAACACTACCGTGATACGTAAACTGTTCCACCTGCTCTAGTTTTTGCCCCCCTATTTTAATGTTAAGCTTAGCCTTTTTCTTTCTAGAAAATCGCATAACCTTTGTTTTATTAATAATGATTCTCATCCCATACCTGTCGCACTGAATTTCCAATTCACTCAGCAATGCTTGCAACCCCTTGGCTGACTGACAAACTAAAGATTGGTCATCAGCGAACCTAACTGATTTTACGAATTCCCCGCCCACTTTCATTCCTACCTCCAGTTCTTCCCATGCCTCTTTGATCATTTCCTCTGCATACAGGTTGAACAGCAACGGTGATAATGGGCAACCCTGCCTTACACCCCTTCCTAACACTGCCCAACCGGACTCCCCGTTTCCCACCCGCACCTGAGCAATCTGAGACATGTATAGGTTGCAGGTTCCTTTCCTTCCCTCCAAGCTATTCCTATTTTCTGAAATATACTCATTAGTTTTTCCTAATTCACTCTTTTAAATGCTTTTTCGAAATCTACGAAACAGCCAAATACCTCCTGGTTGTATTCTATATTCCTCTCGACTAATAATCTCATTACTGCAATGGCATCACGCGTACCTCTCCCTTCCTAAACCCAAACTGATCATCCCCTAAGTAATTATTTGCCCTACTCTTTATCCTGTTGTTTATGACCCTGAGAACACCTTTAGCTGCGTGGCATATCAAACTTATCGTCCTGTAGTCCTCATATGATGTAGCCTTTACCTTTTTCGGAATAGGAACTAAAACTGATCTCACAAAGTCTTCCATAGAACTTATTCTTATTATTATTATTATTATTAGGTATTCTACCGGTTAAGGTAGGTTTTTGGATGGACGTAATTACTAATTAAATAATTTGTGGCCCCTAGCAAAACACAACATCCTACTCTACATCAGGTCCCTCTTCAGCTCTGAGTACTTTCTTCCTCCCTTCATCCCGTCCAACATCCCTATCCTTTTCCTTCCCTTTCCTCGTTTGCCTAACATTCTCCCCTCAATTACAGTCTTCAACATCCCGCTGCCGGTCAATACCCCCTTCATCAACTTTTCCTGCCTCCATAGGATTTCTTCCAACAAACCCCTCTCTTCGACCACCATAACAAGTACTTCCTCGTTTGTTTTTTTCTCTGTCTATTTCACCTTCTCCATTCTTCTCCACACCCACATTTCAAAAGCCTCCAATCTACGTCTATCCTCCTGCTTCAATTACCACGTTTCCGCGCCGTACGCTCTATATCAATCAATAGCTGCTTGGGATATCAAACTTATTGTCCTGTAGTCCTATATATATATATATATATATATATATATATATATATATATATATATATATATATATATACATGCAATTAGAGAAGACTGATGATGACGGTCGTGCCGTCGAAACGTCAAAACTACATATGTGAGTGTCCTTTCTTTGTGTTTCTATGTTCTAAAAATGTACAACTGCGTTTATATGTATGCATGTAGGTGCGTGTATAGATCTAAATGATGAATACAAAAACCCATAACATAGGTTATGTCGCCAAATATACTTGCTCTTAAAGTTGCAACCTCGCTTCCCACAGTTCCCAGTCCAAAGATTTGAAAGACTCTTCGATCTACCTGAGCATTTTCCTGCGCGCATCATACGATTGGATCGAGTCCGCAGAAGTGCAGGAACCAAGAGGGTAGGGAAACCCTCCTCACCTCTCTCTCTCGTTATTCCGCCCTAGACACAACGGGGAAGGAATGCAGCAACACCAAGAATTATCACAATTAATATTTACTAAGTATTTGATATGAAAACCATTAACACAATACTTCAGCGGTTCGAATGAACTAAGTATTTTAGGGTTATTCCACGTTGTTGGTTAAGAAATCCGATGTTTCACGAGTATTTAGTTCATCAGTATCAATATCATATTTCTTTGGAAGTTGGTTCAGCCAATACAAATCCTCTGAATCTTACCCGTGCCAATGTTTATAATCGGTGGCTTTTCATTTGAAATTAAAAACTTATCCAAAACTATTATTTTGCTCGTCCATATGGCGCAAACACCTCTGTTTCATGAACCCTAATTTCAACGTTTTACTGCACGAAGCGGTTTCCCACCTCAACTCCACAAGAGCTGCGGACCTTCGCGCCCGTCGACACCGCACCCCGGAAGCCTTCAAAGGTGGCAAATATTTGTTTAACCCTTTCCTTTACAACAGGGACGATCCCCTGCTGTCTCCGCCAGCTACAAATGGCCAATTACACAAATGTATCTCTGCTATCTCCACGATTGTTTATCATCGAAATGCATCCTCCGTTGGACGGCTGTGGCCCCGCTGACGGTCGCACAGAAGCGGGGGAGGGATGAAGCGGACGCCGCCGGCCCATCTGTCGTCGATCACTTCCGCCCGACTAAACTCGCGCGTCCCTACTGGGCCTACCCCAACTCCGCGCCCCTCGAAATCACTCTCCGCACCACTCTGCTCTCCTTCGACACCCTTCCGTACCCTCGCAGCCCCTCCGCCAGGCCCTCCGGTGCATTTTCACGCACGCGGTCCTCCATAAACTGTTTCACCCGTGTGAGTGAGGGGGCTCTAATCCTTGGACATCGCCCCCCTTAAACACATCGCGAAACCAAATGGTAGGGTGGGCCAGACGACACCACACAGCGCACCCAAAATAGCAGAGTGGGCGGATGGCGAAATGGTGCGCGAAAGCCACCAACCGCCTAGCCGTCCCTGACATCGGACGGATGTCGCACACGTCCGGTGGTTAAAAGGGAACCCCTTCGTTCGTCAACAGTCGGATAAGCGGCGAAGAGACGCTGAATTTGCGAAACAATACGATTTTAAAAACTCGTAGCTCGACTAAATTATTAGAAGAATATCTGAGAATCATAAAAAGACCGGAGGTTCAGTCATAGACTAACTCTGTTCACAAGAACTAGAAGCAGGTCGGTCTTACCGTCAGCCGTGGGATCACCCCTTGCGGTGGCTTAAAGAGCGCAGCGCAGCTGTTGCAAATTAAATGAGAAAATCCAGTCGAGGTCCCGAGTTCGAAGCTCGTCTGCGTGTATTTAAACTCTCTGCTGATCTCGAGCCACGCGACATTTCGGGAGAGGAACCTCATCCAGTTCACGAGGTGGCCTCAACCACAACATTCCAATTCAATGACCGCGGTAGTTGGAGATGCAGAACCAAGGCATACGTACTATATTACTTTGATAAGACGGGCGAAACAGGAGGGAAGATTACTCTCTCGTAAGAGAAGGGTGACCACGGCCGCCAGCGATTCCGATCCGAAGTTTCAGCGCTCTCCTTTCCAATAGAGTCGCAGTTTCCCGCGATGTGCAAAGGGTAGAAATGGTTACGGGGACCATCCGGAAATCTACCTTTAAAAGGTAGAATTCCTTTAATGAATGAAGTCCAACCTCGTCGGGTTTTTGGCAACTTCCATCAAACAGTCCGTCAAGTGACTGAAGGGCAGTTCAATGAAATCCAAAAATGACGCCAGGAGAAAGAGAACAGAGTTTTTAACGAAAGTGGTTCACTTAGAGTTTCGGCGGAGGAGAAGGGAGGAAGTGGGTCGCCACGTGCGAAGGGGGTCGCGGGGGAGAGTGTGCCAGGGAGGAATCCTTAGTGCGCATCCCAACATGCAGCGGTTCGCCTCGTTCCGCAGGGAATGCAACCGCGCCCCCTCGAGCGCCGCTACTCCAATGGCTTCGACCCTCGAGGTGTTTCCAATCCGGGTGCAATGCTTTGCCAACTCCACAAATGCAGATGAAAGGTGGGATGGAGAGAGGTCTTCCTTCCTTTTAATTTGGTCGTTTCTTTTTTCAAAAGAGAAAACCTTTTCCCTCGTCAGCTATAAAGCGAAAATTAAACACTGAAAATTGGCCAGAGTCTTAATCTGTGGAATACAAGAACCATCAAAATGCAGACTTAATATTAAACAGATCAGTCATCGACAGTTTAAAATATGTACTCGCGCACACACTCCTAATTTATACATTCTACATATTCATTATCAGAGCTTTCCTGAAATCTTCAATCCCTCCAATGTAGTAGGGTTATGTGTTTGCAAAAAACAAAAGTAAAATAATCGATACATCTTGGCTAATATAATAAAATTATATTATTCGGGCGAAAAAGCAACTCCCAGAGACCTTGGGTTTTCGACGGCACGGGAGATTCCAGCGGCACACACAGAGAGAGACATACGCACCGCCTAGCCTGATCCGCACTGGTGCCACAAGTGAATAAAAAACACGAAGAGTCGTTAATTATGATCTGATTCTTCACAAGTTCTTAACATAAGGAGAGATCTTGAAATTTGTCGACGAAAAGGCATTGCACAAGCAAAGGATTTGAAGCGGTGCATTTCGGGAGCTGAGAGTAAAAAGGGTGGGTGCCGCCTGATGGATTAACCCCATTCTCTCTTCATATATTTTACAGTAATAAATAGACTTTTTCCGATTTAACGTTCTAAATGCATTTGCGTGAACGTATGTGCACACACACAGATATCAGACATCCTAAAGCAATTGAGGTTTCATTCACTCAAGAGATTACGGAGAGACTGTTTTGGCACTAAACACATTAAAAGCATGGACAGTGTATATGGCACTAGTCACTACAATACAGCTGACAGTCAAAATACTTCAACGCCCCTGAGTCATGGGTAAAGAGTAGGCAGTTAGCAGGCATTGGTGGGAGCTCCCTGAGGCACAGTCTTTCACCTCAGTAGCCGGGAAAACATTGATGTAAATCACTGTATCGTTTGGAAATAATAGAAGTTTGCTGTTTATGCGAGATCTTGGTTTTTTAATGATTATCGAGATTAGTTTATACCTGTAACACCTTCCTGTGACACTCCTGAACTTATGTCGGCCTCTGACGAGCTCACTTCACCGAAGACTTCTTTTTGTACACGGTTAGATGAGAAGCCGCTTATCCAGTTAGTCACTTGTTAGGACAGCGAGGAAGGGGCAGGAATAGGATATAGATATAGATTAAATGAAGAATACAATGTATCTCTCCACTGTCCTTGGAACAGTGGAAAGATATGTTGTATTCTTCATTTAATAAACATGAATTTCCACAAAGTTGAGCCGGGAACAATAGGATACGGATGTTGGACGAGATGAAGGGAGGAAGGAAGTATATGCGGAGATGAAGAGGGGCTTGTTGTAGAGTAGAATATTGGGCTGTGTTTTGTTAGGTGAGACAAGATATTTATTTGGCAGTTTATATGGGGTGTTCCACCTAATTATAGTCACAGGATATCATCAAAAAAAGAATCAATCGATTCCTAAACCGATGCTGATTACGGCGGAGCATGTTCCACCTGACGAGGAAGGCCGCTATATTGCTAAAAATGACAAGCTTAAAGACATTTAGTTTTCACGATATCAATGATAAAGAAATCGCTCCGTAGTGACTGAGAGGCCATCGCTATCGTCGCCTTTGTAAAGATGGCTTTGCGGGATGTGATCCGACTCCCAGTCGTGAGGCACTAAACTTCCTACCACCGGCTCAGTAAAAAACTGTTGTAAATAAGATGCAAAATCATCACCAAGTTCCTTTATTATTCTGGCGGGGTTTTTTTGAAACTAGGACTTTGTATGCTTTTATATGTCGGAACTGTTTTTCTATTCCCAACTGGGACAAAAAAATACGCCACTCATGAGCTCTTCAGGAATAGGGAGAATTCCGCTTTGTGCGCCAATATTGTTCTGCGCATGTTCTGAAAGTAATTATTTCGAATAATGACCTTGTTTACACTGTCTCCACCAGTTTCGCCATTTCATACAATCAAATAATACAGACGTGAACGATTCGCTAGTATCTCCCTCTCGTTCGACCAAAATGATTTGGTTTATCCTCTAAATATTTGCAAAACATTTTCTTTTAAATGTGCTCAATATTTGACTTATCGGCAATTTAGCGTAATAATTTGAAGACGGACTGATAATACGAAGCATGGACTTCATAGCAAACACTTATTTTGGTATTGACCTCCTGATATCTAGTGCCGAAAGTGACGTAACTAGCTTGAATGCTCGAAAAACATTGATTTTCCTTATGTTTCTTAAATTCCTAACCTATCACCTATTCTAAAAACTAAGAACGCGTTCGTGTATACCAACTCCGATGCCTCGGCAGTTCGATGACAAGGGACCCCCGAGAAAATCGAGAGGTCCCCGGCGCAATGGGAGGACAGGCCTTAGATAAACAAAACCTGCTCCATTTCGGTTCGAAAGAGTCTTGGGAGAAACCTCCGCAGTCCCGCGGAGAGAGCATTAACGGAAGCGCACGAAGTGAGTGCGCTCGCCGTATGCACAGAGAGAAGTGCGCCCAAGGACCTCCGAGGCCTTACACACACGCACGAGAAGAAATCCTCAAGGGATGAGGGGGTCGTAAAGACATGGGAAACGGCAGGATTTACGTCGCGGCTCCGGCATTTACTTAGCTGCCCTAACTACGCAGCATCTAGTCAAATTCGAGCGCGGGTGGGTGTGATCGAGGAAGCTGATGTTTCTACTCTGGAGTTGGAGATGCTTAGGCGGGCGTTTGGAGCATTTATCGCTAAGGAGAAGATTGGAATAGAATCGAAAGGGGCTCGGCACAACCCCTTACTCACACAATCAGGCATCTCCTGGACGGCGCCTTCGGGTCGCAAAAGGACATGGACATCCTGTACTCCGCCCTGCGTGTCGAAGGAAGGAACAGAAAGAGGGCTTTGGAGGCAGATCCGCTTCTCCTGGGGGCAGGGCCCTTGAGCGGGGGAGGCCGAATCGCCCGCCGTGTGTCTCACGTGCACACAAGGGCGCTGGTTTGGAGGAGGAAGAGGAGCTAGTCCCCCAAGTGTGTTGAGATGTAACTCATGACGAGTGAGTCAAACGCTCCCTCCCTGGGCGACGGATGCACTGAGGACGGCGAAAGATTGAGTGGGGCGGGGGCGAGGGAGGGACGGTGGGAGATGACACGACGTAGGTCTCTCACGTGCGCCCCCTGTGGGTCTTCAGAGGGGGAATGCGCGCGGGAGGAGAAACATGACTCGCGACACCCGTCACGTTCCGACCGTCTCCCTGTTTCTTTTCATGCGGTTCACAAAACATGTCTCCTCCTCTCGTCTCTCTCTCTCTCCTAATTCGCGGGCGGGGAGATGGTCCCACCTTCGTCGTTCGGACGCGCACGCTTAATTTGATTTGTTTCAAAGCCCCACGTGACGCAAGCAACAGTTCATCGGGTCTTCGAGCGGACGAGAGGGAGAGAACGTCTCCCCCGGAACGTGTCGCCCGTTTTAAACTTCCGGGCTGGGATTTCGCGTGTACCTGCCAAATTGGTAAAGTGCAAAAAACCCCTTGACTATACATTTGAATGTTCTGTCAATACTCCTTTGAAATTAGGGACCTATATAGTTCCAGGGCTTCCTTTCGTTAGGGCGCCTTAAATTTCAAGATAAATTATAATTTCAGGCATGAATTCCAGCGGCGACCACAGAGCTGTTTGGTGGGAATTAGCTTTAATCATTTCAACGCTCAGGATTAGAGAAATTTCTCATAGTGACGTCGAATTTCTCTTAACCAGCACGTCGGTTTAATTAAACTCTTGACAAATCATCATTTATGAGGATACTTTTCAAAAAGCGGCGACAAAAACAACAGTTGTGAAAATGCAGCGTGTTGGCCAGTTATGGTTCACACCGAGATAATTAAAAGGGCACTGACTGAATTTTTGTCGCGACAGGAGAGATGTAAACACGCATTAGGCCTGCTACTATCATAAATACTCAGGTTTCTCTTGGATGGAATGAAGGTATTTATAACTCCGCGCAGTTTTTCGCCTTGAGAAGACGTCTCAGGAGTCGAGGCGAGGGGAGGGGGTGAGGTACGTCGGCGATTCCCTTCAGAATAAGGAAGCCTCGAGAGAAATCCAAATTACGAAGCCTTACCGTTGGACCGCGAGTGCCAATGGTCCAAATTTAATATGGCCGTTTCTCATGCTTACAATGGCAGAAAACAAAGCAATTGCAAAGCTCACTTCCAATGTTCTCCTCAACCGTCAAAGTTAACGAGACTCCGCTAAGGAGCTACTAACTGTGGGTAATGAGTTGAGGAAATCATGAATTTGAACCCTTGGACTCTTGTCAGTTGCTCGAGTTTTCACCGCGTCCGTTGGCCTGAATAGACCATAGTTTGGGCTGTGTTTCATCTGGGGTCATCAGATCGAAGGTGGATTGCTTTCCCATACCCTGTGCAGTGGATAGAATCCATATTCTCGGCTGATACATGTGCATAGTGCGAAAAAAAGATCTTTCCGGCAACCGACCAACCAGAGGGCAGCGAGCGGGCGGGTTGATCGTCGGAGGATGGGACCTCGAAAGCTGCGGCAATCTCCCTTTGAACTGAAGGCACCAGATGGAACACTGCCGAAACTGGTGTCCGTCCAGGTCAACGGAAACCAGAGAAACACGACCCGTGAGCTAATCGAATCCACACCTCCGAACGAACAATATTTGCATTATCTGAATTTGATTCGCGCCCATCTATCAATTACAAAACGTACATTAGTGCTTTGTTAAGTTATTTTCTCTACATTTATCAGAAAATTATTGATTAGAAACCGACAAAATCAACAATTAAGGAAAATACGATATTAGTTTCAGTTCGAACATTCTCATTAGGACACTAGACGCCTTTTAAGGGCTTTGGAATTCTTTCCGCATATTCTGAGTCCCTTCCTTTGAGTCGAGGATATTTAAGAGTGTGTGCCGACAATGCGAGAGGGTGGCCGAGAGAGAGAGAGAGAATTCGCGAGCCTTCTCGTGTGGTTGTCCCCCGATGAAGACCCCGAATGATGAGTCCGAATATGGGAATATTAAGAGGGGGTGCGTGCGGAGTGGATTGCTTCGGGCCAACTCCCCCTCCTCACGACCGAAGGGGACGAGCAAGGCGTGGACGCTGGACGCGCCGGCTCAGTGATCCGGGTTCCTCAATTCAGGGGTGTGCAATTTAGGAGAACTTGGTCGGCAACGGGCGGCCCGAAACGCATCGCCTCTCCCCACGAAACGAATGATAGAGGGCATTCAAAACCGGTCATAAAATCGTTGGACAACATAGCAATGAATGTTGCCTATGAAATGTAGTGCACTATTTCTCCAAATACAATCGAAAATGTCATTATTCTTCGCAAACACAGCGAAATATATTGGTTTATGTGATAATGCCACCATGTATACGCTGAATTTGACGAATTCAGAGTAGCTTAAATCTGAAATACAGTAAATTATATGAACCAATAACGATGCATAGATGTAAAATAAATGGAGTTGACTGAATATCATTTTAAACTTGAAAGTAAAAAAGGCCAGCGGTAAACGTTTGCGTTAATTCGACACTAATCCCATATAAGCAAAACTATTGTTGATTATCGCCAAACATATAAAGCTATAGAAGAAAAATTTATTAAATAATGAAATTAATGGGCTTTTTGATGTGTTGCGTTAGCAAAACATTTTTTCGCAAGTTAAACTCGTTTTTTTATCTTCGGAGAAACCAAAAAATAATTTAAAATCTCGTCTGCTGGATGTGAAGCCGTGGATTTATGTTCCGGTGAGAAATGTGGCATCGCATGCACGCAACCCATTTCTTCCCGGAACGAAATCTTAGAATGACTACTATTTAAAAATCTCTGGTCACAGCACGTGTCAAAAGCAGCCGCGGCAGGACAATGATCGAGATTAGCAAATGCGCTCAGTGGAGTTCATTCCATCAATCGGCAGGCAGCGCGGCGGGGCGGAGCAACGGAGACGCTGCTCACGATCCCACCGGCCGCCTAACCGTTAGGAGGGCGCCCCGCGCGAAGTGTTCAGCGGTGTCCGAGGGGCGGGCGGGTGCCTCAAGACGCTTGCGATGACTCACGTAAGGGGACGACGCCCGCTATTAAGCCACTCTCTTGGATAGGGATCCAGAGACAACTGCCACAAGTCTTGGGATACAGACAAATTTAGCGATCCAATGAACATTTTGTATTTAACGAGAGAAAATTGACATGCTCTCCGAACATAAGGAAGAATTCCTATTCACTTCTTAAAAACCATCGGGCTATGGTGAAAGATTCAGTGTTGCGATGTCGTAATATGAGGGAATAACAAGAGATTACTCGTAATCTAGATTTTTTATTCTCTGTGCATCATTTACTAATGCCATGCAGCACGGAAACAACCAGACAGGGTTCCGAAAAACTTGGAAATTTCCTTTTTACAAAAGATGAAATGAGACATATTATGCAATAGTATGTACTCGTGCAAAAAAAATGCAAACATTGCCCAAACGAAACGTACACGAGGCTGTACACTTGTACTGGGGCTCAGCCGACTGACCTGTTGATGTTCCCGTAAGAGCGCGTGCAGGTGTTGCCGATGGTCACCAGAACCGCCACCTCCGTGCCATTGTCCACGAGTCGAACCAGCTCTTCACCTTTCCATTTTTGAATGAAGATAGCACTGATGTTTCCTGCGAAGGAAAAGGAACATTAGTGAAACTCGATGGAATGCAGAAGCTGAAGGGCGAATGAGCGATGAAATATGAAAGACACAGACGGAAGTCCAAGTGACTGCTTCGAGCCCACCAAAAGAAGCTGTCTCAAGTCGAGAGTCTGTCTGGCGGCCGTGAAAAGCAAGTCATCGCAAAAATGCAAGATATAATTATAATATTCAACGACTTACTGAATGGTTGCTGAGTAAAAGACCAGTAGAAACGTAAGAGTGACAGCGCTACTGGAGGACAACCGATCCGAGAAACCAAAGATGGCTCTCTTGAACGAGCTTTTGGGTTTAAACCGTGAACTTCTTCACCTCCATTGTAATCAGGAATAACGTGAAGTATCTTCGAAAAATTCTAGACACATAGATTTTTTATTGTTGTAAACGAGAAAGATTTATGGGAATACATTTACCGAGATTTGTTTCCTTCTTTCCTGAAAACTTAGCCAGCGTTAACTCTCGGTAAGAAATCAATAATTAGATAGTAATGATCTAAAATGAAACTAGCGCTCAAAGAACGGATATGTACGCATAACATTGAATTAAAAAAACTAAGATAATGTATTTAAGGCCAAAGCATAGGTGAAACTATTGGAGTTTGAATTGTGGAGATGCCAAGAACTATAATATTCTCAATTCAAGAAGTACTCGATGTTTCAGGCATGTGTCAATTACTATTCTGAACGATCAGTCTTCGCACCTTAGCGAATGACAAACTTTTAAGGCTCAACTTCAATGAAATATCAAGACAACTGCACCTTTATACCTGTGGGTGGTGCTAACCTGACTAATGATAGCCGATTAGCATCATATATTTTGTTTACACTTTTGTAATCTAGAGTGAGATACTGTGATGGCGAGCCGGCAGTTTAAAGTGCCGGTTCGCATTATGCCACGAGTCTTATCAAATAAAAACCTCACAAAAGAACCCTCTTAACGTTTGAAACTGGATATCGCTATAGCATACACTCGGGTAAACATGAGCCAGGTGCCGATCGGTGATCACTTGTGTCCTCTGCTTTCGCCACAAGAGTCACTGCCAGCCGCTCACCGCAGGGAATGGACAGGCAGACACTGGGGGGATCAATAAGTACGCCTTCCTCTTCCACTCACCTCAATCAATCACTCCGAAACCGTCCAAGTGACGGCGAATGACGACAAGGGTGAAGGATTCACCCCAATTTCGTGTCGTGCGAGCCACCCTTGATTTTTGCAAGCACTCAGCAGCTCTCATGTTTCCCAACAGAAATACAAGGTATTTAAATAGATTGTATGATTTATAACGCTACTGAAGAAATCATTTCCGTGGCATTACATACATTTTCATTTATTTATTAAATAAAGCAAAGAAATTAAAGTTTAGAGGCTTGGAAATTTAATTTAAAAAGATAAATATTGTTGCAATTGCAGAGCGAGCTAGATGCTCCGAACCCGCTTGAAGAAAAATCATATTTTTTGATGGGGTACACTGACTCCATATTTATGACTTCATTATTTTATACCATAAAGCTTTCTTCAAAATATATTCCATTAGCATGAAACATGTCATTGAATACACGAAAATAGATCAAGGAAGTGATTTTATAAATTTTTTATTCGAATTCTCGTACATATATTATGCAAAAAATAACTTCGGGATATATTATTAGCTGAATGTGTAACCTATATGACGCAAAGTTTAAGTGAATTGATTTCAATGTCACCTCAGCCGTTGTAGTTGAAGTAAGATCACTGCCCGCACCTTTCACAAGTGAACATCCTGATGGATAAGAAACGAATGATTAAAGAGAGCAAGCAGGCCAATGAGGACTGGACGTTTTCGGATTATTTTGGAAAAGAAAGTTAAAATGAAAGTGAAAGTAACCAAGAGCTAGAAACGAGGAGAAAAGGATAAGAGTGATGAAGATATATTTTTGTTTTGAAGGCAATTAAGACAAACAGGGGTTTCGGGTCGATCAGGAGAGCCAATGAATTCTTGTCTGCGGTCTGGAAGCAAACATTGAGCGCAGAGAAACGGAAGTGAAACGCAGGGGAAATAGAAAAGTAGGGAAATTATAGACATTGAGGTAATATCTGTGGGAGATAGAGAGTGCGAATGAACCGGAAGGAAAGAAGAGGCGAAACATAACGATGAACGACTAAAGGGTGGAAACACCAGCCTGGAGGGAGAGAAGCATTTCGATTTATGATTAAGCAATTTAAATACATATCTGGAGGGCGATTTTCCAAGAAGGCATGGACTTGTATGCTATCTACATCTGCGCAAATATTCCGCGATCCGCCCAAAAGGTGTGTGGCAGGGGGTGCAAGCACCGGGTGGAAAGAGTAAGGGATGGTAGAGAGGGAGGGTGCTCGAAGGGAAAAACGTCGACTCAAAATCCCTGAAAATCACGTGCGAGGAAGTTATCAGAGGGAGGCACCGCACCAGGGCGCACAAATATTATCGCCCAACCCAGTTCTAGACATATACCCATTTTATCATCTTCAGAAGTTTCCTCCTATACGTATGATTTTCTTAGAATTTTTTCCAGCATAAATTTCCTCGTATTAAATAGGAGGGGATGAAAATGAACATCAACCACTTATGTGACAGAATATGACGGCATCAAGAAAAAAGGGAAAATCAGAAACAATTATTGTTGATAGTGAGGCAGAGAATGATGTCGAATGGAGGAATCGAATAACTGAGGAAGTTCTAAGAAGACATGGAACGGAAATAAAGGAGAGCCAATGTCCTCTTGTCGGGGGGACACCATGGTTTGCCCTGACGAAGGCAAACAAACCATGGCCGAGTGCAAATGGAGCGGGAGGGGCGAGCCGGGGGGTGAGGGGGAAGGGATGTGCCCTCGCAAAGGGGGAAGCCGACTGGAGAGTCACGCGGAGGTGTCTGCCCCGCGGGGGTGACCCGTGACGGTGGGAGAGAAATCAATGCGCTGTCAACAGTCACCGATTGGAAGACTGCTGATGATGGCGTCAATGGTCCAATTCCTGCTTCCTCAAATCTAGCACACCAAACGGAATCCTCAAATTGCCTGGCTCCTCAATCATCTAAATATCCTTTCACTAATTGCGTTTTGGCCAACGCCTTTTTATCTCCAACCTTCATCTTTTCCCTAATAATTTCTTGTTTGATGGACGAACGGAGAGTAAGGAAACATATCACAATCGACTGGCGATGATAAGAAGCAATATTCCTTTTCATTAGTAAGAAAAAATATGAGCCAACGATTAACAACAACATAAAAACGGAATATATCGTAAAGTAATCGAATGGAATGGATGAGATCATGAAAACTGCGCAGATGAGATAACACTTTCCTAATTGCTAAGAGGACAGTTTCTATCAATAACAACTCCCAAAAAACAATGAAAACAGCATATATTTGTTTTCTAACGGTGCAAACTGGAACGGGGAACCTGTTCGGACTTTGGGCAAATCGTCAAAAACTAAGCTGAGCAGGGGATGTTAATGGTGAGTGGCTTCTTTAGAATTTCAAGCGTTAATACCTGATTACTCTGTGCCTATTTTATCCTAGAACACCGTCGTCATAAAGATCTAGGATTGATAAATGATCGCACCCTTGCTTGCAGTTTGCAATCACTTCAATCAATTCCCTCAGTGTTAAGAAACCAACTATATTAGGACGGTTCTCACGTATTGCAGGTATCCGGTGGATTCTGCCCACTTGTCAAGCAGAATTGATTCTCACCAACCAATCCTTATATGGACAGTTAATGCACTATTGATACTCATACACTCATCTACTTGCACTAAATATTATGATTCAAGCAACTTTAGAATATCCCGACGACCGCCACAAGGAAAGACCTCGGCACAGATGCTTTTGTTTGTATACATGTGGTTCAATAAAAGTCGTAGAGTATTTATTTAATCTTGAGCATAATGGTGAACACTTCATTAAAAATCTTTTTAAAATATTTCTTAACTTTTGAGGATAACTTGACTCTTGGATCTCTTTCTGACCAAAATAATCTTGCTCTGTCCCTGCGGTACGTATATTCCACCTTTTTCTCCGATGTTGGTGGAAGGGGCTGTTTGCCAACGCCGGGTTTCCTTCATTCCCTTTCGCGTCGTTTCTATTTCCAAAACCGAACTGTCCAACGTTGTTTCCTCCTTGGCCCTCTCCCACCAAAGTACCCATTAGGCCCTCGCTCCCTTTCACTGCTCCCTCAACCTCTTGTCCGGTAGTTCGCAAGAGGTCACCCGTCACTTCCACATGAATCCAGTAAGCTAAACGTAAATGGAAAACGGATGGAAAAATGAAGTCATTTACGTGACCGATTTAACTGAAAAGTCTCGGAAAAATATGAATGGCTAATCGTTTAGTTTACCAAGAGATCGCTGGTTAGGATTCATTAGAACTGCAAGTACACACATAATATCCTCACGAAGTCGGTGTAATTACAGGATATACAACGAAGAGAAGATAGATTGGTAAAATTTTTCGATAAGTGTATCTAAAATATTGGAAGACGTATATTAGGAATCACTTCTGGGGCGAAGTTTAAATCGCAGACTATGGCACTTGCACAAATCGGAGGTCAGTTTCCACGGCATGATGTAACACATGTTTCACTGACCCCGTCGAACGCATTACGGGAGGTGGGATCATGAAAAAAAGATCTACGAAAGTTCAAGCGCAGAAATGATTTAAAGGCCTTTTTACCGCAAAAGAGAAATAAACAGAATAACTGTAAACGATGGAGCTCTGAAAACTATAATGTTGTTCTAACCAGCCTGGAGCGGGGCCATTATTTCATCTGAAGGCCGTGCCACGCGATGATCAAGCTTAGTTGCTTACTTTTGGTGATTGGAATTATCATAGCCCACTCACAAACAATTTAATGCCACTCAAATTGTGATGTCCATCAAATGGACAAATAACAGTTGAACGTCAGTCTGCGGAGATTGTATTTAAAGCTATACTAATCGATGAAAAATTATTAGCAGCAGCGGCCCTCACTCAAACTCAGTCCCAGCACCGCATTGCCTTGCATTAATGCAAATGTTACTGACGCCAATCTATCCTCCAAACTACGAATTACACCTGTTCCAGTAAACTGAGAGAAAAAATAGATGAAACTAATTAAACGGAACAAAGAGTATGAATGTCGCTAAGTATATATACAGATATATACATTTCTCATCCAGCTGTATGATAGAACAGCCGCGCCCGTAAATGCATGTGGTCGTGACTGGAAACTTCAATCTCGCACGCAAACTTCATTTTGAGATTTTAGAGAACTTTCCTCATTTGTTCTTAGCATTTCACTTAAACGCTTGATGTTTTCACGGAGTCTCATGAAAACAAAAACCATGAGATTACGAAAGTACTTTATTTCCTGATGTTGAATTAGAACCTGAAAAATATTTGGCGAATGTTGCCGTACTCCAGGCCGGGTTTTCATTAAAGCCGATAATTACGCAACGCCACCATTTCGGACGTGCGGGATTGCGCCTGGCAGCGGGACTCATGGGAGGCAGACTCCGCGAATGGCGTTGGCGTTGCTTGATTTCAATCCTTCGGGTTTTTCGTCCCGAAAACACGTAACAGAGAATGGACGGTCACGGGGCTCAGATATCATAAGAAGTCTTAATGCCCTTCCCTCTGTGTGCGACCAGTTGGCACATTGGACGGTTTCTTATTTTTTCCATCTAGATTCACTCCTTAGCACCATGGTAATTACATAATATTAAGGAAAAAATGTTTACAGTCACTTTATTTTAAATGTTTTTATCGTGACTGCATAACGAATCAATGTTGTCAGAGCGTGAGCTACGAGGTTTCGAGTCGAGTTCCCGCGCCACAGTTTAATGCCAACGAGTCTCAAGCTATTATTTGTTTGCCCGAAATTATGATCCATTACTTATTACACGTCAATAGTAGACGTCAAGCTATTCCTGTGAAGGATACTCTTCAATTGCGGCCTTAAGAATGTTTATAATTGGCCGTAGCCTGAAATTATCTTCAAATAGGATAGGTAAGGGTGAGTCTTCGGAACGGTAAAAAGGATTCAACCGTAATGAATAACTGATAGTAGCATTATTCCACTGGATAAAATTTATTTTACAACCGGGTTTCGATTTTTTACATCATCATCGGGTATCAGGTAAAATAAATGCCATCCAGTGAAAAAGTGCTACTATCAGTTATCCATGATGTTCGATTTACACCACATTACGCCTGAGGCCACTCAATTTGTATTGAACAGTAAATTCAATTAATTTTAAAGTTGGCTTAAACGAGTGTGTGCTCCCACTTCGCAGGCTGACCCTCAAGGAGCTAACGGCAGCGGTCAATCGACTCAAGGGTAAGTTCGGTATGAGAGGTGAGAGTTCACGTAGGAGGGGCCATGAGCGGGTGGAGGGGAAGTCCCTCCTTGCCTCCCGCTGATAGCTTTCTGGTCAGGTCCGGTGCCCAAAAGGTCGCATGGCTTCGGGAGTGTGCTCATGTGTCGTCGGTATTCGAACCCGCGGCCCCCGGGTGGGCAGTAGAACACGCAATCAGGAGCTGGGCTGCGCGCGTTGACAAAATATGACGGCTTCCGAACTCCATCACGGGAGATGGACAAAGTGGTGATTTGGTTCATGGATATGTCACGTCACCCACGCACACTATTAAAAGAATTTCGCCAAAGGATTGCAATCACCAAAACGCTAAAGAAATATTGTCCACGAAAAAGCTACCCGAACATTATATTCACATGTATTCCACAAAAAAAATGAGGATTCATTAGAAGAGTGTACTGGGTAAATGAGATGAAAAGGCGAAAGAGAAATGTTATCTGTCGCTGGTTACGCTTCATATAGAGTATGCTGTTAGTGTATGGGATCCCCACGAGGTTGGATTGATTGCCGAATTGGATCGCTTGCAGCGTGCAGATGAGCTAGATTTGTAAAACGTTGTCATGGTAAACTTAGCAGCGTACCTAAAATATTAGAGCAGCTAGGCTGGGAATCACTCACGTAGAGAAAGATAAATTACAGATTAAATCTCTTGAATAAATTGGAAGGATATAAGACACCACAAAATCGTGTGCCATTGATGACGACAATGCGCTAGCATCGAAACCAGTCAGGTTCTTCTTTTTGAAGAGTATAGAATACTAATAGTTCTTTTAATATCTTATCATGTGATTCGACAAAGTGGCTAAGCCATACTTTTTCACATTAAACTGTTTTTCGTGGCTCGAAATACGGTTTTCGTAGTCCAAGTGCAGTTATCCATGGGCGGTCGGACAGAGGGAGGCGTACCCGACGCCTCACTCTTACCCCGGAGCGGCCCTTCCCGGGGGCTGCGATCGGCCGTCCCCAGCTGATTTGGGGCCGCGATGCTCTTCCTGCCTCCCCACGTCCCAGACCTCCGCAATCCATGGAGCGCGCTCGCACCACGCCGTTGAGAAATCCCCGAGTCGGCTTCCCCGGCGGCGACGCCGGAATCTTTCCACGGGGTCCACACCCCCTCCACGCCCCACCCCCCTCTCCGCTCTCTTAGTCCCCAGCAAACGCTCGTTGTCTTTCGGAGTAATTGGCAACAATGGTTGGGTCCATTTTCCTCTTCAAGGATGTCCGAAGGCAGAGCGCGCGAACTGAAGTGCCCCTTCTCAAATGGCTCCCGCCGGCAGTTGCCAAACATTCTCTTCGCCCCCCGCCCGCCTCCCTCATTGAGTCGTGGCGAGGTTTCACTTCTGCGCGCGTCTCTCTCGAACCGCGCGCGGAAAACATGCATCGCTCGCCGGGCGACTCCTTCGCCCCTCTGCCACCGCCACCTGCTTTCGAATCGGCCGTCGACCGCCGTTTCGGCTCTTCTGAGGTGACCGGTGACGTAGGCGTCATAAGTGGTTCTTCCGAGAAATCGACATTTCTCGAAATGCTCAGGAACGAAACTGCTCATGCACGAATCTGGCTCACGAAAGATAGATTATTGATGCACGTATTACTGGAGCGCACGCGAGGTGCATGTTGCTTTAAAACTCTGAAAGATGCGATGCGAAGTCATTAAATATTGCACTGACTGTTTCGGGGTCTTTGGAAAAAGTAACGAGTTTTTTCTAAGGTTTCGTTAGACGGAAGCACCACCCACTTCAATGATGTTCAGTTGTTTGGATCTGCCGTTGATACTTCGGGCTCTATATGGAGAAAAAAGTATTTTTTGTAATTGTTTAGTATCCTGCCAGTCACCGCTAGGATGTGTGGACTAATTTTGGCCCGTATATGACCCCTACCGCGGTCGAACAATGCTATTCTCATCCCTTATCGCTCGTAGACAAAATTGCGTCTTAAATCTACCCGTTCTACGATTCGTAATTTCTCTAATTTTATTGACGTGATACCCCCATTGCATCCTACCGTCGTACGACGGGGGTAGTAATACATTTTCAAAGGGGATCGAGATGATGCGGTGGCTATCGTACTGGTTTCCCACCCAGAGGGCCCGAGTTCAAATGCCGGCGGTGTTGAATATTTTTCAGAGGTATCTCGATCCCTACTTGAGGTGCTTTGCGGAGGGCACTTTGAGTGAGTACGCCGTCCGTCGGATGGGCCGTTAAGCTGCGGACCCTTAGGCGCCTTTCGTAAAGAGTAGGCTAATGCCGACGCCGGGTTTCTCTCCACCCTTCATCCTCTCCTGTCCATCCCCTATGGCGCAAATGACATCAGCTGTCGGTCGCCTCCCCCAAATACTACTACTACTACTACATTTTAAACATCACTGCTAAAGAGACCCCCTTCAAATTTATGCAAGAGCTTCAATCTGTAATCTAATCTTCGCTCCGCTAGTGATTCCCAGCCTAGCTGCTCTAATATTTTGGATACGCCACTAAGTTTAAAGGTCCAGGCCAACTGACACGGGAGAATTGCCCCATCAAGATGACGCCAGACTATACCCATCCCGATTAATCCAGTGCGGAACAGATGAATTGGGGGCGACAGTTCCTTCGACAACCAACCCTGTCTACTTAGCCACAATCAATCACCTGCTTGGTCCGCTGAACACTTACCTCGGCGACAAACAATGCGCGGTTGAAAAGGCCGCGAGTTACGCCTGGGCTGAGATGGCAGATGCCTTAGTAGTAGGGGGTGAGGGGCGGAGGGAGAGCAACCGCGCACTTAACGCTGCCCGAGACACCACTTTCAAAATTAAAGTCTCACCTCAGGCCCTCGAGGATAGTTTTAACTGGCACTCTCCTCGCATATGTCACAATGGGCGAGGTATACCACGAGTAGGGAGGGAGCATTTCCTCTCGCCCTTCCCACTTCTTCCTCTCCCCACAAATCAAATGAATGCTTTGCCCACGAACTGAGCTTCCCTCGAGGTTAGTCCGATGAGTGGCCGAAGATCAGACGACCTCTTTGGAGTTTCGTCGTAAATCATTCCTGTCATCTGAGCGCGAGTTCTTCAGCTGCCGACGCGTTTACACTGATGCTCCATCATTAGGATTACCACCTCGCGCTCAGATGGGCGGAAAATTAACGGTCGTATTTCGAAATTGTTTGACTCGCGATTTCATAAAAAAATTCCACAAACCTCAGTTTATCGAGCGAGGTTTATTTTGGAATATTCGAGTCATCGATTACATCATGCCTTATCTATCTCGGTTTCGGGTGAGGCAAAAACATTTTTTTTCCAAAATGTTGCATTATCGGAGAGATGTTTTCATTTAAATATGTCATAACATTTCTCTTTGGTCCGCCTGCCGTCAGTGCGGGCTGCAAATCATATTAGGAAATTCAATCCTGGGCGTATTGTCTAAATCGGTGCGGCGTTCCCGGCCCACGATCACCACAAACGCGGTGCACGGAGTAAGTACAAGCGTCAAGAGGTCACTCCCAGGAGCAGGAGCGTAAAGAGACGCCGCCCTCCGAGCGCAGATCCATTTCCCGCCTGCGAAGCAATCACTGCCCTCCCCGATCACTCACGTTTCGACTGCGAGTCATCGTCGTCTTCTTCGTCCGCACAATAAATCAATATGGCCATCCTGTGGTTTTGGAAGGCGTGTGACGACATCGAACTTTATTGAATACCTATACATATTATTCAAGGCGCTGTTTTATTTATAAACCCGACGACGTCCTCGCGACGGGCCCACGCCAAGGTTACGCCAGTTCCTCCCCCCCTTCCGACTCCCCGCCGGGTGCGGGGTTGCCGTGTGTGTGCTGCCCCCCCTTCGAACACAATGGGGGGCGGGGACGTCCCGCGGCCCCTCGATCGTCATCCCATTGGATACACGAGAGAACCATTACTCGCGGATCCCTTCAAACACATTAATATAGACGTTAGCGGGAGATTAAATTAATCAATTACTTCAATTAATTACTATGTTAAAATAAATGAAAAATTAAGGAATTACATTCAAGAATGCAAAATAGTAACAACGCTAAAGGGTATGGTGGGTTTGGTGGATATCTCGCGCTGAGTCCGCGTGGCGAACAAGGTGTTGAAAAATGGTAGATTAAAGCCATCGCTTTGCCTTCGGACGGCCTCGATTCCTTTTCTATAAGAGTTCGGTTCGACGGATCGGAGTTTCGTCTAACGATCCCGGTTCAAAATGTTACAAAAATATTGACTGCGAACGTTTTAAGTGTCTATTTATTATGAACGTAGTTTGAAATAAATGAAGGCATTTTAAAAAGTATAACGGCATATAGAGTTCACTTTAGGATAAGCAAAGGCGATTCTCTTTTATAAGAACAGGAAAGGTACTTCGGCCACTTCACCAAAGACTGCTGCTACTTATTCACCCTTTGTGGGAGAAGAGGGATCCATTTCCTAGTAGTTGGTTTTGAGGGGAGGCGACCGACAGCTGAGGTCATTTGCGCCATAGGGGATGGACAGGCAAGGATGAAGGGTGGAGAGAAACCCGGCGTCGGCATTAGCCTACTCTATACGAAAGGCGCCAAGGGGTCCGAAGCTTAACGTCCCATCCGACAGACGGCGTACTCACTCAAAGTGCCCTCCACAAAGCACCTCAAGTAGGGATCGAAATACCTCTGAAAAATATTCAACACCGTCGGGGTTTGAACCCGCGCCCTCAGGGTGGGATAGCCATCGCACCATCTCGATCCCCTCCACTTCACGTCTGCAATGGCAGCCGCAAATGCGGCGGCGACCGATGACGACGCACGCCTCCGGGCACTACTCCTCCTCCGCAAGAAGGAAGGAAGCCTTCGGGGGCCTCTGTGCGCGGGCGGTTGCCAGCAGGGGTGGCTCCCTTCAGGGATGCAGTCGGTAAGCAGGGGCGCCTCGGGTGATGCTGTCTCGCAATCCGATAGCCTCGATCCATTTCTCGTGAGGGCGGATTTATCTTTTTAACCTTCAAGTTGGAAATAGCTGATATCTGGTGCCAGCGTTGCTTGACTTCGGTACTCGTGGTGCCGAATCCATGGCCACCGTTGCTCCGCGGACATATCCACGCAACCAATTTCGGGGGAATAAACACGACCGTTTCCATGGCGGCCTTGTTTGGGACCACAGATGGCTTTTTGAATTGGGAAATATCTCCAGGGTTGGTGCCAAGATAGAAGATTTCAGCTAGAAGTGCCTGTTTTCTCGGCTGCGCTGCCATTACTTAAGTCGGAAATTCCAACGATTCTTCCTTGATTCTTTGTGTACATTGTGTGTGACTTTCTCTATGTGATGCCGAACATTGTAACCGATACATTCAGCCATGGCGTTGCCATTGCTTAAGTTGATAATTTTAACGAATGTTCCTTGATTTTTGTTGTGTACATTTTGTGCAACCTTCTCTCTATGCACAGAACATTGTAACCGATACCTTCAGCCATGATTGACAACCCCCTCTCCCCATCTGGGGAGGCGGAACTTTCGCGCTTAGGCGACGAATTTAGTACTGTAAGTGACACTGTTCGCCGCATAAAAATAACTGTGACTTAATTAGGGGAATTATTAGAGAGGAATTAGAATTATGCCTCCCTAAGCCAGTAGAAACGCTGCCTTTTGCCAGCATTGCAGCCACCCAGAAAAGAGAGAAAAACAATAAAGTAACACTACCAGGCGGGAAAAATCACCACACAGCACCGCAGAGAAGATATGATCTACCCACCCGAAGACAACACAGCCTTAGAAACCAGTGAGGACACTAAGAAGGAGGTCATGACATTAATAGACCCCAGCATTTCAGGGATAAAAATTACAGAAATCAGTAGGATTAAAGATAAAGGGATAAGACTTGAATCCGAAAATCCTGACCTGGAGAAAAAGTCACAAGAGAACCCTTGCATCAGGGAAAACAAACTGAAAATACAGGAGGAGAAGAGCAAACCGAGAATGTGTGTAACGGGCGTCAAAACAACTGGTACCGATGAAGAACTGGTCAACTGCATCATAAAACAACATGACCTCACCGAGACTGCCCATGTAATAACACTTTTTAAGTTTGGGAAACGAGAGTGTGATAGAACAAACTGGGTCATAGAAGTTGATCATGTTTCTAGGAACATTCTAAACAACCACAAACGAATATATATCGGCTACAACTCACATAGGATCAGTCATTATATTAGGCTCACACGATGTTACAAATGCCAAAAGTTTGGTCATATTTCCAAAGCTTGTAATGCCTCTACCTCAGTATGTCAACACTGCTCTGGAGACCATACATCTAAGGACTGCACACATTTAGATAAAGCTCCAGCTTGTGCCAATTGCCAGTTAGCGAAAATAGAAGATATATCCCACAAAGCAAACGACCATGCATGCAGTGTCTACCAGAGGCGACTTCGGAATCTAATTGAGACCATCGACTATGGAACCGAATAAAAACTGCTTGAATATAGCTCAAATAAATCTTCAATGGGCTAAAACACCAACTGATGAAATCAGAATGGCAAGGGAGCAACTAGCCGTTGACATATTCCTGGTCCAAGAACCGTACATGTGCAAACCAACCAAGAACCACTGGATCCTTCCGGGACAAGGGCTGAAGACGAGAATCATCCCTACAAGACCCGTATCAAGACCCTTGGCCGCAATAATTGTGTCCAACGAAGACCCGGATCTTTTGGAAATAAGTAGCTTCACTGACGAGTACATAGCGGTAGCAGAATTAAGATCAACCTCAGAATCCTTTACCCTAGTAAGTGCCTACTTCCCACCAAGTCAAGATATCCTACCTATTCTAATCCAACTCCAAGCTATAGTTGAAAAATTTAAGCACAAACAAATTATTATATCCATGGACTCGAATGCGAAGAGCGAAACTTGGTTCAACCCAGGAACAGACTCCAGAGGAAACCAACTGGAAGACCTTATTTCATCATCCAACTTATTTATATTAAATAAACCCGGCGAACTGCAGACATTCCATAGCTTAAACGGATCCTCTAACATCGACTTAACTCTGATCAGCGCATCATTACTAGGAAAAGTCAGATCATGGAAGGTCATAGAAGACCAGATTGCTAGTCCACAAATTAGATTCAACTTTGGAAGCACAAAGTGGGAAAAATTCAATGGAAAAATCCTAAATAAATTAACCATCATCGATAGAGTTTTACTATGGACCCCAACAACTGAGCATATTGACCTCCGCATAGACAGATTTACTAAAGCAATAAAAGGAACCATGAATGAAAGCATACCAAAATACACTAAAATGGAAAACCAACACCCCTGGTGGACCGTGAATCTGGAACACTTGAAAGCGAAGGTCAATACCAGAATACCGAAAGGTATTGCGGAAGACAAAAATATCCTAAGAAGTACATACAAGGCCAAACTAAAGCAATATAAACTTAAAGTGAAAGAGTCTAAAAGCAAATCATGGGAGAAGTTTAGCTCCCGAAACCTCGAAGAAAATGCCTGGGGATCATTTATAAATTGCTCTCGGAAAAAATGAAGCTACCAACCATCCTAGGGACTACCCTCAGGGACGACGGAAGCATCCCTTTGTTGGAGGAAAAAATCAAGCTATCCCTTGACACACTGCTTCTGGACGACACCTTCGACAACAAGGAGCATGAGCAAATCAGGAAGGAATCTAAAATAATCCCCGAGTCTGAAAAACTTGATCCATTCACGGAAGAAGAAGTTCTCCATGCAATTGGTCAGATTAAACCGAAAAAAGCGCCTGGACATGACCAAATCCACGGCCTTGCTATAAAAAAACTTGTTAACAACAAAACAAGTTTTCTAGCAAATATTTACAACGACTGTCTGCTGCTATCATACTTCCCCGACACTTGGAAATCAGGGACCCTACATGCAATTTTAAAATCAAAAGAAAAAGACCATGCAGATTCCAGCTCTTTTCGTCCTATCACACTCCTCACTGACCTAGGGAAAACATTTGAAAGATTAATTAAAGAGAGAATACAAATAATTCGCGAGGACACGCTATATCATCCTAATCAATATGGCTTCAGGAAAAACCGAAGTACATCAGACGCAATCAAGGCCCTCTTGAATAACTTAAATAATCAAATTAAATGTACATTAGTGGTTTTCATTGACATAAAAGGTGCATTTGACTCTGTTTGGTGGCATTCTGTCTTTCAGGAGCTGAAAACACTAAACAATCCTTCGAACCCAACTAGACTCTTTTCAAATTACTTTACAAATAGACGGGTCGTATACAAAATGAAAACTACTTCAGCAAAGAAAATCCTCACCAGGGGCTGCCCACAAGGATCTGTTTTGGGTCCGTTAATGTGGAACCTTATTACTAACCAGGTCTTAAGGAAAGAATTCCCCATAGGATGTAGATTAATAGCTTTTGCTGATGATATGGCTTTGTCTATTGAAGCTAACTCAAGAGCTAAAATGGAGCAGCTGACAAAAATTTGTATTGGACAAATAGAACAATGGGCAATAGTTAAGAAATTGGTAATTTCAACTACCAAGACAGAATACATGGTCTTCGGAAATAAAATGTCTAGGAACCCCACTGTTAAAATCTACAATAGCAATATCCGACGCACACCATCTTTTAAGTATTTGGGCATCGTTTTAGACGAAAAATTAACTTATCAGGCCCACATTAATTTCATAGCCAGCAAAACCAAAAAAGTTTTTCAAGCTGCCCGTAGGTATTGCAAAAGTAATTTTGGAACGGACTCCCTTCAATTGATATACAAAGCTGTAGCAATACCCATTGTTACCTACGGCTGCTCCATTTGGGGTCATAAGGTTAACTGCAGCAGAATCGAAAGAAAACTTAGAGAAGCACAAAGACCCTGCCTCTTAGCAATTAGCAAAGGTTACTCGACAATCAGCACGGACGCACTATGTTTAATTACCGGACAACCACCTCTAAAATACGAGGTTATGGAGAGAATTAGCATAATCGAAGTCAAATCGGGCCAAGGCATAAAATACTTCAACTCCGAAATCGAAAACAATCACGCCCTAAGGAAAAAACAATTAAAAGAAATACTCAGGGAACAAACAATTCGTCAGTGGAATAAAGAATGGCTGAATTCCGATAAGGGTATTCACACTAAAGAAATATTCCCAGACGTCATTGAAAGGCTAAATATAAAATTCAAGCTAACTAAGAAAGCGACGCAAATCCTATTAGGGCATGGAAATTTTGGACACTACCTCCATAGAATAGGAAAATCAAGGGCTAATCTATGTAGTACCTGCCTAACAGAAGACACCGCTAAGCATAGAATAGGGGAGTGCCTACAGTATGAAAAACCCAGACATGAAATTTGGCACAGCATGACTCATAAGAAAACCAAGATGCGTGAGATTGTGCTATTTTGCCTTAAGCATAACAACGACCAATTATTTAAAATGGTGCAATGAAATTTGATAATTGTAGTGACATTTGAAGTTGGTACAATAAAGTTTGATAAAACTAGTAATTGTAATGCTCGTTTATTGTGTGAATAAAATTGTATGTAATTGCTATTTTAAGTTAACGTGTACTATTTTGCCTAGTGTACGATCAAAGGAAAAAAATCCTGTATGACTCTGTAAACTGAAGTGTTATCATAGAATAATATATTTATTTCTTATAATAATTATTATCACTAATTGTACTAAATTTGGGTTGTACATTATTTCTGTAATTTAATGCTACTGAGTCCTCTTGTTTGATATTTCTTTTTCTCATGTTGTGTAATTGATGTTAATTATATCAGAACACTAAAGGGGGATTAAGCCAGAGCAGGAACCCCCTCAACATATCATGCTATTTTTCTGTATGCTATTTTTTTTAATTTGCTTCCGCAATAAAAAAAAGGAAAGGAGTGATTGAGGAAACTCCTTCACCACCTTTCCTTATTATTATTATATTATTAGATGTCTCTAGCCTCGTCAGATAATAATGTAACCACTACGCCCATTCCATAATAACAATATTTTCATTCCATAGGGGTTTTTTAAATACGTAGTTATCGTCGTGAATACACACCCACATGGACATCAAACAAAACATTAATAAATGTATAACAAAGCATCCTCCGAAAATTCACACACAATATAATTTGCATGAATCTTCTGGATTAGTTTCGATGGAAAAATGAAAATGATGGAGTGGGCCGAATATGTTGAAGAGCCTTATTAAATATAACAGACGCTGAGTTGATTTGGCCCTTTGAGGGATAGTGTGCTGATTCGAACAGAGGAATTATGCTGATTGCTGATGAACAAAATGTATCGGGCAGGGCAGATTTGGCACTTCAGAAGATCGGGCAGTGTACCACACCCCTAAATATTAAAATAAATAACCACCGTGCTACCTGTAAACATTCTTCCCTCTCCGTCAATCCCTATGCACGCCTGGCCCACAACACTCTCTCTTTGACAAATGCTATAGCGTCTCCATGTAAACATCCCTCACTCCAACTCAAAACAATGGAACCAGTACAAAATTGGCTCCTAGATGCCAGTAATGGCTCAGAAATTAATACCGGACATTGAATACCCCAAACTCCAGGCGTTTTTTATTCCCCCTCCTCTCCGAAAACCTTCCATCCCCATCCCATCCTTCCAAAACTTCCCCTCCCGAACCTTCCCCCGCCCTCCTCCCATATATATATATATATATATATATATATATACATACATACATGCAAACACGAAATCCCGCCAAACGGCCATACTCATTTATATAGAAACAGATATAAGGAAAAGGGATAGGAACACACATAAAGGACGAACACAGGAGAGGTGGGGAAGGCGGAATTAAGCAGATCACAAATGCAAAAATATTTCCTAGCGGTCAAGGATGAGTGTGGGGGAAGGATGAGGGGAGGAAAGATAAGGGACTAATAGGAAATGAACAAGAGGGCAAAGAGGGGATGTGTAGGGGCTATTGGATGGTCTTAGTGGGCTTGAGGTCAATCCGGGAGATTTAACGCTTGAAGCACCCACATATGCACCATCTCGCGTTTCTCACCTCTACACTGCTAGCGGATCCAGGAAGGGTTTCAATCGCCGAAGCAGAGAAGCAGCCATAAAAAAATTAATCAAAAAAAACGTACACTAGCCAAAATATGCATAGTGCAATAATGGTTGTGTTTGACTATATATTTAAACCGTGCTAATTAAATAACAATATTCGTCTGCTTGAGATTTCTTTTATATGATTGTGAATCGTGTGAGGGTATAACGGGTGCGTGATTCTATCGATGGCGGTGTCTGCCTCTCTTGTTTTATCCCGGTGGTTGAATTGACCAATGTAATTTGGTGTCATTATTATTCCCTCGGTGCCTAAATCTACAAGGTGCCATGCAAGCCGATCTTCCTGCTAGTAAATAAGTTAAAAAGGCCAATCTTCCTATAAAACAAGTAGTTATGGTCCTTAACGTAAAGTAAGCACATATACAAAAGATGACACTTCCCTGAGGAAGGCCTGAAGTGACTTCTACTGCATTTCAGCTCACTCCATCTTTGACTAGTATTTGTACACGAGCCTTCAAAAAGTCTAAAATCCATTTTTTTCCTGAAGTTTTCTCGGATCTTCCATCCGGGTCAGGGGTTCCATGTTGGCCGAAGTGCCGATGCCCGACTCGTGAATCGTCCTCAGAGTTACCCTGAGGACGATGCACGAGTCGGGCATCGAAACGTCGGCCAACATGGAACCCCTGACCCGGTGGAAGACCCGAGAAAACTTCATGAAGGAAATACGCCGGGGAAGCACCAGATCTTACATCTTTAATCCTGTTTTAAATGTTTTCATCTATGCCATGTGCTTCTAGTCTTGGGAGTAGTTTACTGTGAGATACTTTGTCGAAAGCTTTTTTTTGAAAATCTAGACAAACCGCGTCCACTGGAACATTGCTCTCCCCCGAAGTAAGAATATCATCAACAAAAAGAGCAAAATTTACCCTTTCAAAAACGAGTTGGTTTTTTGCCAATAACTCTAGACTGTTGACGTAATACTATGTAACTAGCTATTCCTCTAATACACTATGTAACTCACAATTCCATGACCTTGTATGAAATGGATGCGAGGGAAAGAGGTTCTTAATTACTCGATTCCTCCCCTCCCCGCTTACTTATGTAGGAGTTACATGGCAGTGTGTCTCACTTTTCACGTATAATAGGAGGTAAGATTTACCTGATTAGACGTGTTCTCATATTTTGGGCTGTTAGATTTTAATGCATGGAATATTAAATCCCGCACGGCTGATTGCGCACCGGACAGAACTAAAAGAAGCTTCGGGAAATGCCGCAACGGCAGCTTTTTAATGGAGTCATCCGCTAAACGCGTATTACAGTGTAATAATTTTCAGAGAGTAAAAATCATTCGCCTTAACTGGAATTCGAACCCGGATCCCTCGATGTCCGGCCGAGTGCTTCAGAAGCACTGCAAACTTCGTCCCTGGCGAATTGCAACTTTCTGTGGTTTCGAAAATTTGTCAAGTTTGTCGTATTAGACCTCCATTGTCGAAAAGGTATTGCGTAGATCATGCATGCGCGCTTTTAGAAATCCGTGGCGCCAGGCGACACCAACATGTCGAAAACCTCCTCGGGCAGTGGAAAGGGAGGGAAAGCATAAACGTTTATGCTTCTCCGCAACTCGAGGGAAAAAGGAAACGCGTCCTTCTTCTCTCTTGCTTCCTTTCTCCCGGTCCACGCACCCTTGAGAAAAATCCGAAGAAATTAGCGCTGCTGACGAAAATCATTTCAGCGGGCCGGACGAAACCGAAGGCCAAAATGGGTATCGTAATTCTTCTCGACGCTCTTGCCTTATAGCTCTATGTTGTGTTTTTCAGCGTGTTTTACCCAGTAGAGGTCTTGAGTAAGGGTAACGCCTAGGCCTAGGTAATTGAGTTTGCACATTCCATTTCTATATGCTCCTGATGCAGTAGGCGTTCGGAAGGGAACTGCTCTTTTTGCAAAAATTCATCACTACCTACTTTTTTAAGTATAATTCTAATTGTCAAGTGTCGCACCAGCGTTGTATAGCATTAAGCTCATCCGATAAAGCTGCTGCGTCCTCAGGATAGCGGATACCACGGTACACCACTGTATCGTCGATAAATTAACGTATCTTACCAGTGACCACTGAGTAAATGTCGTTCACAAAAAGTTAGGAATGAAAGAGGTCCGATAACACTTCTCTGGAGAACACTCATTGTACCCGACCATTCACCAAGTCTTTAATTCAGCCCCGGATATTTTTATCAATGATACATGGTATGCTTTTAGCTTAAATTTAAGTACTCCGCCATTCTTTCCTCCTTTTAACCGGAAATGAAGTTTAATGATCATTAAAAAATAATTCAAAAATGAAACCCAGTGATTAACTGTTTTCTGAATGGTAATGAGTTCCTGTCATTCCACGGTATCTGACCTCTACATATTTACCGAAGCAAAAACATTTCAGGACCTCCATTTTGAGTCCATTGATTCGCACCATAACGTGAGCCGTTGTCCTAGGTAAGTCGTTGACCAGTCCATAGGGCAATTTCATCGCTCCTACTCCACTTCAGGTCGGGTGAGTAAGGCCTTGTGGTTCAAGTTCCACACACCCTCAATTACTTCCTCTAGTGAATCATATACCTTTATATTGCTAATTTTTATTTCTATTCTATTGCTAATCCTCGCTATCTCTCTTTTCCTTCGCTGAGCGATATTACTCCTTATATATCGCCCCAGGAATTCCAGACATTCTTCCATCACAATTCGCACAGCCCTAACTCTACGAGATTTCCTATCTTCTTAATACCATATTCTCAACATCGTCTTAACACTTCAACAGATTCATATTCTAATAGTTATGTCCCTATTATGTGCTTTCTTCTCTCCTCCTGCTCCCGATTCCGCTTTGCAAGGATTTCGTGAGATTACGGCATTGCCTCTCCCGCAGCCAGGCACGATAACCGCCCTTGCCGGGAATCATTTCCAACAATTTCACCATCATCATACCTTGGAATGAATAATTAAAGGTGATTCTACATTGGATTCCACAGGATAGTCAATAGTTTATCTAAAAACTTTAAGATTGAAAATGAGTTATTAATGAGGCACATATCTCGTGTACTCCATGCGTCCTTACAAGTTCTGGGTCGAAATTCGTGTTGGACAGAGTGCATCGCCGTCCGATGCCCGGAAGTGTGAATGAATCCCTCGGTCAGGGCTCCCGTTGTTAGGAGTTAATTGCCGGAGGCGAGTACTCCATGTGAATTCCGGACGATAATCATGCAGGTGAAACCATCCAACTTATCTTAAAATTGGTATCCACTGAAGCGGAGCAAAGATGCTGGCGGTAGAAGCATGATGAGTCGATCGCGGGATCGTGAAGAAACCCGTACTTACATACCTCCCTGAGAATTTTGCTTTCCGGGGCAAACTCAACAAGTTATCGATGTAATAATAGAGATTCAATGCTATGAATATCAAGTGGACGGGTTGAGCGGCTAAGGAAGAAGGTCAAACCAATCTCGGGATCGAAGACGAATAGTTATGAAGACGATGATGGCCACCTTAAATTAGTACTGCATTCGGTACCCTCACCTTCAAAGGTCAAAGGTAAGGTGACTCTGCAAATTCGACATCGAGGGCAGATCCTTCTGCCCTCGATCGTCGGGCGAAGGGTCCGGCCCCAGCTCGGGAACCCGGAAATTTCATGATTTCATTTTGCAAGCAAATTCGTTAGGGGTCACCTCATTCGGCATCACAGAACCGGTTGGTACTTCCACCGGGTTAAATTCCGCGTTTATGCACCGCAAACACTCAGAGATGACAGGCTGTTCCTCACTGAGCAATTGTATCATTTACGTGCAAACTGTAAAACTCCGCATGAAATGGTCTGGCCCGCTAAGAGCGGGATGTTGAGCCGCGGTGCCGGTCGATGACCGCTCTTTCTGTCGGGGAATCGTTCCAACTCAGTTCATCAGAATTGGCTCAGTTCCTTAACTAAGGCGAACGACGGAGACTTCAGGCAATGATCCCTTATAAAAACCTTAACGAAGTTTTGATTAATGACCACCCGTTGCCATCCCTTACGCTTGACGAAAACCTTGTTTTCATTCCCGAAAACCTTGGTTCATTTGTAAATTTTAAGAACCACAGTAAACACCAAATACTGAGGATAGGTGGAGCCATGTCCTTGACGTCACGCACTCGGCAGTCAACATGTTCATTCCAAGTAACATTATAAAATATTACCCGGAACCTATATGGTACAACGCGGATGTAAGGAAACCGCTAAGACCTCAAAGGCTATGATTTCACCCCTAAAACACAAAATATAGACGGAACGATCCTCTAGCGACAAACGGGGTGAGATCACTTACGATTATGAGCTATCTAGGGCGAATGCCAAGAAGGAATTTCGGTAAGCGTTCAGCGATTTCAAAAGGAAATGATTAGCGGAAAATTTGCTAGAGAATCCGAAAGCATTTTGGTCGAACGTCAGAGAGGTTCAGGGAAATTAGACTACAGTCACTTAAAAACAATAAAGGCGAAAGAGTAACCAGCAGTTTGGAATATTAAATTCCTTCTTTCAATGTGTCTTCACCAATGCCTCACCGAATGCCTCCGATAGCTTACCAAATCATTCCCTCTGTCAACCGATGCCCAAAGATGAAATCTCATATATATAATGGACTTGAACGTTTGCTGAAAAATATTAACCCAAACCAATACCAGCTCAGGGCCCGATCAAATATCAGCTCGTATATTTGAGGAACTAAGGGTCGGAAAGGGCGTCCGTACGTAGAAATCATTTTTTAAAAGTTGTCAAGGTCCCTAGGGCGTGTAAAACGGCAAATGAAACACGTTCATTTATTTGGGGAAACAGGGAGGAGCCGTATAATTACTAACCTGATGCCCTCACATCCTTTTCATGCCAGGTCAATACATATAAAACTGTTATATCGGTGTCACACGGGGAAACCAATTGTCAAAGTTTGTGCGCAAGAATATTTTGTACAAGAAATTTCACGTTGTTGTGCGAAAGTTACATGATTTCTTCACAAAATTTTTCACAAAACTGGATTTGGGCAGTACCACAGTAATAAACCAGAAGGTAAACCATCGAGGGATATCTGGAGCATAACAAGATGTGCGATGTCAATAGCACGGAGGGCAGAGCTGCGAAAATGTTCTGCATTGTGAATTAATTGAAGGAGGTATGACTCACTGAGAAAACGAAAAATATAGTAAAGCTGGACAAAATGAATGTTACGCAAAGTAATTGGCTATAAATATTTGAATGTACCTCGTGGAAATGGTACACAAAATGCAAACAAACAACGGGAATGAAATGAGTTCCTTGTTTCTCAGGGATCAAGTATGATTGGGAATAAATAGCTGTGGATTACTATTTTCCAACCAAGCTATGCCATTCCAATCGCAGTATGGGCGTCTATCACGTACTTAAATACTTAAATCAGCATGGAGAGAGTGTCCAATGCACCCCATCACCAGGGCCTCCCCGCCCATGCTTTCTTTCCTCCTTTGATTTCTCAGACGAGCACGTGTTTCATTCGGAGTATTATCTCCCTAACCTACCCAACTGATTGTCAGAGCCGCTACAGCCAATAATTTGTCCTCGCTTAGTATAGGCGTTTCTAATTATAATTCGATAATGACGAAACTCAATAGTCAAGAGTTAACAATGAAAAACCAGGACGGTTTCCAGAAAGGTAAACATTACGAGAAACAACTTGCACTCTTTGCTCATGATATTTTAAACGCGGTTTTTCTAGATTTTAAAAGGACTTTCGACAAAGTACCTCAGAGTAAACTTCTCACAAAGCTAGAAGCATATGGCATAGATAAAGATATCCGGGGTTTGATTAAAGATTTGTTGAATGGTCGGGTACAAAGATAGTCATAGATCATATTAGCTCGAATGCAATGGATGGGCTAAAGGCGTTCCCCAGGGAAAGGCCGTCGGGTATATTTTATCACTTCTTTACGTTATCGATCATAACCACGTGGTTTATAGGAAAATAGGCTTTTTTGCCGACGACACTTCTCGTTTACGTCGACGAAGACGAAGTTTGAGGATAATGTAACATTACCAAATGATCTTTATGCTATACAACGCTGTTGTAGCAATTAATAATTAGAAACTAACCATTAAAAATGTGTGTAGTGATGAATTTGTGGAATACGAGTAGTTCCCTCCCGGACAGCTACTGCATCAGGAACACCGAAACAGAAACTGTAGAGTCGATAAAATACCTAGGCGTTGCCCTCACTCACGGCGTCTCCTGGGTGATACACAAAGGGCGGAATTTGAGGATAAGCTAACAAAAAATTAGGATTTATTAGAAGAGTACTCGGTAAATGTGACGAAAAGGTCAAGGAGAACTGTTATCTTTCGCTGGCTAGGCCTCATTTAGAATATGCTGCAAATATAGTATAGGATCCTCACGAAGTCGGGTTGATTGCCGCATTGGATCGTGTGCAGCGTAGAGGAGCTAGATCCGTAAAACATCATGGCAAACAGAGTAGCGAATTAAGTATATTAGAGGAACTTATTAATCACTTATGGAACCAAGGTTAAATTATTGATCTATAGCATACATTGGAAGGGTGTTTCTTTAGCGAAGATGTTGAAAATGTACGCCCATTAGTCCCATCGTACTACGGTAGAAGAAATTATGACAGCATGGTCACAGAGATGAAGTCTAGAACCGTCAAATTGAAGACGTCATTTTTCCCACGAAGGATAAGGGAATAGAGTAACTGTGACCGATAGGACGATTTTCCCTAGGCTGGAAAAAGTATTTTCTTTTTTTCATTCTAAGTAGCGTCCTAAGTCGTCATTTTGTAATGAATGACATCAGGTCTTTCTCAGGTCAGACCTGATGACGATGTAATAGATCGAAACCCGGTCGTAAAATAAAAAATATAGTGGAAATAAAATCAAGATGAAAAGTGCTACGTTCAGTTATTCATTATGTTCGACTTCCACCACATCAAGCCTGAAACTACTCAAATCGTCATTTTGTAATCTAACTTAAGCTATTGCCCTTCCGGCCACTACTGGCTCATCTCATTGCAAAATGCACATGGTCACAGAAGTATTGCCAGCATTGATACATTCACTCAAAAGTCTTTAAAGTAACACTCATGTGTGTCCACCCACCGCTGCCTGCGGGGTTTCCACGCCTCGTACGCCTTCTGGAAGGTGGCGGCACCCAGAGTGCTACGAAGCTCCCTCGTCACGGCTTGTTTTAACGCTTCCACCGACCCATGGTGACCTCATTTCACCACAAATTTGAGATGGGGGAAGTGAAAGAAGTCTGGCTGGGGGTTGTCGAAAAAATTCGGATCCTCACTCTCATGGTCGAGAAGCTCTCGGCAGATCCGCGTGCGAGTTTCCTTTTGTTCGTCCGAGGGCACTCGCGGCACCAACTTCGCACGCACCTAACACATGCTCATTTTTTCGGTCACAAGTCGATGCATATCACTTTTAGGGATGCAAAGTTCATCAGAAACCATGCGAGCACATTCTCTGCGACCCCTGTCCAACAAAGTCTTCACTCTTGCAAGATTTTCGTCACTTTTTGAGGTCGAAGAGCGTTCTGAACGTTCAGAGTCTTCAGAAACTTCTCTACCCTCCCGAAACAACTTGAGCCACTCAAGAATACCCGATCTACTCTTGGCATTATCACAATAAGCTGCCTTGGGCAGGTCATGAATCTTTTTCCCGGTTTAAACCAGTTTCACGCAAACTTTGATGGCGCAGCGCAGTTCCAATAACCGGTTCATGACGGAGCGTAACAAGGTGACGTAATAGAGGTTTCGCAAACAAACAATCCGCACACCACAAAGACTGGGAGCCAACTGCCACTGGCCGCCAGCCTTTCCTGAAACTCCCCTCCGTCGAACCTAGACAGAGAAACCGCCGCTCGTCCGTCCGTCTATCCGGGAAAAATAAGTCATAATCCTTTTGGGATGGACCTAATAAGTTAACTTCCGTTAAGTTAGCGTTAACTACGAAGAAACGATTACCCTTTTGAAAAGTAGAACACAGGTTCACATGGAAAACGCAGCGGAGTTGTTTCTTCGACGGCGGAATCGAAGAGCAATGAAGGGCACGCCAGAGGCACACCCTCAGACGGACGGCAACACTTGAAGGCGAGTGCGCGTTACGCCTCAGTCGACCCCCTGCACCGGGCAGCGCCAAGAACCAGGGACCTCGTATGAGCAATCGCCTTCTTTGGATTCGATTTTTATTAAGCCGCCTTGGGCAGGTTCAAAGCTCCTGGGATTCAACTGCCTCCGTTTCCCAAATTCCAAAATACAAGAACCAAGAGAAGTTAGCTAATGAATGTGGGCTTGATCAGTCCTTAACTAATTCACTATAAATTGAGTATCCATGGTTTCCAGTTGACAATGAAGAGAGAGCCAGAGCGACGTGACATTAGCGACTCTGCAACCTAGGTGATTGAATCCTAGATGATCTCATTAGGCAAGCACGCACGCATTTCTATGCACAGGTCGGAAGATATTTCACTTTCATTAATTTGATAAGGCACTTTACGGAATACAATTCCTGGGAAAGCAGGGGTCATTCCATTTGCCATTGGAAATGCTCATGGATCAAAGGGAGCTGCGAAATAAATCTCGCGAGAGGTCACAATGTGGTGGTGGTCCTCCTGCAGCGATTGCACCTCGGTTTGCAGCCACCGTTTGAGGGAGTTGCTCTCGACGAGCGGAGATGAGCGAGCTTAACTATAGACTTCATGGCTGGACCTTGAGGATGCCTCGGGTGTCAACACGGGCACTCTGGAGCTGAGTCTTTCCAGCATTTGGAACGGGAGCGACGGGGCATGAAACGAGAAGGGGCGTCGGCACGCAAAGAAGGACGGGGGCGCGAGAGGAAGGAGCGCATCTGAATGCAGGCGGACATTCGGACGGCCATCTTGGCGGCGATGGATGGAAATATCGACGAGAGAAGGGACCCGAGGGGCACTCGAAATGGGCGTTGTAAGGGCGGAGATACATGACGGAAGTGAGGAGGTACTCAGGGAATAAGTCAAGTGGAGAGCCAACTAAATAAATATAACGTCTCTCTCGTGAAATAAATTCATATTACGCCTCGGTGTGAACTCTTCAAGTTGCTAGAGGAACCGTTGTTGACCTTTCCAAAAGACGGATACTCTACTAAGGAGAGAACACGTTGAAAAGCGAGGATTACTAAGGAATTGCCGGACGAACGAGGAAGATGGAGGTGGAGAATGAGCTGTTTGGACGACTTGAAGTCTGGTCAACGGCACGAAGAAGTGAAGACTGAAATAATTTGGGCCAAAAACCTAAGAAAAATGGATATCGTTTCCATGTAGGCTTCCGCGGAGATTATTGATGTAGGAAGTGGTTCTTTCGGGTTTTCTTCCGCGTGTATCCATTTTCCGGACAATATTTCGCCAACGTTCCAGTTGGCTTCCTCAGTTCCTTCTTCAGTGGACCTGAGGAAGCCAACTGGAACGTTGGCGAAATATTGTCCGGAAAATGGATACACGCGGAAGAAAACCCGAAAGAACCACTTCCTACAGAAATGGATATCCACGCGGTGCGCCGCAGTCGCCAGGGGGCTGTCCAAACTCACGTTCGATGGGTGGGCCAGCAGTTTGTTGTTTCCACTGCTACAGATTTCACCCACTTGGTATTCAATAGTGCTTCCTAAAACACTGCCGTTCTCCTCACATCTACATCTATACATGCACAATACCCCGCAAGCCAGTGCAGGGGCGTGTGGCGGGGGTGTTAGGTCACCACCCGTAAAAGAGAACGAAATCACACGCACAATCTACTATATGCTAGGAGGTAGAAAAAGAAACTTTGCACTTCCAAATAAAGATTTAATTTTTACCTGATACGCAGCATCGAAACCATGGTCGTGTGAGGTGTATTAAATCTTCATGTGGAAGCGCAAAGATTCTTTTTTTACCCTCATCATGAAGGAATTCCACAAAGTTAAACCTGAAACTGCTATGTGCATCCATACAAACCTACATCCACAGTGGCGTATAAATTCATGCAAAACCCTTTTTAACTTATACTCATGCAAATAACAACAACGCCTAAACAGTTTTCAGTGGAAATACTGCTCACTTACTATTAATTATTGCCCTCCTCATAACGGCGAACCGGGAAGGCCGAAAGGCTCCCGAATATCAAAACTCAAATCGACAGCTGACCGATGTGCGCGCCGCCGAATCGGTTTAGGCGTGCGCAGAACTGCAGGATAGTCCCCAGGGATTCATTCAAGTCGTCCCAATTCTCTGCCATGCGAGACATGCTCCTCTCCTCCGTCCCGACTGTTTACGGTCAGGGGAGGCGAAGTCGGGGGCGTGTCGGATTGGCGGGGATTGGGGCAACAATGGAGGGCAAATAAAGTGTTATCACTCGTGGGAAGAGGAAACGGGGAGAGGGCGTTGCGAAACCCATTCGTCCCCCGTGGTTCACAGATGCTTCGCCCAAGGAGGGGGTATTTGGGGCGGGCGAGGCCGATACTTGCGGTGTCTCTCGGGAGGTATGACGGCCCCGTACAAACGCGATCTTTTCCGCACCAGATTGCGAAAGGGTTGCAGTCACACTGTTATTTGCGATGAGCATTCATCCCTTCTTCAGTGATCAAGAGGCGGACTACGCGCGAGAAACACACGCCCGGAATAAGGATTGATACAGGCGTCTATCAACGGCATTTACCTATTTCAAACTGGTAGCACACACAAAAAATATCAACAATAAACTCATTTTCCTCACCTAAGAATCTTTTATGGCCTTTGATAAAGTAAAAAAAATGCCCAAAGCGAAATATTTATATGATTTTCACGATCAGACTAACTTGGGGTGAGTTCGAATTGCGTGCCCTCCGCGTGATCGGGACTTTGCCGTCTATTAAGCACGCATATGCGCAAATGATACACCAATTTGAAAGCAGAAATCATGAAAAAATTATCCATGAATGGTGTAATCGACGCCTACAGTCAAATACTGTGAAACGCAATGCGATGGACATCCGAAAAAGAGTTCGGAAGCAGAAGACACAATGCAATCATGCACACATTCGGAGCTGCTCGGGCGAATGCTGCCGAGCACTTCGAAATTACCTCTTCGCACGCAGATGGAGGAAACGTACTCAAAATGTGGCTGGCGCACGCTGAGTCTCCTTGAAGAGTCGTGAGGAATTGGGAAACGCACGGCTCAGAAATGTAGAGATCTTTAAGGCAAACAAACGTGCTGCTTCACCTCCGTCGGACCCCGATTGCTATTGCATACCCGTAGGGACCCTCTCCAGAAATCGGGTCGACGTCGAAAATAGATGAGTCTCGGGTCTGGTGAAAAACTACTTCTCAGCCACGGACACGGAAGCTAAACACAGCACAAACGGAGACGCAACCGCCGTTAAATCCAGGGAAGGAGCCTATGACACGACTCACAAAACACAAAATTAGGCTGCACATAGATTTCAGAGGATTAAATCGGCTGGTTTTTTCTCAGAGACAAGGGAAATATTCCTAGTCGAGCAATGTATCGGCAGACCAGTCATGAGTGGAATAGGTGATTGACTGTAGAGCATACGGATGACATGATATCCCCATTAACCTTATCCTAAGCACATCGATCATCTTTTCTTTCCTTCAATTTCCCATCCCGTTCACAAATTTATAAAAAAATACATATTAATAAAAAAATAATAATAAAAAAATAATAATAATAAAATAATAATAAAAAAATAATAATAAAAAAATAATAATAAAAAAATAATAATAACAAAATAAAAAAGAGAGAAAAGGGAAAAAAATTAAAATTACTCAATAAAATAAATTTTAAAAAGCCATCTGTTCACACTTTCAATATACACTCCATGGCTCCAGTGGAACTTAGTTCCGCGGGGGTAGTAAAGGTTTACTTCATAGGCATTGGCAGAACATGCGGAGGCATTTCAATGATTGGTGGGGTCCTCCAGCACGATTGACGACCGCAATGCAAAGAGACCGAAACTCTTAATGTAGTAACACGCTCATGTAGCTAGCTATATGCATCTCTCCATCCTTTTCTACAGACTCAACACCCCCTGCATCGCACATCCACTCCGCTTTTTGACGTCGAATATGAGATGAGCGCTTGTAATTCGCAACCCGCATAAAGATTCTTCCGGTGCTATTTTCTACCACTACATCTACATAATACCCTCTACGGTGTAAGGCAGGGGGTGCATCTACGCACAGAACACGAACAGACTAAGTCGCGCACCATGCATGAGCCTCAACACGAACGAAAAAATTTAACATGCAACCAACTAGTAAACACTTATCAGACTCGAGAACAGTGCACATTTCACCACCACCATTTCCATTAAAGTCACGTAACAAAAATATTATATTTCTCGTTTAATATAGCCTACATGTACGCATACATGCTTATACGTCGCCGTTTACAGACAAACCTGCATATTAATGTACTAAAATAGGTATACACATACATACCTATATATGTTTACATAGGTAATGATTATTGTATTAAATCCCTAGTTGATGTGAGTAGCAGCTGTTACTGTCTCCAAGTATTATCAGACTCTTAAACCTATCCGTTTTACAGTCCATCTAACTAATCTTGAATGAATGATAATGTCTTCCGTAGTAGTTTGGGATTTATATCATGTGATGAATCTCTTCGCAGAACTGATCTGTCTCAAATTCAAGCAAGAGATTCAGTCTAACAATTGATATTCGTTTTTCGCGGGGATCCCACCCCAAATCTTCCAACAATTTCGTCACAGTTCTTTCTGCGTCATAAACGCCTTTGAAAGATCTTCCTGGTCCACGCCGCAAGCGATTTCAACTCTTTCATTAAACCTCCCTCTTGAGGAACACTGGCTGCGAATTCCAGGGGAGATCTAACAAGTTAGAAGTGACATCGATCCTTCACTTTCTCATCGAATTTCCCCAATACACTCTTCACGAGCTCTAATTATCGGTTAGCTTCTCCACATATATGTCTGACACTATGCTTACCCCGTGAGAGATCACGGGTAAGAGTGATGCCTAGATAATTTATAGGTTCTGCATTCGTTAGCTCACTATTATTAATACTGTAAGAAATGTGGGAGTACAATTTCGTTTCCGGTAGATCATATAACACATTGTTTACAGTTTAGTGCTGAATGTCATACCTTACACCGTTTCTGAATAGCCTTAAGGTCATAAGCCAACGCATCTCTACCGGACTGGCCGTCAATATCCCTATTCAGCACTGCGTCGTCAGTAAACGGGCTCTTCACTGAGCTAGCTAAGTCATTTCTGTATAATATGAACAAAAGAGGACCCTTCCCTGTAGGACACCATCTTAGCTGTATTAATAATCGTGCCATCAATAACGACACCTTGTGTTGGAACATTTAAGAATTCTCGGATCCAGCGTATAACTTTACGGTCTATCCCATTGCTCTTTCAATTTGTAATTTGCATTTCCTGGGGAACCTTGTCAAAAACTTTTTTGAAATCCAAAAATATCGCATCAACCTGAGTGTTATTTTCACCAGACGTCAAAATATCGTGGACGAAAAGAGCTAGTTGTCTCGCCAGATCTACCCTTTCGGAATCCATGCTGATTTCTAATCAATAAATTCTGGCTGCCGATAAGTCCCATAATACTTGCGACAATTATGTGTTCTGGAACCAAACATGAAATTGATTCGAGAGAGATTGGTCTGCAGTTACTGGGTTCTTCCCTATCACCACTCTTCAATACAGGCGTGATTTTGGCTGATGTCCAATCCTTCGATGCCTTGTCCTCCGCCAATGATTTGCAAAAAATTATTTCTAAGGACGGTGCTATTTCTCGCACCATTGCCTTGTAAACGCGGAGGGGAATTAATCGGGATCCGGAGACTTGTTATGTTTGAGTGTTTCCAATGACGCCGTATTTAACGACATGGCGTTATGAGGTCATTCATGGAATTCTAGTATTCATTAGGTACTATTACGTTGGATTTTCCTGGTATGGATTGAATGCACTTTTTAAAAAGGAATTAAGTGAATTAGCTTTTTCTGAGCTGGATGTTATTCATTGCCCTTTCCCGTCCCTTAATGAGCGTACCGACGGCATATTTCCTTGAACTTATCGCAAAAAGGACCAGAAAGCTTCAGAATTTTTGTCCAATTAGTCCCCTAAAATTTTAATTTTGAAATCAGCCAGCGCTTACCGAACGGCTACTTCTTCCAAGGACTTGGTCTTTTTGTAATCTTCTATTAACTTAGTATGGTCACTATTAGGAAAATCTATAACGGTATTTCGGCATTACTATGACTACAACTGTAAAATGAGCATCATTCTTAGCTTTGGATATGGAAATAAACCACCGTTAAAAATGCGCGAAACTGGAGCAAAAAGAGCAAAGAAGTCGGGAGAAGATGAGGTGGGGCGAAACCGCGTCCACGACCGCGGCGAGGCATTTCCGCCGCCGCCGGGAACGGCGCGAGCACTCCTCCCGTTACTCTCGGAGGAGTCTCCCGAGCGTGACAACTTGAAGCGACTACTCTTTGTTATCGCCAGCCGCCCGTGAAGAAGCCCCGGGCGGCGGGGGGGGGGGGCATGAATGCCCCCCAGGAGAGGCAGGCGATCCCCCTTCCTTGCGAGGAACGGCGGTTTCCGCGATCGCGGGCCAGCGAGCGCGTTCTCGCGCGAGACCGCAGCGATGGAAGGCACGCACGCTTAAGATAAATCGTCAATTATTCACGCTGCACGCATTCCACGCTCGGCGCGGTGGTGAGCCGTGATTCATGCAGTCGCCCCTAGTCTCCAGTGAACTCGGCGACATCAGGGTGCGTCGGTTATTTAGGAGCAGGGGCTTCGGGGCAGGGACTTCGGGGCAGGGGCCGATGGAAGGGAGGGATCGGGTAGATTATGTGGGTCGGTGTGGTGCCATTACCTCCGACATTTCTTACGCTCGTGCCCTCGCACGGGGCTCACGCATTGAAAAGATGTGCGGGTCCGCGTCAGAGCAACTTGGATTCGAAGAATAGGAGGGAAAATGTCATAAGAGATCCCAAGTGGAGTAGCTATTTACGTATTAATGCGGTCGCATTTGGATTATGTGTTTGGGGTCCATCGGCGAAAGTTTAAATTAAAGAATTAGATGAAATTCAAATAAAATCAGCCAGAATTGTCAAAATTGTTAAGCAAATAAAAGTAAGTGCAATAAGGTTACTAACTAAAGTAAAATGGCTGGGCTTCCCTCCAAGCACAGGGAGAAAGGGCGAGCCTGAGACGTGTAGGGAGTTTATTAGTAATACTCACTTGAGTTTACAAGTGACACTGAATATGGAATTATTCGGGACCCACATCACCAATTGGCTGACCTGACCCTTTGAATGCTAAAATATCAGAAGGAGACTGGGTCAAGGGCAGGCTTCTATTTTCTCGCTTCCTTCAGAGCATTCGCGTTCATAAAAGGAGCAAACCTGGGCGCGGCAACAACTTAGGTCCAAGATCCTAATCGTTCATCAGGCCCATCTTTCACGAACTATTCATCTTCAACTCAATTTACACGGTACAAGGAAGATATTCCCAAGCACATTCTGCCATACGCTCCTGTGTTACCTCGCAAGACCTAACGAAGGTAAAGAATGAGAGCCCAGACGATCAGAAGTTTAGTTTGGTCCGGCGTGACGCCCCGGGGGCATACCGACCTGTCAATCCGGGTTCGCTTCCCTCTCCCTCCCTTGAAGCAGCAATCTGAGAGTATCACGAACGGGATGGACCCTGCCAAGGAAGACAGTTGCCCCCCCCCCCGTCACCCACACACCACGCGCTCTCTTCCCTAGGACATCCTGTTTACAGGCAATCGCTAGACATTCGAGTTTCAGACAACTCGGCTGGATTGCTCTCAATCAACACAAGTACTTCTACAAAGCCATAGATCAGCCCACATGGTTGATGGCGTCTTTACTTAGCCGAGTGAAATCACTTTTCCCATCATTTGGGAATTAGATGCGCAATACTGAAACGAAATACACCGTCTGATGTAATCTTGTTTTAAATTCGTCTTAAAAAGAAGAGCGTTTCCCAAATCCCACAGTATCTTTACTTATTGATTGAAAGGAGGACTGATAGCTGAATACCCGCGAACCCACCGTGGCCGAGGGGGTGCTCCCTTAAGGAGTCACCAAGTATCAGTATTCGTCATTATGGGAAGCGACCGACAGGTCTTTGCGCCGTCAGGGATTGGAGGGTAAATGGGTTGGGGTAGGGTGTCCAGAGAATAAGAGGAAGGTTGAAGAGAAACACGGAGTCGGGATTAGTCTATTCCTCTGTAACTACATAATACACGGCAGCAAACGTGTGGCGGAAGTGTTAAGTCACCACCTGTGAAACAAAATGAAACAACTTGCGAAACTAACATATTAATGCCAATTACAGCCACACAGACATTCATTCAAAAACCATTTTAACTTACACGCATGCAAATACATATACTATGAACTAACATACACGTGCACCTATGAATATACCTTTTATGTCCATGCAACGCTTAATCTTGTCCTGACTTGTAATTGTTATGTCTTTAATATTTCCATATTTACTTTGATTTCTTACGATTATGATTTCTGATTTTTCGGGGAAAGAACGAGTATTTGTATCTATCTGTCCTGGAATCTATCTCCCTTATCTTATCTTTGTGGTCTCATCTGCCTAAATAGTGTGGGGAAATGACATTTCCTTTTATGTCTTAGTTGTGCTCGTTTGCTCTGAACCTTTCTAAAAGTCTCAGTCTCGCTTGATCCCTTCGCATCCCAAATGGCTCCCAGCCTGATTCCCCTAAAAGGCCCGTAACACTCGTCTTCTTATTGTAATAATTTTTGACGAATCATGCGGGCTTTCTCAGCACTGTATCTAATTCTTTTAGCAATACTTTCTCCCAAATACTTGCGGCGTATTCCAAAGGAGGCCTAACCAGAGCGAAATAACACCTCTCTTCAACTTCCTCATTACATTTCCCCACCACCCGACCAATGAAGCCGAGTTTCTTTGAAGCGTATCCGCATATTGTCCTGATATGTGCTCCCCATGAAAGGCGTGGTGTTAGAACTACCCCTAATGTCTAACCTGTTCTGGCTTAATTAGCACTGAACCTTCCCCGGGGGACGCCCGACGTTACATCTCTATCCGTTGAGTACAACCCATCGATGACTACTATTTGTTTGCGATTTGACAATAAGTCTCTAATTCAATTAGTAATTTTCTCATTGATTGCATAGTATTTAAGTTTATGTAGCAATTTATTGTGTGGGACTTTGTCGAAGGCTTTTTTGAAATTCAGGAATCGACTTGTGTGTTGTTTTCTCCCGATCTAAGTATATCGCGAACAAAAAGACCGAACTGTTTCACAACAATTGCTCTTCCTAAATCCGTGATGGTTGTGGCTTATTATTTTCCTTCTATCGAGAATTCCCATAATGTTACTGACAATAATGTGTTCTAATATTATATATGAAATCTATTTTGAAGAAATGGGTCGGTAACTGGTGGGTTTCTCTCAATCGCTGCCTTTAAAGATGGGAGTTATATGGGCTAGCTTCCAGTCGCGAGGCACTGAGTCTTCTTCTATCGATTTTAGAAAAACAATTTCTAAAAAGGGGGCGATAGCTTCAGCTTATGCCATTAGTAATCCATTAAGTATTCTTTCGGACCTGGTACTTTGTTGGCTTTGATACTACGGAGCTGATGTACTATTCCCTGCTTGGTCAGTGTTATGTCGCTTATATGTTCCTCTGGTGGGCGTGGAGGATCGTTTGGTGCTGTTGTCTTTGTTGTAGACTCTCTGGGAAAAATTGTTCAGAATATTCGCCTTTTTCATGCTGCCTGTAATAAGGACGCCGTTTTCCGTCTTCAAAGAATGTACAGTTGGACGTTGACCCTATATTTCTCTAATGTAGAACCGGAATGACTTCGGATAATCCTGAAGATATTCGCACAACATTTTAGTTTTCATCTATATCTACAAAATACCCAGCAAGCTGCCGCTAGGGCCTGTGGCATGCCAGAAAAAAATTATTCGCACGAGAACATGTACTTACATGCAAAAATATTCAATAACAGAATAGTTTTAAAGGAGCGTATGACTGTGCTCATTATAATTTTTGTTTTACGACGACATTCTTTCAGTTTATTTTAAGAAATATTCATATAAACAACATCACCACTTATTAAACTCTTTTTAAATCTTATTGTAGCCTTCTTTGCTTTCTTAATGCCAATCTGACGCCTTAATGCCAATCTGACGCCTTAATGCCAATCTGACGCCTTAATGCCAATCTGACGCCTTAATGCCATTGTTCCTTACTGTCGCTTATAAGTGTTGCAAGGAATATACGTCTCCATTCCTTTGCGTATAATATTTGAGAAATAATAGTTCCAATTGCACTCTGTATCGTTTGCTAGGGTTTTTGCCTTGAATTCTGGTAATTCGCCTTTCAATTATTCAATTTTTCTTGTTGAATTAGTATATCCTACACTTTTCGTTGCTCGCTTACACGAATTTCGTTTTCATTACTACAACTATTGCTCCATCACTCACTGACTCATCCGAACCACAAATTCAAATCTGCGCGGGTTTTGTGGCTCGTGTTGGCACGGTGTGTGCCGGAACCAACGCGCCCGCCCCCTCGACCCGTCCGGCCCTCTCCCCTCGGCGATTTCCCAGCTGGCGATTGTTCCTTGCGACGTCATCCGTGGAGCTTTTACCTCGAGACATCCGCAAAAAATCTCTAGACCGCGAATGTCGCTCCGACGAAGAATGTTTTAACCCTTGAGAAATATCGGGGCACGCATTTTATCCCTCGTTGGCCTCACAATTTCTTAGCGAAATGAAACGAAATCAAGAACGAAATCAGATTTTGAAATGCGCAGGAATACAAATAAGTTGCGAAAGAGACCATTTATAAAAGTGAAAGTGCATCGAAACCGCGCACACGGTGCTGGTAAACAAACAGTCCCCCCCTCCCCCCACTGACATCGGCAACAGTAAACCGAGGGATCTGATTGGTGCATCTTGGCGTTGAGAAATATGGCAACCTAAAAAAAGACAGGAAAAGCAGCAAGTGGACACTCAGCATGCTCGTCAAATAGTTTTCCCACGCGAAAAATAACGAAAAATTCCCCCCATCGATGCAACATATGACCGACGACGGGATGTCTTGGACAAGTTATTAGGTGATCTACAATTTCTCTTTCTTTGATGCATTCCGCATGTCACGGAAACGTAAAAACCTTTCTCCCCTCCTCAATATTAGGCCCTTGAAGTTTTTCATATTTTAATAAGTCTCAGCCCTTCAGTCTTAACTATTCTCACTATAGCTCAATGAAGTGTGACAGAGTTGTTAAGGCTGTGCGCTGCGTTGATCGCCTTTCCGTCTTTAAGGCGCCCCACTCTTCCCCACGTGGGACTTTCGTCTCACTCTGCCTAAAACCTTACGTCTTCGGACTAAAACGGAATGACTCGACATGTGCACGGTTCCGAACGAGCAAAATGACCACTCCCGGCGCAGATTCCTATGTGATGTCCCGCACCACGGCGTGCTCTCCACTACCTCCGGGCAGCGCAAGCAGCGTGCAGTCGATTCGGCGACATCATCCCGTTCCCCCACGGGGGGAGGGGGGGCACCGCCCTCCGACTAAAAACCCTTTCGATGCGAACGCAGTTCACATTCACGCAGACTCCCCGAAGTCCCCTCACGATCCTCGCAACAGACGTGACTTTCGATATCACCCGGTTACGTGACGCCATGCACGCAATCACGTCGCAGCCTCGACTCCACGATTCCGCGGGCGGGGTTCGCGGAAAGGCGGGGGGGGGGGAGCAATTAGGTTCCGCCACAGAAAGTCCAGCGGGGGGACGGGGAGCGCCAACCCTCCCGAGGCGCCCAAAGAGGTGGAATGAAATGAAGGGAAAGCATGACTAAGTAGGCGCCACGCCTTACTATTCCAGTGCCACCACAAGAGGAGCAACCCCGGGGGAGGGGGGGCAACCTTACTCGTATCCGGAAGAATCCGGGGTGGGCGATTTTATGGAACAGAGGCGCAGCATTAGATTCGACGCTTTGCGAACTGAAAAAGTTTCCCAAGGGAAGAAATAGAGATTATTATTCCGGTTTTTATAAATGCTCGTGTAAGACAAGTGTGAATAAAATATCATTTTGGCGTAAATTCACTCAATCATCTCTTCGTAAATAAAATTTAAAAAAATGAGTGCATGAGCATTCTAAATAACCAAAGTTTTTAACAGAAATATAAAAAGGTACTCTACTTTTAGTTTTCGATAGAATTTAAGCATCCTAACATTAAACTTTTCTTCCCTTCATTCCAATTTTGTCATTGCTCTAAGTTAATCTGAAGCTTCTTTTTCTCACGAGAAACATACCACAATGTCACATGCTGTCCTCCATATTCCCATATCAATAGTTGGACACAGCACTGGTCGGGGTGGACATTTGACCGCCGGCACAGTTGCTTCACGTGGGCACAGCGAAAAGTGCCGAACCGGGCCGGGAACGATTTTTCGTATGCCCTTATCTAAATAGATATATACATGAACGTACAATATGGCTTGGAACGTTTTGATATATTGTCTACCCTCGGATGGCTGCCAGACAGATATCCAGCCAGACGACGAGGCAGTGTGCCCGTACATTCCGAGAAGAAACTGATTCAGTTCTGAAAGGAGATCACGCGATTAAACAACCACCGAGATCGGAATGATGTCCCTTTTTGAGATTAACCCTTGCTTTGAATTGATTCTTCCTCCAGCATGTACACAAATTTGCACGCTATTCTGATAGTTATTTTCCACAATATTTTTCCCTTCCTCTCCCATATCCTCCCTCACCACTCACCCTTCCCACCCGGTGCTTGCGCCCCCTGCCACACACCTTTTTGGTGGATGGCCTTGTATTTATGTCGATGTCGCCGGAAGCATTTCCTTACCTCGCAATTACGTTCGTCATCGAATGCCGCCATTTCCAGCTCGCAGAATTGCTTCCTAAATGTACACCTGAAATGAGTGATTGATTAAAAACGCTTAGAAAAACTTAGAAACGCTTAAAACACTTTCAAACTGAACGCTCTCGTAGCAAGGAGAGAGCTCTGAAATGTATAACGGCCGATGCAATGTCGCCTTCTTCAAACAAACATTAGGTCCATCCCGAGCCGCGGTTTCTCTCCCTCCTCTCGTCTTCTCCGCTGCATAACGGCACTTGCAGTCGAAACGTGGCGAGACTTACATCGCATTCTCAATGGAACGGTGCTTTCCGCGTTGTTCTCCACAGGAACACCGCTTTTGATGATTGTGTGCGGTCAACCGGACGAATTGAATTTCACATTTCCTTTACTATTCTGCTGAGTTAAGACAAATTTACTCCCCCACCCCATGTGAATTTCTTAGCAGGCTTTCTTTTTTACTTCCATTATATTTCTCTCCTATCCTAAAATATCAGTAAACGCATTTAAGGAGAAACTCCAAAAAAAAATATTTTAATGATTAGGCGGGAGCATATGAAATTTTATCATCTTAACCCGTTGTTTAAATGTCTACTGCCGACACTTCATTCGATTAAACCCAAAAGTAAAATGTGTCATGCCAATTTTAAACTAATTAAATAGAATTCTACCTTTTCCGGAACCGGAGGAAACACAAAAAGGAGGGCTCCCGGGATAGATGGGGAATATGTTCCGGGAAGCGAGTTCTCAATTTAAAAAAAACAGCCTACACAGCGATTGCATTGCTCACATAATTGAGTGGATCCTCGATAGATAGAAAAGTACATTTGTGGGTATGCCTCGAAAATTCAGATGCCTAATCAAATATAAGAAAAGGGACACCACTATTTGGAAATCCAATCAACGCGAGTTGGGTCCTCTTATCAAAACCGCGCATAATTATTAGTAGATTGAATTTGCTTCGTGGAAATTGGCTCATCTGAAGATTCCGGAAAAAAGGCGAATTATCTGACACCTTCCAGGTCAACCTTTCTATGCTCACAGACTTTCGATATACTCCACTCTATTGAGTCTATATAAATTTGTAATCTTTCCTGACATAGCATTGACCAGAATAAATATCCAAGACATATATTTAACAGATTCAGACGATATGTAGTGGAAGTTCGTCATTATGAGAAAAACAAATTTGCACTTTTTTACAGATCTATTTGTAACGTACAACGCGTTTCAGTTCATCGAACCATCATCTTCAGTTCCAAGACAAGATTGTAATTGTGAAGAAATCATATTTATGCCTGTTTGAGGAAGGGGAGGGGGGGGGCAAAGAGGGGAAATATGGAAAACCCAAAGGAACCGGGGAACTAAAGAAATAGAGAGGTAAAGAGAGGGATATTGACCACAAGTGCTTCTCTTTCCCTCCACCCCTCTTTTTACCTCTCCATTTCTATAGTTTCCCTGTTTCTTTGGGTTTTCCATATTTCCCCTCTTCATCCCCACCTACCTTAATCCTCAATCTTTTCTCCCCCCCCCCCCTTCCTCAAACATAAGATGAATATGATGCATTCACAATTTGAATCTTGTCTTGTACCTGATGATGATGGTCCGATGAACTGAAACACGTTGTACGTTACAAATAAATCTGTAAAAAGGGAATTTTTTCTCATATTATCCTAGACACTGACATCTGCAACTGTCAAGGAGGGTGCGGATTGTGGGTTCTTCCTTGAATTGTAACGACAGTGCGTAAATTTCCTATTCCTGCGGTTGAATTTCAACGGGAAAACTTTATTGTTCCGAAGAGATATTTACAATATCTTTCTGATGGCGTGATCAACAATGGCGAAATCTTACACGATGGTCAATACAAAAGTCCCGCATGATTTGGGACAGAGAAGACCACGGTTAAATATACAAAATTCACAGCCTCTACTTATTAATCTATCCATCTAGGTAGGCTCGATAGGCGAGGGCAGGGTTCGTCTCGCGCTCAGCTCAGTGCGCGTGGTCAGCGCGCACATTCGGAGGTCATTTGATATCACAGCTCAGCTGATATTTGCACCGTTTCTCGTGATAGGGCTGGGAAAAGCATCCCTGTGACGAATAATCCTCAGAACTTCCTCCCCCAAACCATGTCGGAATCAGCAACCTCGGTCCCGTCGCCGCTCTTCCCGCTACTTCGCGTAAATGGTCCATGAAACCGGCTGGGCGTCCTCCTTGCGGTACTTTTCGCATCGCCGTCTAATTAAGCACGGAAGGTCACCGAGACGCCATGCTTCCGGCCACCGGCGGGGAGTGAGGCCCCCGGAGGCGGAGGGGGCGGGGGATGCTTGGGCTACCTCGGCAGCGGGTGGCTCTGCCCCCAACACCGATTCCCCGCAAGAAGACCTTCGCGGACCACAACCGGTGGAGACCACAGATTCCACCCTCATCTCCGAACAGACGCACGCAATTAGGCTCGGGGAATTGCATCAGATCCCTCTTTTATATTTTCATCCCATAAAATGGGGTGAAAAAGAGCCACCACATTGGGGTGCAGTCTTTTTTCGTGGATGTGGTGCCGGCCCTGAACCGAGGTCAATCACCTCCGCGGGGATCATTTTTTTCCGCACTACACCAGGCGGATGCGTGTTTGCACTGTCTTTCAACGATTATTCACCACTGGAAGGAAACCATCATGCACTCACTTCTCTTCCCGTCTGCTTGAGGTGCCCTCTCGTGTTCACTTGCGTAGGATCGCGCACATTGCTAATGATATATGCGATGCATTCCGGTTATTTCATTCAAAGGTTGATTGTGCCAGCCGCTAATTTAGGATCAATCTCCGTGAACAGAACTAAACGGAAAATGCGGCCTCGTCACTGCTCCTGGCATTACCGGCGTGCACGTGATATTTGTATCATCTCTCATAAACGAACTGAAAATAACGGCATAGCAACAATCGGAAGTTTCGTGCGAAACTAAGTTCTAGAGTTCATTATTTATTTCAAATTAATCCGAAAACAGCACTTCATCGGACTTTTAACAATGATATAACAACATACGCAATAGCAGGCGCCCAAAGTATACCGGCATGAGATGTTTGGAAAGTTTCATTTGTCGAGTGCCGCAAAACCGAGGCATCCTCTGAAACGGTCGCCGTTGACTTCGTCTTCCCAGTCCCTTGGTCGGAACCGGTCCCGCGAGATGGGCGTCCCTTTCCTCCGGGGAGGGCGGGAATGGGTCGCCGGCTGCTACGTATGTGTGCTGCTAACACTACTACCAGTGCATTGCAGTGTACCTTGATTCCCGCTCCCTCTTCTGCGAGGGGAGGGCAGATGGGTTCAGATTCACAGCCGCACGCCCTTGCGACGCCTCGCGGAAAATCCTTGGAGGACGGAATAGAACAAGTAGCTTCCGAAATGGAATGTGCGAATTACGGTACTAAAGTATTAAGCCTGGTAATCATCGACCTAATACACTAATTTCGTGATTTGCAAATTTAAAATGACGTTTATAGCAGTTCTCCATGATACATCCTATTACTAACCCTCGTCATACAAATATTTGTTTTCGGGAGTATATTCCATGCATAATATAAGCGATTCAATCTCCCATCGGAGTCGTCAATTCACTCTAGCCTTGAGCGAAAGTGGTCTCGCCGGAGAAATGATGAGCACTGCTTCCGCTTTTTACGTATCCCCGTGGTTTCAATAAACCATGCCGCATCCACGGTTTGGAACCTCGAGTTTATCCCTATCGCCGCCAGGGGACGTGGTCGACGGCACGGCAATGTTGAGGACTTTGGCGATGTTGCTCAAGTAGAACAAGCGAACATAGATCAGATTTCCTCAGTTTTTTGCATTCGAAGTATTAATCTCTGGGCTACTTGGAGGCGGAGTTCAAGTTACGACAATTGTCGCTCCTTTCGCGTTTTCACGAGTATCTCCAGCACAGATCGGACTAAGATTCGTGGCACACAACTGTAAGAGGGAGCACGTATTATGCCAAACTCCGGATGCACTCTGGATCATGCGATGGGTTTTTAATTCCGAGGGAAAGAGACGAAGGGTAAATGCATCAATCAAGGAGATTAGAAAGCGTCCTTCCAATATTTTAGCGCTAGTGGACTTCTTACGATTGAGATTGCATTTCCAGGCACGACTTGGCTGAAGGAACTCATAAGAGAGAGTTAGCGTTTATTCTCTTTCAATTCTTACGATAGTTGTGAAAACGGGGAAGAGGTCTATTACGCTATTAACCGACCCTTAGGAGAAACAGTCGAATTACGAGTTCGTCACCTGAAGATTTTGATTCCGTGACCAAAGTAGTGATGAATTTAATGAACCATGACTTTGGATGTGATTGGTTGGTAATAATTTGATTAACGGCTTGACATACACTGGACTTTGGGATGAAACAATCGAAATTCTAGGATAATCGCTAAAATGTATGGAATGGATTCAACGACACGTGACCTGCACTAATTGGGGAATGAGATGAAGCACACAGCAAGCAAAAAGGAGAAATCTAAAAAGCCAAAAGTGAGAGAAAACAAGATGTAAACAAAACATGGGAGAGCCAACGAGTGAAAGGGAAAAACGAGTGAAAAAAAAACACCTTCCTCGTCAGCGCAAAGGAGAACGGGGGGAGGCGTGGGGGAGGCGACGGGGGAGACCACCCTGCACGTGACCAAATGTCCTCTTAATGCCGTCATATCTCCGGCGAATTGCGAATTCCCTTGCACACGGGGGGAGGGGGGAAGAGGGTGCCGGTGCGCCCGAGGTAGAAGGGCGCTGGTGCCCTCGAGGGCCACGCGGGGGATGAGACCAGTTTTGCCGGCGGGGGAGGGCTCGGATTCGCCGCCGCGGCAGCGCCTGTGATTCTGCTGGAGACCTCGAGAGCTAAAGCATTTTCAAACTCTTCACACCTAATATATACATATATATACATATACACACACACACACATATATACATATTATTATTATTAGGTAATCTACCGGTTAAGGTAGGTTTTTGGATGGACATAATTACTAATTAAATAATTTGTGACCCCTAGCAAAACTCAACATCCTACTCTACATCAGGTCCCTCTTCATCTCTGAGTACTTTCTTCCTCCCTTCATGCCGTCCAATATCCCTATCCTGTTTCTTCCCTTTCCTCGTATGCCTAACATTTTCCCCTCAATTACAGTCTTCAACATCCAACCGTCGGACAATACCCCCTTCATCCACTTTTCCTGCCTCCATAGGATTTCACTCAACAAACCCCTCTCTTCGCCAACCATACCAAGTACTTTCTCATTTGTTTTCTTCTCTTTCCATTTCACCTTCTCCATTCTTCTCCACAACCACATTTCAAAAGCCTCCAGTCTACGTCTATCCTCCTGCTTCAATGACCACGTTTCCGCGCCTTACATAGAGTTGAAATGACAAATGACCAACTTATCCTGCATCTGCAGCTCCTTCCTCAGTTCCACAGGCACGCCCACCTCCCTCCCACACCTGAGCGCACACCCTTCTCCCGCCGCCCCGCCTTCTCAGCGCCTCCCCGCACGTCACGGCATTCAGCATCCCCGCCCTCTTCCTCGCGACCATCGCATTTCAACTCCCCTCGCTCACGCCCTCCACGTCTTCAAACCTCTTCCCTGTGATAGTCCTTTTGCCTCAAAAACCAAACATTTCGTTAAACCCATTTTCTCTATGAAATTCATTTTACAAATAGTACGTCATATACATTTCATTTTACATTGAGAGAGAGTTGCCACAGGGGCAATACGTTTTCAGTAACCTATATTAATACCGGTAAATAACTAAATCCTAATTTAGAATATACTTTACATAAAAGAGCACTCTCGTTCCAACTCTTAAAATTGCGATAGCTTTCTAAGACGGCTGTTCAAGAGATGGTAGTTATACATTATTTATATCAGCATGATTTCTCTCAAAAAGTTATATTTTACCCTATTCCGGTATTTCAATGCGCACGTGGTCAAGTTTTAATTGATTTGACTACAGTATCGTGTCAGCAGCTGCCGTTGAAATTTGAAACATGTTCAGTTAGCCAACGACAGCCATGGAGGTAACACGCGACGCTGCTTTGACATTTTGTTTTGGCTCGAACAAATCTTCAGCCGAGGCCACCAAACGAGGATTATGGAGAATCTTGGACTATTCTTAAGTATTTACGGGGGATAATCATCTTTGCATAGAATCCTGGACCTTGGAGCTCCAATGACAGGTCTAACGACAGTAAATGTGAGCACCGCTGCCACTACCGCGAGTAAACACCGTCGAATAACGTCTCCGAGATATTGGAGATTTCATTGGGTGTCTCGTGCACGTTGCTTAGAGAAAAAAACTGAAAATTAAGCGTGTTTATGCGCTGTGATTTCCACGACTACTCACACCCCGAATAAAATGACGTCCGCGTGGAGGTTTGTCCGCAGCACGGAAAATACGATCATCCATCATACTGAAAAGCCTCCTCGTTGGAGGTTTGCTCTCTGCCCGATTTCACACATGTTTACGACAGTGTCCACCAATATCTCCACAGCTACCTCGAAAATATTCCCACACTGTCACCATCTGCATCATCGTGGGTATTTTTGAATAGGTGCCACCCTATTCGTCTAAAAATTATCAGCGGTCTCCCTGTTTATCTATTCAACAACAGCTGATTACAAAATTATTTCCACAGCGCCATTTCTACTTCAATACAAAAGGTAACGATTTTGACCCCATCAAGTCGATATTCTAGAAGAGTGGTTTCGTGAAACAATTCCAAGGGCCACAATTATTCATTCGCTAAGTGGCAGTCGTGTAGATGGATATGGCGATGGAAAACCATCTTCATGATTTACAATGGTTATGCATCTCCGAAGTGTTCAGCACAGCGAGTTAGACCGGAACCAATCCTATTTGGAAAATTGTCAATTTTGTACTCGAAGAATATTCTAATGAAAATGACGTCAAAATCTCAGATTCATTCCTTTTCTAAGTTCGGCATTTTTTAAATGTTTAGATTCCATTGTTGGCATCTGCCAATGGTGTCCATTTATCCTCACCACTGCTCATATTCGTGGCAACTCGGAAGTGTACGTTAAGAGCGTCGGCTCTTTGTTTATGCACTTACGGGATTACTCCCGAGCAGGGCATTTATGACGAGCTGATCCATTCTTTTCCGTCCACTGTGGCGAACTTACCTGCAAAAAGAGAGAAGGAAATGGTTACAAATATGCTTGCCTCTAAAACATTTCCAACCAAATAGCTTTAAACTCTCAAGAATGATACTGACCATATTAAATAATATTACCGTAAGCCGTAAAGGGTTTTTTACATCACTATAACAGTTAAAAATGAGGGGAAATTTGAGATTGGTGTGGTGATTTACGGGGAAAGTTCTCGCCAGTGATCTGACACACGTTCAAAATATCGGGACTATGATGCCGAATTCGGCTTTATTAAACGGTTGGTGGGGCAATGTAATGAGAAAGTTAGAGATGATTTATTTCGCTCTAGTTAGGCCTAAAATATAATACGCCTCAAGTATTCAGGATCCTTGGGAGAAAGTGTTGCTAAAAGAATTAGATAAAGTACAAAGAAAGTCCGCATGATTCGTCAAAATTCGTTACGATAAGAAGACAAGTGTGACAGGTCTTCAAGAGGAATTAGGCTGGCAACCACTTGAGATGCGAGGGCAACAAGCGAGACTACTATGGATCCTACCCTATGGACCCTATGGATCGTAAGGACTTTTTCCGCGCCTTACCCTATCGATCACAGAAATGAACCATTGAAAAAGCACATCAGAAAAGAGCAGAAACCTTCGCAATACAACGCTGGAGACCGATGCTGAAGATCCAATGAGATACAATCAGAAGGTAGAAGTATTCCTAAGTGAAAGGATGAAAATGCCACATGGAGCGTTGACGAATACGATAGGAAGAATTAGTTGGATTGCCACGCCTCGCAAGACTGGAAAGGTTCGTGGGGAACACATAAGGGAAGAGAATTTCCATCGAGAAGGAGAACTGAATGCCAGAAATGCGTGCGGAACGTAGGCTCTCAAGGGATGGAATAGATTTTACATTCGATCGAGACAAACGGAGGGCGAGAATGCCGAGTGATCTTCTGATTGAATCGACGGCGAGGCGATTGCACAGGTAACATAAACCTCACTTCGCAGTTTCAGGCTTAACTAGGAGGCATTTCCTCATGATGAGGGCAGAGAAAAAAACTTTGCTCTTCCACATAAAAAGATTTGATATATTGCACAACCTTGGTTTCAATGCTGCACATCATCATGACATGGACACGCAATATATTAAACCTTTTTATGTGGAATAGCAAAGTTTTTTTTCTCTACCCTCAAAATAAACCTCCCTGAAAATCGTAGCCTCGGTCTCCCACAGACGAACCTAATGCCAACGCATTCCATCCAACGCATTCCAGTCACGGAAAACTGACTCCCTCGATTGCGAGTCTGAAGATCGTCGCTTTGGTGGTGATTCCAAAATGAAGGCCAAGTGCGGTCGGGGACAGCATGGAGGCGCTCAGGGCGACTTCCTCGCGGCGGCGACACCCCTCCCGCGCGCGGGACACCGCGTTCGTGGGAGTGACCGCTGGCGCGGGCGATATGGCAGGAATGGTGCAGACGATGGAGCACCAGGGAATGGACGGCGAGGGGATCCTCCCAAGGACGAAGCGGATGCAAATGGAAAGGCACGAGTAAGAATGGCGTCTTACAAGAGATCGCCTCGAATTTTTCAAAACGAACCCACGCTTCCATTTCGACTACCACGTGCTGTATAGTCACTAGAAGTCGTCCGTCCACCCTTTCAAGCTGGGAGGAGGTTTAGCACACAAGAGCGAATGAACACACCAGCCGTCGGAGTCAGCGCATGGGAACAGAACAAGCTCAAAGGGAGCTTCTACCTCTCACTCGTGCACTGAGCTGAGGCCCTCTCGTGAGGCGAAACGGAGTGAAATGGCCCTGTTTATTCACGGAACGAGATCACTCCGACTCACATTCCAGATATTCGAAACAGTATCCCTGACAACTATCGAAAAGATTGATTGATCCGAGGAATTTTGAAGGGATCACCTAAAATCTCAGATTGTTCCATGGAACAGAATGCTCTCTCTCTCTCCAGCCTCCCCGTCGGCGAGAAACAAATGAGTAACTGGAGAGCGTAAGGGAGCAGACTGGGACGGACCCTTACCGTGATTCGTGCTCGGGTAGGAGAGGGTACCCCTGATTATTTCCATCGGCCAATGTTTATATTTGGTGATAGAGGGCATGCCGCGAAACATCTTGTATTTCGTCGGAGCGGAAGCGACGCTCCATGACCTCCGGTCGCGGCATCCCGGTTGCCGGGAGGCGAAGAAACTTGCGAAAAACCCGCCTCGGAGGAAAGCAGTTTGTCGGCCAATGAGTCGATCGAGTGATGTGATCTCTGGAAAAGGGTTGAGGCACGGTGTCTGAGGTTTGCGTTCGACAGAATTATGGAAACTACTTTCCGAGAACGAAGGGAGCACATTTCTCAAGAATGTTTGTCTTTGGTGGAGGAGAGAATGGAAAACAAAGGCTTATGCCGAAGAGACAAAATGCCGGAGAGGTGGACGGTCAGACGTGGGGAGGGCCCACCCCCTCCGCTCCAGCTCTTTTGAAATAGGAACAGCAAAATAAAACACAATTTTATGACATGGCAAGAAACTAACTCCCCCAAATTTCTACCATATTAGCCTGTCCTTTTAAACTTCTATTATATTTTAATATGCAATATCCATTTACCACATCGCACGTTCAAGCAACATTCTAATGAGCTTGTTAAGTTTGGACGTCCTGTAGCCTCCCTAATGGCATCCCGTCTCATGATTTGGTATTGGCGACATATTATTTCGGCATTCATTTCTTGGAGCTTATTCCTCCAGACTTACAGCTTAAATTCCTACCTTTAATCTTTGAGTTATTTATTTCATTTTTTAGAATTTGAATATTTGATATCTATAATTATTATTCTCTGTAAGACGACGTTCTCCTGCAAATATAAAATGAGCCGGAATTAAAATGCTTGTGGCGCTCCGAAAATTAAATTGTGTTTTCGGCATATTTAAGTGCGTATTAATGTGGGAGACGAAGAGTAAAATTCCTTCCCAAGAACACTTTTAAAGGACATCCGACGGAGAACCTGAGAGCCGCATATATTCAGAGACGAAATATTTTCCTATGAAGTCGTTCGATAAATATGACGTGGAGTTAAGCGCGCTATACAGTGATGCTAAATTCCGCTGTTACTTGTGAAAAGGAGAGATACATTTCGTGTCTGAGAAACTAGCAGTAGGTTCTTATAATGACAGGAGAATATTTTTAAGTAAATCAGCATTCAAACAAGGCATATAACTAAACGGCATTTAAAGATAATTATTAACTTATTCCTATCGAGCGTAGAGGTGATGGCATGGCTTTCAATAGTTCGAAATGGCGTACATTCTGAAACATTTTCTATTTCCCGAATGACTAGTTTGGTGGCAATTGAGCACATGGAAATATCGTTCATTAAGTTATTGACAATTCACAAAGAAAAAGAAATCGGTCGAGAGTGGTTTCCTGCGTGAGCCAAAATTGTTTTATGCTAATGACACTACATAAAATATGAATTAGGATTACATTATTAGATCGAGTAGGTTAAGAGTTTCCTCGTGAATTCAGTACTCTTTCCGAAGCAATATTACCGTTTCAATTATAATATCAGTTCGTACATACTTTCAACTACACGTCAAGCCCGATGATTCTCCATCCCTAAACACGGGGAGACACCGCCCTTTCTTCCCCACCCCCCGCCCCCCTAGGGCGCCCTCTCCTCTGGACAAGACGAACGGAGCGGACGGTGGATTCTCCGAACAGCCTGCCGAACAACGTTTCGTCACCACTATTATTATTATTATTAGGTAATCTACCGGTTAAGGTAGGTTTTTGGATGGACATAATTACTAATTAAATAATTTGTGACCCCTAGCAAAACTCAACATCCTACTCTACATCAGGTCCCTCTTCAGCTCTGAGTACTTTCTTCCTCCCTTCATCCCGTCCAACATCCCTATCCTGTTCCTTCCCTTTCCTCCTTTGCCTAACATTCTCCCCTCAACTAAAGTCTTCAACATCCAACCGTCGGACAATACCCCCTTCATCCACTTTTCCTGCCTCCATAGGATTTCTCCCAACAAACCCCTCTCTTCGCCCACCATACCTAGTACTACGTCATTTGTTTTCTTCCCTGTCCATTTCACCTTCTCCATTCTTCTCCACACCCACATTTCAAAAGCCTCCAGTCTACGTCTATCGTCCTTCTTCAATGGCCACGTTTCCGCGCCGTACAAGCTACGCTCAATATCAAAGTTTTTACGAGTCTTTTCTTAATATCCTTACTCAACGTCTCTGTCATCCAAATTCCTCCTCCTTGTGAAAGCCTCCTTCTGGCAACTTGAAGCAATTCTTCTCCTTACATCCCTACTACTTTGACCGAGTTGGTCCAAAACACTTCCGAGATACGTAAACTGTTCTACCTGCTCTCGTTTTTGCCCTCCTATTTTAATGTTTGCCTTAACCTTTTTCTTTCTTGAAAATAGTATAACTTTTGTTTTATTAATATTGATTCTCATCCCATACCTGTCGCACTGAATTTCCAATTCACTAAGCATTCCTTGCACACCCCTTGACTGACTGACTAAGTAAAGCTTGGTCATCAGCGAACCTAACTGATTTAACAAATTCCCCGCCCACTTTCATTCCTACTTCCAGTTCTTCCAATGCCTCTTTAATCATTTCATCTGCATACAGGTTGAACAGTAACGGTGATAATGGGCAGCCCTGCCTTACAACTCTTCCTAACACTGCCCATCCGGACTCCCCGTTCCCCACCCGCACCTGAGCAGTCTGAGACATGTACAGGTTGCGGATTAGCCTCCTATCCCTCCAATCTATTCCTATATTCTGCAATATACTCATTAGTTTTTCCCAATTCACTCTATCAAACGCTTTTTCGAAATCTACGAAACAGGCAAAACCTCCTGGTTGGGTACTATATTCCTCTCGATTAATAATCTCCTTGAGGCAATGGCATCGCGCGTACCTCTCCCCTTTCTAAACCCAAACAGGTCATCCCCTAAGTAATCATTTTCCCTACTCCCTATCCTTTTGTTTATGATCCTGAGAATAACTTTAGCTGTGTTGGATATCAAACTTATTGTCCTGTAGTCCTTGCACGACGTAGCCTTTACCTTTTTCGGAATAGGAACTAAAACTGATCTCACAAAGTCTTCCGGCCAGATTCCTTCCTCATAGATACTACGAATCAGCCCATATAGCCTCTTCCTCCCACATTTGCATAAACATTTCAGTAGTACCGCTGGAATGTTATCCACCCCCACGGCCTTATTTAGTTTCATCTCCCTTAATGCCCTTCCTATCTCCTCGTTGAGTATGCCTGAACCTAAGCTTTCTTTTTCTACGTCATGTTCCTTTTCTATGTCTCACTTTGTTGGTCTGAGTTCTTTACTATACAGTTTTTCTACATGTTCCTTCCATCTCTCTTGGATCTTTCCTGTGTCAACTATTATCTTACCCGCCTTATCTCTAACTGTTAGCATAGATCTTACCTTCTTACTTCCCGATAAAGATTTAACTTTGCTGTACAGCGCACCGATTTCACCCTTCCTCTGCAGACTTTCCATATCCTCGCACTGCGTCTTCCACCATGCTTCTTTTGCTTTATTTGTTGCCCGCCTCAATTTATTGTTTAGCTCTTTGTACTTAATTTGGCGAACACTGTGTTGCAATCTTCCATTTTACCCTGTCATCCATCTTTGTAATCATCTCATCCGTGATCCATGGTTTCCTAGTCCTTTTCGCGTTAACGGTTACAATAGTGTCTTTTGCGCCTTTGGATAACCCTTACTTAATATTTTCCAATTCTTCTTCGATGGTACTTAGCCCGTTACCATCCTCCATAATTTCCTCCACAGCTTGTTTTTACTTCTTCCTTTTAATCCATTTAATGCTTCTACGTTCCGTTTTCAAACCCGCCGCCCCTGCCTTATCTTTTTGAAACGGACGCTACATTTCATAACCACTAAATTGTGGTCAGAGTCCGCATCCGCTCCAAGGAAGCTGTGCGAATTTATCACACTGTTCCTAAACCTGTGTGTGACCAGGATATAATCTAGCTGATACCTTTCTGAGTCACCTGGAATTTTCCATGTATACCTGCGTTTTTTGTGGTGTCTAAACCAAGTGTTGGTGATGACTAACCCCTGTGTCCTGCAGAACTCAACTGCTTTCTCCCCGGGGTCATTCCTAGTGCCTAAACCATAGTCCCCCACCTCATCACCATCTCTTCCTTCGCCTATCATCGCATTCCAATCCCCCATCACTATTAAATATTTCCCTGCGGGAACACACGCGATTATGTCCTCTAATCGATCGTATTTCCTATCGACTTCTTCCTCCGCATGGTTGCTCGGTGGCATGTATACCTGAATAATAACCAAAATCGTCGGTTCTGTTTTTATCCCGACGAGTAATATTCTATCTGTTTCCTGCTCTACGTTAACTACGCTTCTTCCTGTTAGCTCTTGTCCTCGCCGCTGCATATTATTCTATAATTATCGCTCCAGAAATCCCCGCTATCCTTCCATCCCACTTCGTATAGACCTAAAATATCTATATTTCCCCTTCCCATCTCTCCCTTAACATTCTCCAATTTCCCTGTCCTCATCATTGTCCTAACATTCCATGTTCCAATTCTAACGATTTAGCCTTCTTCTCCTGCGTCTTCTGTCCTGCTGCTGCTGGTTTTCCCTTGCAAGGGTTTCGTGGGATGACGACCGCGGAAGCCTTGCCTCCCCTGCTGCCGGGCACGACACACGGCCAATTGGGCCGGACCCCGTAGTTGCCAGGACTCAAAATCTCTGTAATGTCCATTATTTAAATCTTGGGAATGATGATTTATGTGGTTTTTCGTCGCCTTCCTCAATAGTGTTTTTAACGTGACACCATCACTTACTGGCCGCCCCTCTGGGATCAGACGCCATTGCAGCCGCCTCACTGAGGAACAGACGCTGCGTGGACTACCTTTTGTCTGGCTCCTAACCTTCGACCTATCTGGCATGGGTGACCCTACCAGGAGCAATTATTATGACCCCCGCCAGCACAGCTCTAGGGGTCATCGGAACGCACAAGCCCTTACGTCAAGGTTGTAGTCCGTGGAGTGTTCGTCACCACTACTCATGTCAAAATCTCAACTCCGCCTAGTTTATTTGCGACATTCTACAATTGGGGGAAAAAGAAACAAACAAGTAGATGCGATATTCTTGGATTCCAAAAAGGCCTTTGATAAAGTCCCACACACCGAGTTGATTCAAAAGTTGCAGTGGAATGGAATAAACGACAAAATAATAAACTGGATTCGGGACTTCCTTAATGGCCGCAAACAAAAGGCTGGTGATATATGGCTCAAGAGCCAATTAAGTTCAAGTAACACCAGGCGTCCCACAGGGTAGCGTCATAGTACCACTGCTACTTCTTGCATCTATTAATGATATCACCAGTAAAATAAAAATCAGCAAAAGACTCTTTGCCCACGACACTGCACTCTACAGAGAAATAGCGGATGATACAGATGTAGATTGCTAACTGACCCCTCTCGCTTTCAAGGAGGGATCTGCGGATTTTCTCCTTAGCGACCACGGAGGTCTGGTCGTGTTGTCACTCCGTTAAAAGTACTTTTTCTGTGGACTGGAATTATTCACGCAGTTTTGGATGAATAAAACAATGTTTGAAGATATTGCATGCGTAAATACTCTTTGCAGGTAAATCCTTCAAGCGTATTTTTCTACCTTAATGCGTGAAGTGAATGAGATTATCATACTATGGATTCCACCTCATTACTTATGTTCTGAGTATCAGGGATCCTTGTGGCCACAACTTACGAATGCCGGCGACAGAGGTTGGTTCATTTTAAGGCACAGGCACACACGAATTCGTTATTGTGAGTGCCCTGCTAACCAAAGAAATGGTGTTCACCACCAGGGGTCATCGATCCGAGGGTTGGTTTAGGGCAGCCCTGCAGGTCATCCTGCCTTCCCTTCCCTCATCCTTCGCACCCCCTCCCTTGGGCTGCCTTCGATCGTGTGCACCCTCGCGCCTCGGCTAGTTTTGATTTTAATAGCAGCACCAGGCATCTCATGCTTATACATCATTGATCTCCCGGAATCGAGTCTTAACAAGTTGGCAACCCTGCTCGCGGCCCCGCGGATCACAGGATGTTACACTTTTATTTTTTCGCCCCATTGGCAGACGCCTTCCCCACGCCCCTCTGCCCCCCCAGTGGAGACGCGCGCGAGGTTGCATGGGCGCATCCATAGCCTTCATCGGGCATCAATTATTCACGAGCGGTGGGATTGGAATGGAGCAGAGGCGGGGAGAGGGGAGGGAGGACGACTCTCAAGGCTTCAACGGAGGGGGGAGGGCGAAGGCGGCGGAAGAGCACGCAATACAACGTACTATGCAGTATAATTCCAGGGGAGGTAATTCCAGTGGAGGACACACACCGTAGTATAAAACTCGAAAACAAGAGCTTGCGTCAATGCGCTCGCAAGTTCCCGCGCGCGCACCTGTCGATGGGGGCTCACCTTGGTCAATTCTGCAGACGCCTGCCACAGCAAATTGTTAAGTCCCCATTCCCGGGTGTGATTTATCTCGTAAGAAGATACCTACGCATAAGGAGTATTAGTCAAAGGTGCCGTCAGAGAGAGAGACAACAGCTACAAAGAGGCTTTATTCCTCATACCGCAGACTCTGTACTTCGAAAGACTGCGTCTCGGATTGGAAACCAAACCAATGCAAGATACTCTTGGGGTCAAATAAATGGAAAATATGGCGTCGCGCCTGGCTCAGTGTCCGAGCCACAATCCGAGGCGGTGTTATTTCGCGGCCCGTCCACCCACACTGGGAATGGAGGCAAAGGGAACGGGCAAACGGTCAGCCCCCATCATATGAATACGTGAATTCCACAGGGCACTTCGAACGAGGTGAACTCGACCATTAAATCAGCGAAAACACCCAACTCGCCACTGTTAATCGCGGCGGTATTTCAAGGGAAGATACGATGATGAGCGAAAAATAGAGGGAAGGAACAGGCGCCACACTCGACTTGCGATTCGAATTTATTCTGACCTTTCATTCTCACGAGGCTTACCGCGATAGGGGACTGCATGCATGCGCTCGTACGCACGGGTATGCGGACACGCAAAGAGAGAAACGTCCGTTAATTGCCGAATTGTCAGCTGTAGAAACATCTAATGAGAATATAAGGGTTTCGAGAGACATTAGTAAGATCGGAGTTGGGATATTCAGTGATTATTTAAGACCCATTAAGAAACTGAATTAAGGATTTATAAACAGTTCAAGGGCGGTGAGTATGATTAACATCACAATTGCAAGACGAGGGTGAGTGTCATTTTGATTCGAGGGGAATGGGGGAGGGGGGGCTTCATTCCAGGAAAGGAGCGAGCGAGACGAATTTCTAAATGCCACAGGACTACGAACCGTGGAGAAGTGGAGACTAAACTGGTACACGGATACATGAAGATTAAATCAACCTACTGAATTTATAGTAAAAGTCTCCAACCCTAGCAAATTTTAATACTCTTTATTCCATGAACAAATGCTGACCAAAACGAAACAAAGGAGAAGTACCTTGATAATCAAATGGGGAAGCAGTGCTCAAGCCACCACACGAATCCGATCCCAGACTTCACTTAAGTTGACCGAAGTCCACCAAGTTCGTCCGCTCTGGAAAACAGTTCACCCGCATATTTCTATAATTCTGTCATACTGATCAATGATAATAATCACATCTTTATAATCAGTGCTTGGTCTGAAAACTATTTCAAGTTCATGAAATCGCTTAGAGCTACAAACAAACGTTTATACTGCTCACACCCGAGGTCTAAAATCAACGACGACGTTCCAGCAGATCCACTCTTACGAAGGGACCGAAATTGGCATCCATCCGTGGCAAACGCACGCGACTGTACTGCTTAGAAACCAGTTCCCGGGTGAGTTTGGAAAAGTTACACCGTATTAAATTGAAAAAACCACGTTTGACAGCTACGTGTCACACTCCCTGAATGCCAACTATACTCTCTTATTCCCAGGCTTAGTCTGACCACACTGTAATAAATCCGAAAAATGATTTTGGTGCTGAGGAATAGCGCTACGCGTCAACGCAAAATCCTTTAAGGTACGTGAAATTCGCGCAAAGTGGGCAAAATGGGAGAACTCTACCCCTCGCAGCGCCGCTTACGGGTTTCCTGAAAATTCCAGAAATCAGAATTGATAAGCACCACTAGGACTTAAAAGATGGAGGTTGAAGAGGCATCACCTAGCATTCGAACCCGTGACCCACCGACCAGTAACCAGTCCCCGCTACGCTGCTTCACTCCACTTCCCACCATACGTACTCCTTCGCAAATCGAGTTGTTTCTCAGTTACATTTTTCAACCCGACGCGAACCGCTTCTGTTCCGGAGGCACCGTTCCGGGAACGGCACGGGGGAGGCGGGTGAGGATGGTGCCGCCGAAGACGGCGCCCCCCGCGGAGGGAGGGGAGCTCCCCGGCCGAGCCTTCCTCCCTGTCGGGGAAAGGTTGCCGAGGAGTCGGAAGAAGACGAGCGGGGGGGTTGCCCATCCGTAGTCCATCAATGAACCGTCACTTGGACATCGGCCCCCCTCGTCCGCCCATTCGGACTTGGGCCGAAGGAGAGCTCTTGGGAGGAGGGACATATTTGCTTAACCCTGACCTTGCCCACTAGTGCCTAGCCGCGCAGCTATCAGTGCCGACGAGGCTGAGGATGCGTTGGAAATCAAAGATTTGGAAGGGACTCGCAACCTTCTTCAAAACTCTTTGACCAAAGTGTTCGTCAAGAATTTATGTACATTTTTTTATGTTGAATTTCAAAAAATATTTGGTGAGAATTGAAAGGCATAATGAAAAACATCCCGCGGGCTACCGACGCGATTTCATCGGAGCCATCATCATTTTTTTTATTTTAAATGGCCGATCTTTAGACGATATATCCGAACATAATATCGTAACGGTCATGGAGACAGCCCACTTAACGATTAGCGACCACCAAGATTTAGACTTAGGCATGGGTGCCGAGTGACCATTTAAGCCGCACCAAATGCAAGCTTAACATTTCTTTTGGGGGTTACATTTGTGCTTTTTGGTGATGATATTTCGACATGGCTCAGTCGTGAGTTAACCTCAATGAACAACAGACAAAGAAGAAGTGCAGTTTGTTGGCTCACGATACGGATGGGGGATAATCTTATGCCCGATAGCAATAATAATAATGGGAGAGAGAGGGAGACACTATTCACATTATCTTATTAATTGTCGCAGGGCGGATAACAAAAGAACAAGGCGTGAGGTGTTTAATTCTTCCAACGACTCCATTTCTCATCCCACTAGCTTTACTTGGCCATGTCCTTCCATTATACAACCACACTTCCCCAAATTCGCTTATTTCAAGGTCGAATATTTTCATCGCCTTCAATTCGATTCAACACCAGGCATGCACCATTAAAAATTAAGTTTTTCTTAATTTAAGATACATTATATTATTATTATTATTATGATTATAGATAATCTGCCAGTAAAGATCGGTTTTGGATGAACACAACCACCAAATAATTATCTAGTTTCTCCTAACAACCCAACATACATACAAGCTCCTCTTCATCTCCGTACCGGTTAAGGTAGGTTTTTGCATGGACATAATTACTAATTAAATAATTTGTGACCCCTAGCAAAAATCAACATCCTACTCTACATCAGGTCCCTCTTCAGCTCTGAGTACTTTCTACCTCCCTTCATCCCGTCCAACATCCCTATCCTGTTCCTGCCCTTCCCTTGTTTGCCTAATATTTTCCCCTCTATCGCAGTCTTCAGCCTCCCACCGCCGATCAATACACCATTCATCCACTTTTCCTGCCTCCTTATGATTTCTCCCAACAAACCCCTCACTTCGGCCACCATACCAAGGACTTTCAGTTCCACCTCCATTCTTCTCCAACCCCACATTTCAAAAGCCTCCAATCTACGTTTATCATCTTGCTTAATTGACCAAGTTTCCGCGCCGTACATAGCTACGCTCCATATCAAAGTTTTCACGAGTCTTTTCTTAACATCCTTACTCAACGTCCCCGTAATCAACTCCCCCCTCCTTGTGAAGGCCTCTTTGCCTAGCGCAATTCCTCTCCTTACGCTCCTACTACTTGGACCATTTTGGTCCAAAATACTTCCGATATACGTAAACTGTTCTACCAGCTCTAGTTTTTGCCATCCCATTTTAATGTTTAGCTTAGCCTTTTTCTTTATAGAAAGTCGCATAGCCTTTGTTTTCTCCAAATTAAAGGTTGGCCATACTAAAACATAATTAATTTTATGAATTCCCTGCCGACTTCACTCATGTCTTTGTCATATTTTCTTTTTTTGCCTCAGCCTGCTGGTCTCAGTTCTTTACTATACAGTTCTATATATTCCTTCCATCTCTCCTGTATCTTTACTGTGTCAAATATTATCTTACCCGACTTCTCTTACTGTTAGTACAGATCATCCCTCCTTACATCCCGATAGTAATGCAACCTTGCCGTATAGCGCACCAATTCCACCCTTCCTCTGCAAGCTTTCCATATCCTCGCATTGCGTCTTCCACTATGCTTCTTTTGCTTTATTTGTTGCCCGTCTCAATTTATCATTCAACTCTTTGTACTTCCTTTTACCTAACTCTGTATTTACATTCTTCCATTGACTTCTCTATCTATCTTTCTAATCATCTCATCCGTGATCCATGGTGTTCACTTCCTTTTCCTTCTAGCGTTACTTATGGTTTTATTCGCGGCTTCCGATATACCTTTTTTGATAAATTCCTATTTTTTTCTTTATAGAACATAACCCTCTTTCCTCGCTCATAATTTTATCTTCAGCTTACTGGTACTATTTCTATGTCAGTCAATCGAATTAATGCTTCTACATTCCATTTCTATTATATATATATATATATATATATATATATATATATATATATATATATATATATATATATATATATAATCCATGTAAAATGCTTAAACAAATGTATATTTATAACATGATTACTATAGTTTCATATGCAATTTGGAATCTAACTATAAAAGCTGTATTTATCCACGCAAAAGAGGAGCTGTAAGTGACTAGGACAACAACTAAGGTTAGATGACAACATACTAGGCTACTTGGAGCTAAAAAAAGAAAAATAATTTTCACCCCTAGCGCAGTCCGATAGTTATTCAGATCCCTTATAATTTAGGTGGGAATGACATCCTAAATCTATCTATGACTGTGCAGGGAGGGAAAACGATTCGTTGATTTCCAAATCGTTTTCCGTCTGTCAAAAAACTATTTTTTAACATTAAATATTAATAATAACAATTAGGGATACATAGACCAGTAGATTTAATTCCAGGAGAAAGACGTACCAAAGATGACATGGAAAACGAAAAATTAATTACCCGAATGCGGTCACCTTGCTCGTCCTTGAGGCAATTGGGCAGGGCACGCAACGGGACCGGCCCTCGTCGAAATCACTTCTCTCGACAGCCCCGACGCGCACCTATTAATCCTTGGGAAAACATCGGCTGAGCACCACTTAAAATGCTGGAGGGTCAGTGTCAAGAGTGACGGGGTCACCAGGGAGATAGAAAAATTCCCCCCGAGCGCAAGTAAGCGAGACGACGACGACCCTGGCTGAGAGTCGTCGCCTCTCTCCGGGCGACCTATGCGCCCACGTGTTGTCCCGGCGATGGGAGCGCCCGGGGAATCCCCACGTCGACAGGGCACTGCGTCAATGGCTCCCAGAGCCGAGCGACAACTGTCAATACGGGTCTTAGATAAATTTAAAGGTGCATAGGATACGCCTGAGATCACTTTTGGTACCAAAGAGCTAAGTATTAGGGTATTATGTTACAACACCAGATCAGATCACTAAAGAGCTGAAAGAGGAGGAAGAGTCTCCGACAGATTCAAATACCCTCCTTCATTCTTTCACAACTCGCAATCATACGTAAAAAGACCAAGTGCACCAACAGCTATGACCAAGTAACCTATTTTTCATAGTATTCTTATTATTATTAAAAATACATGTGCAAATGGACAGTGGCAGGTGGCACACAAATCCCTAGTATCATAATTAAAACTTGGAACAATAACAGAATCACCAACAAAAAATCAAAAATAAGCTGCTGCATTCTAACAAGGTAATCAAAGAAAATAGGAAGTAAGGAGCAGCACATGTGGCCCAGCATCCCACCCCGCTCAAATCACGCGCCGTCCAGCATCACCATGGTCCATCCAAAATCACTCTCCCTCAAGCATCCTTCACCCGCACTCACAGCCCAGCTTTTCGCTCCGTCCATTTGGCAATCACACGCGAATATCGCACACAAATATTGAAAAGTTTACCGCCCGGTCCTTTGCCCGGTGGCTGCCTTATACACAATCTTAAGACTCTTAACAGAAAATGGAAAGAGCTCAAACAACTCTCAGGTAGCTGGTTGCATTCAACAATACTTAGATGTAAAAATGATATTATTTCTCTTTTTTTTGGGTTCTCATTTTTATTTCAGAATTGTGGTCGCTATTCCTCCTTGAAACTTGCTATTTCTAGTTCCTTCTTTAAACCTTTCTACTCTTCGCCATTTCAACTATTCCGTACATCGCATCTAACCTACTCCTCTTTCTCCCATTTCGCAAACTCTCCCATTTCAGAATACCCAACATGCCCGTTACGCTCTTTGAGCCACCGTGCCTGCCGAGTGTCTACACTATACCTAGCTGCCACACTTTTTTAATATAATCTCCTCATGCTGGTCCAATACTTGGGAAGGGTATTTAAGCGTCACAGCTTCCTTTTGTGGCTACACTTCTTACTTTTAAATGCCTCATCAACCAATGAAGTACTTTAAATGCCTCCCTATCCACTATCCCTACACCCAAGTACCCAAGTTAGGTGAACGACTAAATATCCGCAATTACTCCCACTTGGGATTACATCTCCAAAAATAGTGCCAATATTCTGATACATTTTCTTTTCACTTGATTCATTAGTGATATTCACACCACGAACAAGCTCCATCAAAATGACTTCACCTAAGGGTCTCCCAAAAATCTTTTGCCCCCGGCATCACTTACGTCAATTGCATAAAGATTACCCAAAAAAACACGAATCTCCACCTCGATCCAATGAAATCCGGCGACAACCCGATTCGCACTTCCCCTCGAAACATTAATGGTAAAACACATCGCCAGAAACGGTATGGAAAGTGAACAGGCCACCGGGGCAATGCAATAGAGCAGGAGAGAGCGGACGACGTCGATGGACAGCAAAGCCTTTGCGGACGCCGTCGCATTTATGACTTCAGCCACGGTCATATTTTCTATGCTAGGTAAGTCACGGCCGATGAGTTGGTTTCGATCATTATAAAACGTCTTCTTGGACTTCCTGCCTCTCGTTTCCCCTACATAATCTCCCTTTACAGTTCCCCGCAAGCCGTCCAAAAGGTCACTTCTCATCCTTCCATCACCCTTTGCATTCTTACACCTTCCATCGCTGCCCTCGTCACCCCTCGTCGACATCTCCCCCTGCCATCCAGTCTGGCGCCTTCCTCCTCAGCGAATTACTCCCACCATTCTCGCTTCCCCATTTAGACTGACGAAGTCTTCATTAGTTGAAGTCTGAGCGGCTCCCGAGGTCTTTCATGCAGGTGCTCGGGTCGTGGCCCGTGAGTCTCGGCCTCAAATCCCCGCGATACCTTTTGATACTCTCCGATATAGCCGCTCAAAGTGATTGTGATTCCCGGATACGACGACCAGTTCATCGAAGAGCAGGAGTCATCTGGGGAAGCAGCAGGCGGCACGCACACACACAAAGAGAAATTGACTCCTTTGCTGCCACGCGCGAAACCTGCACGCCGTACTATGGCTAATTACGGCGTGAGTGAACACCGAGATTACAAGAACTCTCGACTGAGGGGGACGAGAATAAATCCTCTCCGCCAGTCTCGTCTGCCTAAGCTTCGAGGAAATGACACCGACCGACCACTTAATTACGATACTTACTTCCTTCGCCCCGGAAATGGGGGTGAGGATTTGACTGGCGGGGTTGGCCCAAAGAGGAAGTCCTTGAATGGGCCGCGTCTCGCGAGCAACCTCCTCGACACGGCCGGTTCGTCTCAATCCATTACAGGAAGGAAGATCTTCCTCGCGGCGAAACAAGACCCCGGGGACACGGCAGTGGGATTGCAAGCCAAGGACGCCAGCCGGCGGGGCATAGACTCGCTTCCTTCAACTACGCTTCATTTACGCGCTTCTCTGCAAGCTTCCGCCTAATTAGATGCCTTGCAGTGATTTGACCCCCATGCACCCGTGCGAGTTGAAACGCATTCATAGGGTCACTTGGCACGACGCGGGTCCTATTCTGGTGCGCGAAAATTCGAATTCAATGTGTGCACATTACATTTCCTCGTTTACCATTTATTTAGTAAAGCTATATGATACACGTACTCTCGAACGTTCTTCCAAAGGAGTGGCATACGGAAATGTAGTATATGACCAACCATTGGTCTAGAGAGTCATGGAAATATTATATACTATAATTCAAACGGCCTAAGTAACTACGCAGACCTACAAAACCGTTTGTTCACTCTACTATTTCAACTCCGAAAAGTACTGCACGTATCCCAATAAAATGACAGCTAGGTGGTCATTCAAGGGCTATATATATATATATATATATATATATATATATATATATATATATATATATATATATATATATATATATATATATATTTTTTTTTTTTTTTTTAAAGGTAATCTACCGGTTAAGGTAGGTTTTTGGATGGACACAACTACCAAACAAATATTTTATTGCTCCTAACAAAACACAAAATCCATCATCCTACTCTATAGCACGTCCCTCTTCATCTCTGAGTACTTTCTTCCTCCCTTCATCCCGTCCAACATCCCTATCCTGTTTCTTCCCTTTCCTCGTTTGCCCAACATTCTACCCTCTATCACAGTCTTCAACATCCCACTGCCGGTCAACACCCCCTTCATCCACTTTTCCTGCCTCCATAGGATTGCTCCCAACAAACCCCTCTCTTCGCCCACCATACCAAGTACTCCCTCATTTGTTTTCTTCTCTGTCCATTTCACCTTCTCCATTCTTCTCCACACCCACATTTCAAAAGCCTCCAATCTACGTCTATCCTCCTGCTTCAATGACCACGTTTCCGCACCGTACATAGCTACGCTCCATATCAAAGTTTTTACGAGTCTTTTCTTAACATCCTTACTCAAAGTCCCCGTCATCGACTCCCTCCTCCTTGTGAAAGCCTCTTTGCCTAGCGCAATTCTTCTCCTTACGTCCCTACTACTTTGACCGTGTTGGTCCAAAACACTACCGTGATACGTAAACTGTTCCACCTGCTCTAGTTTTTGCCCCCCTATTTTAATGTTAAGCTTGGCCTTTTTCTTTCTAGAAAATCGCATAACCTTTGTTTTATTAATATTGATTCTCATCCCATACCTGTCGCACTGAATTTCCAATTCACTCAGCAATGCTTGCAGCCCCTTGGCTGACTGACAAACTAAAGCTTGGTCATCAGCAAACCTGACTGATTTTATGAATTCACCGCCCACTTTCATTCCTACCTCCAGTTCTTCCCATGCCTCTTTAATCATTTCCTCTGCATACAGGTTGAACAGCAACGGTGATAATGGGCAACCCTGCCTTACACCTCTTCCTAACACTGCCCAACCGGACTCCCCGTTCCCCACTCGCACCTGAGCAGTCTGAGACATGTACAGGTTGCGGATTAGCCTCCTTTCCCTCCAATCTATTCCTATCTTCTGCAGAATACTCATTAGTTTTTCCCAATTCACTCTATCAAACGCTTTTTCGAAATCTACGAAACAGGCAAATACCTCCTGGTTGTGTTCTATATTCCTCTCGATTAATAATCTCATTACTGCAATGGCATCACGCGTACCTCTCCCCTTCCTAAACCCAAACTGATCATCCCCTAAGTAATACTTTGCCCTACTCTCTATCCTTTTGTTTATGATCCTGAGAACAACTTAAGCCGCGTGGGATATCAAACTAAATGTCCTATAGTCCTCACATGACGTGGCCTTTACCTTTTTCGGAATAGGAACTAAAACTGATCTCACAAAGTCTTCCGGCCAGATTCCCTCCTCATAAATACTACGGATCAGCCCATATAGCCTCTTCCTCCCACATTTTCCTAAGCATTTTAAAAGATCCACGGGAATGTTATCTACCCCCACGGCCTTATTTAGTTTCATCTCCCTTAACGCACTTTCTATCTCATTGTCTAGTATGCCTGGACCTAAGCTGTCTTCCTCTACGTCATTTTCTTTTTCAATGTCTAACTTTGTTGGTCTGAGTTCTTTACTATAAAGTTCTTCTATATACTCCTTCCATCTCTCTTGGATCTTTCCTGCGTCACTATTACCTTACCCGCCTTATCTCTAACTGTTAGCATAGCTCTTCCTTTCTTACTTCCCGATAACGATTTAACTTTGCTGTACAGCGCACCGATTTCACCCTTCCTCTGCAGACTTTCCATATCCTCGCACTGCGTCTTCCACCATGCTTCTTTTGCTTTATTTGTTGCCCGCCTCAATTTATTGTTCAATTCTTTGTACTTCATTTTGCCTAATTCTGTATTTATATTCTTCCATTTTCGCCGCTCATCCATCTTTGTAATCATCTCATCCGTGATCCATGGTTTCCTAGTCCTTTTAGCGTTAACGGTTCCAACAGTGTCTTTTGCGGCTTTAGACAACCCTTTCTTGATCATTTCCCATTTTTCTTCGATAGTACTAAGCCCTTTGCCATCCTCCATGATTTTCTCTACCGCCTGTTTGAATTCCTTCCTTTTCAACCCATTTAATGCTTCTACATTCCATTTTCTAACTCGCCGCCCCTGCCTTATCTTTTTGAAATGTACGCTACATTTCATAACAACTAAATTGTGGTCTGAGTCCGCATCCGCTCCCGGGAAGCTGTGGGAATTTATCACACTGTTCCTAAACCTGTGTCTAACCAGGATATAATCTAGCTGATATCTTCCTGAGTCACCTGGCATTTTCCATGTATACCTGCGTCTTTTGTGGTGTCTAAACCAAGTGTTGGTGATGACTAACCCCTGTCTTCTGCAGAACTCAACTGCTTTCTCCCCGCGGTCATTCCTCGTGCCTAAACCGTAGTCCCCCACCTCATCACCATCTCTTCCTTCGCCTACCGTCGCATTCCAATCCCCCATCACTATCAAATGTTTCCCTGCAGGAACACACGCGATCATGTCCTCTAACTGATCGTATATCCTATCGACCTCTTCTTCCTTATGGTTGCTCGGTGGCATGTATACCTGAATAATAACTAAGTTCGTCGGTTCTGCTTTTATCTCCACTAGTAGTATTCTATCCGTTACCTGCTCTATGTTGACTACGCTTCTTCCTACCTCTTCATTGAATACTATGGCAACCCCTCGTTGGCTCTCGTCCCCACCGCTGTATATTATTCTATACTTATCACTCCAGTAATCCCCGCTATCTTTCCATCTCACATCGCATAGACCTAAAATATCGATATTTCCCCTTTCCATCTCTCGCTTAACATTCTCCAATTTCCCTGTCCTCATCATTGTCCTAACATTCCACGTTCCTATTCTAACTAATTTGGTCTTCTTCTCCTGCGTCTTCTGTCCTGTTGCTGCTGGTTTTCCCTTGCAAGGGTTTCGTGGGATGACGACCGCGGAAGCCTTGCCTCCCCCGCTGCCGGGCACGACACACGGCCGATTGGGCCGAGCCCCGTGGTTGCCAGGACTCAAAATATCTCTATTGTCCATCACATTTTTCTTGGGAATGATAATTGAGGTGGTTTCCCGTTGCCTTCCTCAATAGTGTTTTTAACGTGACACCATCACTAACTGGCCGCCCCACTGGGGTCAGACGCCATTGCAGCCGCCTCACTGAGGAACAGACGCTGCGTGGACTACCTTTCGTCTGGCTCCTAACCTTCGAAATATCTGGCATGGGTGACCCTACCAGGAGCAATTTTTATTACTCCCGCCAGCACAGCTCTAGGGGTCATGGGAACGCACAAGCCCTTCCACCACGTCAAGGTTGTAGTCTGGGGAGGGATATATATATATATATATATATATATATATATATATATATATATATATATATATATATATATATATAATGGGCTGACACAACATAACACAAATAGAAAAGAATAGACACATATAAAAGAACACTTACACGGTAAGTGTTTACCGTGTAAGTGTGTAAGTAAGAACACTTACACGGTAAGTGTACCGTGTAAGTCTATTCTTTTCTATTTGTGTTATGTTGTGTCAGCCCATTATTGTGCCGCTCGTATGAGTTTTTCCGTACAATCGTTATATATATATATATATATATATATATATATATATATATGGTTATATATATATAAATGTATATATATATGTATATATATATATATGTATATATATGTATGTATATATATGTATGTATATATATGTATATATATGTATATATATGTATATATATGTATATATATATATATATATATATATATATATATATATATATATATATATATATATATATATATATATATATATATGGGATATTACTGAGCTAGGGTGAAGGATGACTTCGATTCGTACAGCCATTTTTGCCATTTAGCGTCGGCAAGAAACATTTTACATTTTAGGCCCCTTAGTTACAGCCCTTACATGACCCTCTCCGTCAGCGCAAGGGGGTCTGTCTGTAACACCTTCTCAACTTCTTCAAAAAATATGCTTGTTTCAAACTAATGCAACAGGACCTCATGAATAAACTTAACCTTCAGTTGACTACTTCAGACACGCCAGTTTCACAAAATGCTCTAAAGCACGCCGGATTCCTTGTAGGGGCATCGGCGCAGTGCGAGTAGTAGTGTGGGCAGGCACGGAGAGAGTGTTCATGAAGATAAGAAAGGCGAGACCGCGAGTGAGATCCGTCAGCTTATTGGCCCCTGGATGCCCATCGGGCGCCATTGGGTGAAGAGGCGAGGGAGGGCACAGCTGCCCCGGGCGCACGTGACGGCTAAGCGCGCCAACTAGGAATGGCCGGCCAAGAGGCTCATGAAACCACCACCATCTGGATGCCACTTACTCATAGAGTTCAGCATTACAGCAATTAGAGAAAAGGGCAACTCACCCTCGGTCGGAAAATACAGATATGGCTCTGGGAGGAGCACTTTTGATTTGTAGACATTGCTCTGCAGAGGCAAAGAAAGAGTAATTTTGGACATTCAATGGAAGATATGAAGATAGCACGTGAAATAATCACCATTTTCTAATCATCCTCTATTTGTCTATTTATAGCGAACAGTTTTATCTTAGGTGCATTTATATAAAAGCCTTACACAATTTTACCATTGGAGGTGAAAACCGTGCAACCCGTATCCTGTTCCGACGTGCCAATCTCTTCATCATTTCGCGGGCTAATGCCTGTGGTCACTGCGTCCTCTTCATTCAACCTTGTCCCTCCGTTGGCCTACTGTCCATCCAACGACCGCATACGGTAGATTGTTGCGTCTCATCACGTGTCCGGTAGGTTTCCTTTTCGTCGTCTTCTGCCTCATTTCATTTTTCAAAGAACTTCATTCGCTGATCCGTCAAACTATTTCATTTACATAATTTTGCGATACCACGTTCAAATTGCCTCTAATTGTCTCTTCGCTGCAACTACACCTCGAATAGCTGTATAAAAAATTAAATTCAATAAGAATACGACGTAAAACTGAAAAGCAACGTCTCATTGTTACAAAATAGGAAAAGTCCCTCTTACCTTTCCTTCGAGTTTTTCTTTGTTTTACTAGGAGACAGAGAGAGGGGTATATGAACTATTTTAGACGCCGAAGCTAGTCCCATTTGACGACATCCAATACTCCGAGAGAACCCTATTCGATGGCGTTTCTTCCTCCCTTGGTCGTGAGTGAGCCTCCTGCACAAAGTGTGGCAAGTTCATTTCATTTGTACCCTTAATTTTATCATTCATTTCGCTAATCACAATTCGAATCGATTGCACGTTCATTCCACACGATTATTACCCGGTGCGGTGTATGATTAATTATACATATTAATCGAATTGGTGGACACACTGGGTAATCCATCTCGTGTCGCTGCGCGGGCGGCGATGACTTTTGCGCCAGGAGGGTGTGCGTAGTTGGAATGCGTGGATGGGCGAGGCGCCACGACGCGACCGGCCTTCAAGGAGTGCCCGCCCCATCGGGAGGGAGCTCGGATCTACCGGTAGCTGCCGGCATTCACGAGGACGCGGCGGGGATGAGTCGCTTTCGCTGATCGCCCGTGACTCCCACGCGTGTGAGATTCGCGGCGACCCTGAGATATGGCCAAAGCCGAGCCTCCGTCAGTTCAGTCTCATCGCCTGGAGAACCAAATCGGCCGGACCTTCGGGCGCCCCGCGAGGCCGGCCGCAGTCCGAGGGTGTCCATCGCGACCTCCGCTCGCCGCTGCTTCGAGTGCGACAAGCATCGCCCATCAATACCCACGCGTACTCTTCCTGCGGGGTCACCTGGCTCGGCAGGGTAGGTTCGGTCGCGTGGATTACTGGTGGCACTTAACCGCGGGAAGTCGATTGCTGGCGACAAGTCTTTGGGTCCTTGCTTTTGCCCAAAATCTTACCTCGCGTTCCCTCCGCGAAGCTCCGACGAAGCTGATAATAAGGCGGTGTGCAACACATTTTGCTTTCATGCAGAGTTTCGATCGATAACATCAACGGATGCCTTCGAGAATGCACTGGGCTGACCCTTGGGGGCATGCCCCCAAGGGTCAGCCCATGCTATTCTGGACGAGACATCGGATAGGAATTGAGAAATCGCAATTAGATTGTCCATCACAATGGCTGCAATCAAAACACAAGCAATGATTTCATCTGGGTTGAGCTCCGTCACGAATATAACAATTTGACTTGAAGAGGATTACAACCCGAATAATCTCTCGAGGTGGCAGATCTTCCAAGGCTAGGTTCGGGTGGCGCCACCTGGGTTAATGCAAACATGACGATGACCTTAGCTAAAATGCCACAGTCAGAAAAAAATATGACCTCACCTCTTGCTTGATAAGCCACGTGAGGAAAGATAAAACTCTCCCAACACTACCCTTCGCTTCGTCGTATTTATTGGGTATTCTTCCTAAAATAAGCGGCCAAAAAAATAATCTTTTCATTTCATGCTCTCGGTACGGCCCAATAAAAATACTGATGGCATTTGACGACACAATGAACTTTCAATGTGGAAACATTGTAATTTTCCCTTCAAGTAATTCCAATGTGGTGTGAAATCCAGTGGTAATAATGGGAACTTAAGTATCTTCTACTATCGAACCCTTTTCATAAAACACTGTAATCGTTTAGTACCATTCCACTGATAACTGTTAAATTTACAGGCAGTACCAGAAAGATATGGAACTGAGGAGCAAGGATTATTACGATTTTTCAACTATTAATATCCAAAGGTGAAATGAAGAAAGGCGGTCGGGGGATACAGTCGCCTTTAAGGCTATTTGAAAATTTTTTATTTAACGAAAAAATTCTATCCTACCATGAGTGAGATATTATATTCCAATGATTAGGCATATTTTAAAAAAATACAACAATAAGTCTATTCTACCGATTGAACTATTTTATACAGCTTAAATAACCAAATATTAAAAGAAACTTAAATTTTGAAGTTTCATGCCTAGTTAGTAATCACCCCCTGCCATACACCCTGGCTGTGTCTTGAGAGGCAGCATGTAGATAGATATCTTCTTCTTCATTTCTGCATGTTGTTGGGCATACCGAATCACTGGAATTGTCCTTTCAGGTACTAGGCACGTCAATTCCGGGTAATATATATTTCGGAATCGTTCGCTTACACCGGGGAGGAAGTTTATGCAATTCTAGATTATTGTTTGCAATCTGAAAATACATTCAAGGAGAAAATGATTTTACTTAGGTTTAGTTTACATAGCTCCGTAAGGTCTTAGTTATGACCGCTTTCTAGCAGTGTTACAACGAGTCAAGTTTGAGTCTAGGAACGGTGTTCAATTCTCCGGAGAGATTTTCCCGGGGCAGATGAAACTACAAAAAGGAAGCAGGTAGTCGCAAGGGTATGCTTGGTTGAACAGGTGAGATACGTGCGGACATTTATGCTGATATAGTTGCGAACTCTTTATTAGCGGGGAATACTTTAATGACTGTAGCAGTTTCAAAGGTAGAAGGGTAAATTCCTAGAGCTAATTTTACGTGTGAGAATATTTCACGGGAATATTGGATCAATACTGGCATTTTCGTGTGATTTTTGCCAATTATCTGTTTCAATGGCTTTCATCCCCACCTTGGCTTTTCCCATTCTCTCCAGAGAGAAACTAGAAATACTCTCAATCGAGCAGTCGCCTTTTATTTTGCATGCATACGGAGAAATGTGCGAAACGGACCTGGTTACCACACGAGGCCTGCGGCGCCTCGAAGGCGTGCGGACGCCTCCGGCGGACGGCGGCCCACGGGGTCCTCGCCAGGGTCAGGCCCCGTGGGTCGCGGGGGGTCCATCCGCATCCTCCTGCTTATAGCGCCGGCCGCAGATATATTTTCTTTTATTTCAATGCTTTCGTGTCACTACTCAGTATTCAGCAATAAACGTTCGATAACTGTGCTACGAGCATTTGTAGGCTTTAAACGGACCCTACAAAACTATCCCAGAGAGTTTTGGTTTCATAACGGACTACACTATCAACCTTTTTCACACCACACAACATTAAAAACGAAATAAATTATGTTTTGGCATTGTGAGTATTGGTCAAAACATTAAATTTATGGTAAATATCATCTTGCGTAAGATTTTCATTTTTCTCCAAATAAGCTCCAACCAAATACCAGGGAAAATTTTCGAATAACATGAAAGAGAGGCGTTAAGGGAGTCGAACAGTATCGATAATTAGTAGTCGATGTCGAGCAGTCCGCGATCCATCCTCCATCGATGGGGGCTTCCTCCGGCGACTGCTTCCATCAAACCCTGAGAGGCCTCCGACCCCGGGCAGCCGCCTCCAAACCCCAGTGCCCCTCGCCCACAGTGCCTCCTTCCACCCCCGACCCAACTCCACGTCCCGAGGGACTGCTCTCCCCTCCCTCTCGCCCCCCTCATCGCTCTTGACGCGTGGAAAGACCGCGTCAAGAGCGCTGACCACCGCAGGGCACCATGGATGGCCCTCGACGGAGGGGCATCCATGGTGCCCTTCGGCGCTGGCAAGGAATCGAATCGAGGGAGGGGAGAGGAGGTTCAACAGGTGGCCCTGGAGGCCTTGGGAGGCGCGTGGGCCGCTCGCCGGGGAGACGCATTGGCACCTGGAGTGGGGATGGGCCCACACCCCCTGCCATTCTCCTTGACCACACACGCTGTCTGACCACACCCGACAGATAAACAATCGAGATAATGAGGAGCGATACTGAGCTTGAGGAAGGCAAGGAAGGCCCGCTGGCTCTCCTTGGAGACCCCGCCTCCTCCGCCGTTTCCGTGGTGACGTCGCACTGTTCGGACGTGGCCGACGCCTCGCTGTGCGGGCATAATTAAAGACGTCGACCCTCCGCCCCTTTGGCCTGGCATTATCCATTCCCATAACTACGGACGAGTTTTGATAGAGCTCGATCGTGGATTGATTTTTAATTCGCAAGAATCTTAATACAATTCGGAAAATATGTTCATTAAAACCATCGAAATGTATTCATACGGGTAAATGATATACTGATGGTTAGTTTTATCAGTAATTCTGTATCACTACATGATTTAACGCGACCTAAAGGCGGATAAAAATGTTTCGCATCATATAATCCCCTTTACCTTATTATTTTGTTTCAAAGTGACATAAGCTACTCTTAACTTTAAAGATGACCATATTTTTTAATCCTTCCATAAAATCGGATGGGAGAGGAGTCGTTGTCCTACGTCTCACTTCGCTGGACAAACAACCACTTTGGTCGCTGCGTTTCCGTCTCTCGAGGCTGAATAAAAGTCGAAAATGCGAAATACGCAAGGATTTTCTTCCGGGGCCATTAAGTGAGGATGCCCCATCAGTCAATCGAAGCCCAAGGTCACAAGAGTAGTAAAAATCACAGGACATTTACAGGGAACCTAAATACATTTGCTCTCCCAGGTATATACCATATAATGAATTAAACAAAGCAGACCCTTTATCTCTCACGTCGTGGCTGCTTCCCTCTTCTATTTCTTCCCGTTTTGATTTGTGCGGGAATCACACGATATATGTACATTTATTTCCCGCAGTTCGAACTTGAGTTTTACTAATGGAGAAGAATTTATTCGGTTCCCCGATGAAAGTGCCTGGATACTTTCAAATTAGCATGGGATGAGATGTTTAATGAAAATTTAGGAAACGAAAAGAATGTTCAACTAATAATAGGGACAATCCAATAACCTATAACGATTTCAGTTTGCCGAAGAAACACATTTCGTCCTAATTTCCGCCTAACTTCTATCTTGGTATTACTTACGATGTAGTCATTTCATTTGTATGCGCATGAGAATGTCTTAAAAACATTTTTGGATGATTCGGATGAAGTCCTCCCGATTCTTGACCTACGCGAAGGTCTTACGATTTGAAAAATACGGGAGGTACTCCTCCCCTCCCCGCCTCTCCTCGCGATATTTGGCAACCTCGCCGGGGATGAACTCTGTGCATTTATTTGCGTCAACAACCTCTTTGAGTGCTTCGGTCATGGAGCACTCGTGAGGAGGAGTAGAGGGAGGGGGGGACGAAGGGCGGGAGAGGAGAAGAGGGGTGGCGAGGATCCAGCTGCCCTTGATGCCTTCCCCTTCGCGTCGACCCACTGGCCGAAGGCTCTTCTGCTGCCAAGCCTCTTACCGCCTCTTAACCAGCGGCGGCCCGATTTTTCATTGCCAATTAATTGGCTGAAATTTGGGAAATATGTTTTCGAAAGCCTCTACAATAGAATGAATTATTAAAAAATTACGGGTTCCCTTGTTGTTTTTCCCTGCTAGTAGATCACAAGGTTCCCAGAGATTGGAAAATGGCTAACGTAACACCAATATTTAAAAACGGAGAAAAGGAGGAACCGAGCACTTACGAAATTATTTCCTTCATATTCACTTCGTGCAAGGTCATGGAACATACTATAAGTTTCTACTTCGATCGCGAGACACCCCGATAGTCAGGAGAGATAAATGAATAGACAGTACGGCTTCCGAAAGGGTATATCCTGCGAGACACTACTCGCACTTTTTTTCATGATATTCTTAATTCGGGAGAGAGCAATGTTCCAGTGGCCCTGATATTTCTAGATTTTTCACCTCAAAGTGCTCACAACGCTAATCTCCCATTCCATTGATAAAAAATATCCTGGGTTGTATAATAGACTTTTTGAACAGTCGGGTACAAGGAGTAATGATAGATGGTGTTAGCTCAAAGGCATTAGAAGTTACTTCTGGTGTTCCCCAGGGAAGTGTTATCGGGCCTCCTTTATTCCTTCCTTACGTGAACGACATTAACTTTGTGGTCACAAGTAAGATACGTCAATTTACCGACGATACAGTGGTTTACCGTGATATCCATATTCCTGAGGACACAGTAGCTTTATCTGATGACCTTAATGCTATACAACGCTGTTGCGGCACTTTATTAGAATTAAACTTTAAAAAGCTCATAGCGATGAATTTTTGGAAATTGATCAATCTCTCCAGAACGCCTTAGGCATCAGGAACATATACATAGAAATGACATGTGTAGACTCAATTAAATACCTAGGCGTTAGCCTCACTCACGACCTCTCCTGGGCGAAACACATACTATATACGGGGAATAGAATGTGTGTGGATCTCGTATGTGGACAAGCTAACAAAAATTCATGATTTATTTGAAGAGTATCGGGTGAATTTGATGAAAAGGTTGAAGAGTAATTTTATCTTTCGCTGGTTAGGCATCATTCAGAATATGCTGCTGGCGGTTTATGGGTTCCTCCTGAAGGTGGATTGATTGCCGAATTGGGTCGCGTGCAGCGTAGAGGAGCTAAACTTTTAAAACGTCGTAGCGTATCAAAATTACTAGCGGAACGATGTTGGTAATCACTCACGGAGCGAAGGCTAAATTACAGATTAAATGTATTGCATAAATTGTAAGAATGTATCTTAAGCAATAGTGTGGAAAACGTATTATTAACCCCATCGTACTACGGTAGGAGAGATCATGCCAATACAATTAGAAAGTTCAAGTGTAGAACAGATAGAAAATTAAGGTGTCATTTTTTCTACGGGCAGTAAGGGATCATAATAACGTTGTCCAACTGCGCTAGGAGTCAAAATATTTACTCACCCCCTGCCGCACGCCCTAGCAGTAGCTTGCAGGGTAACGTTGGAGTCTGGAATTCGTCCATGGGGAGAATTTCAGGCACGGTCCAGCCATTAAGGGTAACTGTGTTTGCATGAGTATTGGATGAAGGGATTTTTGCATGAGTGTGTGCGCTGCTGTGGGTGTAATTTTCCGTGTTGTTTTTTTGCATGTGGTATTTTTCCTTTTTACGGTTGGTGACCTAACACCCCCCGCCACACGCCCTTGCGGCGGCTTGCGGGGTATTATGTAGATATAGATATAAGGACACACCGTACCCCGTCGGCGGGGTGGGTGTTCAGACGCTGATGATTTTTCCTGGGAACGTTGGGCCCACAACAACGTCACAGGCCATTTCTCAAGCGAACGAAATGTCAAGTGCCCGATGGCCCATAAAGGCACGCTGGAGACGACTGCTGGAAGACTGCATGCAGCATATCTTACATTACAAGACTAATTAAATGCATAACTCATTGACATATGCAATTAAGGAAATACGACTTCTATACATGGACGTATCAAATTTTCATCAGCCCATAAAGAATTCTAAAACAAAATAATGCATGACAATCAACAGGCACACAAATTAAATTGGTGAGTTTCTACAATCTTTCGCATTCAGCTCGTCCTTCCACGCCCATCATGCCTATTTCAAAACTACGCTAGACTTATTCAAAACATTTAAGAATAACACCACTTTTGGTATTTTATTTTTTATCCAAATATCGTTGAGTGCAATTTCTTTACGTCGTTTCTGAAACATCTCTATGCTCCATAGTTTTTGGATCACCACTCAATGAAAAGTACTTATCACCAGCAGCATGAAAATATACGGTATAATGGGAAAAACAATTTGAAGGCACATTTCCTCCATTATTGGAAGTGGGACAATAGCTTCAAGGTATTGATTCGCTATTACCGCGCTCAGAAAAACAAAGTGACGACTGGGCTGAGAGGAACGAATGTGCAAGTCCATAAAAATTTGAAAATGGAAAACGTTGCATCGGCATGCTTTCTCCCCAATGAATATTCATACTCTCGTGACTCACATTTCAAACGCCCCCGTGAAAATACCACGTGGTATGCTAGCTTGTCATTTCCGACTCGACCGGACAAGAGTTTTATGGAGGACTGTAGCTTCCGGCGACTGAGGACGGCGAGTTGCTTTTCGAATCGCACAGTTTTCATATTTTACCCTTCGCCACAGATTTCATTGGAATCAAAAAGAGCAGAGAACACATTTAATACTGTCAGACCGGCCACATGCAAACTGACTGCAATGCAAAAGATTCTGCGAATTTTGATTAAACAATTCATTACTGGGTTTGAGGCAACTCTTTCGATATGAAGGGTTGTACAAGGGGATCGAGATGGTGCATTGGCTAACTTACAGGCTTCCCACCGAGAGGGCCCGGGTTCATATCCTAGAGACAACAAATATTTTTCAGTGGTATCTCGATCCCTACTTCAGGTGCTTTATGGAGGGAACTTTGAGTGAGTACGCCGTCCGTCGGATGGGACGTTAAACTGCGGACCCCTTGGAGCCTTTCGCTATTAAGAGTAGGCTAATGCCAACGCCGGGCTTCTCTCCTCCCTTCATCCGTTTCTGTCCATCCCCTATGGCGCAAATGACCTCAGCTGTCGGTCGCCTCCCCTAAATACTACTACTAAGGTCGTAACACTGACAAATAATTGAGGAAAATAAAAGAAAGCACTGTGCCGTTGAAAATGCCGTTGGCCCGTGTTGACCTCTACTCATTAGTGGAAATTCCATGACGCCACTTCTATTAGTGATGAAAAAGGATAACTATCAGCTTTTAGCTAAACGATCGAAGAATTTGAAACAAGTGGTCTTGTGAGTGGTAAACTCTGAAGGACGAAATAAAGCGGATGGCTCAAGGAAGGAATTTATCTTGGGTCTCGGAAGGAATCAATTATCTCCAACTGCAACAGGTGCGATAAATGAGTTGCTTCATAATAAGTGCATTTTCGGTGAGACTGGAGGCCGTAGCACTACCCTCGAAACACTCCCCTGGACTCCGGTGCAACTGGCGGCGGAAGGGAGCGCCCTCCGCTCAGCCCACATTACCATGGATGGAAGTCACGCAGCTGTCGAGAGTGATGCCCAGTTGAACTCCTACTTGAATTTTCTCCTCAAAGATTTTCTATTTATATCATATCAACTGTCACACCACACAGCTCACCCGGCTGGGCATTCATTTGAAACATAAAATATGAATGGTTTGATCAAAAATCACGTTGTAGCGCCGCCCCTCTTTTAAATTCGTAAAAACTCATGCGACAAAAAAACACTTTAGGCAGTAATTGAATACGTTACTTCTTCTGATAAGGGAGAACTTTTAGCAGCATATCAGATATCCAAAGCCGCTTAGCCTTTAATAGAGCACACACGCCACGAAGTGATGAAGTGGCATGCCTAAAATATTAGAGGATCTACGCTGGGAATCATTGAATGGAGCGAAGGTTAAATTACAAATTGAAGCCCTTGCGTGAATTGGAAGGAGGTCTCTTTAGCAGCGATGATGTTGAAAAAGTATTATTGGCCCCATCGTACTAGGGTAGGAGAGATCATGTCAGTAAAGTTAGAGGGGATTAAGTGCTAAGCAGATTTAAGACGCCAGTTTTCCAGCGAACGATAAGGAATCAGGATAATATTATCCGACGGCGCTAGGAGGGAAAAGCATGTTTCTTGTTTCCCTGCACGTAGCCTAGTGATTTGTTTTTATTTCATGTAGCTTTAGTTATTGTCCGTCTTGTTACGTAAAGGTCGTCCGGTAGGCATAGAAAAGAGTATCTCACTTCGAATCCGTAGTGAATGTCCATGTAGTAATCATTTTATACATTATGTGAATAATTCAAACATAAATAACTACATAAACCATTAAATTAATACACACACACACATACACTTACACACACACACATATATATACACATACATACATACATGTGCTCGCAGGGTGACATGTGGAATGAGATGAAGCTTCGATACAAGAGATTGGGGAAAATTGGAGCACTCTTAAAAATGGATCGGTGGCAAGGGTTGGAGCAGGTGGTTAAAAGTATGAATAGATGCCAGAGAAAATACTTCAAAGCAGTCAAAAATCTCCATTTGCATTCCTTGCAGAAAGAAGAAACTCATCTTGAGATTGCTTGATGTTCGGTGGTGATGCGTACTGATTGGTTGGAAAAAATATGACTAATTTATGTTAAACATGACATGTGCATGAAAAACCATGATTTCTTCCAACTGCACGAGGAACGCGTGGACGCAGGCGAGGAGTGCGCTCATTCCCTCGCACCGACCGCTCTTCCAAGGGGTGGATTTCACTCGTGAGAACAAACAAACGCCAATGACAAGCACGCACCCGACGACATGAGGAGGGCACAGTGGCCGTGCGCCGGCCCAGGGTGCTCTCGAAGCGCCGCTGCCATCGTGCATGATGCCTCTCCAATGTCCACGCCCCCTCCCCTTTTCTCCTCGGTAGACTGCCGGGCGAGCATGTGCTGCCCCCGCGAAGCCTCTTCAGCAACGAATCATTTCAACTTCCTCATTCGCCGTCCCTTTGAACGCCCACCCGCCCGCGTTTCCCCCCAATAGCACTGTATTGCACGTTTCGGCACAGCACGGCCTCATCTCCTCCCCTCCCTCTTTCCCGCAACTATTGCGATCAGCTGAGTCAAAGAATTGCGAGGAATTGCTCCCCGGGTTTTTCATAATTTTTTATGAGTCTTCGTCATCGCTCTCGCTCACAAAACGAGGTTCAGGAATGGCCAAGGTTAGATAAAAATGCGGCTATTTTTTTACGGTCCTGATAAAGATGACCTTGCTGAGTCTCAAGCTAATGTCAGCGTGGAAAATTCTTCCAAAATGACCGCCCCCACGATCCGATGACAGAGACTATCTCTCGCGTGAAACCTCTCCCATTAAATTCAAGAAAATTATCCGTTAAATTCAGATCCATGCCGCCAGGATGACAAAATGGTTATTGGTGGGAACTATGAATTCGTCGGGGAGAAAGGACTTGTGGAGATATCTGATCAAATAATGCAGTTCTCCTCAAAATATGACGACAACCTGTTTTATTTATCGAACATCTCAATGTTATCTCGTTCAATATTCTCTCCAATCGATACCTATTTGAAATTAATCTTGCTTGAGAGGAAAAACCTTAACTTTTTTCTCAATGGTATATGCCAATGGTTTTGTTGGCATACTTCAACAGAGATCCTTCGTGATGGTAGAGTACTACTGGCTATCCAATAATACAGTCACTACATTGACTATTGCGCCAAAGAATAGCGTCAATTTTCTTATATACTCTATCTTTACCTTATATTTTTTTGTGTTTCTGTTTCTTTGCGTATTTATTATTTATTTTTAATATTTTATTTTTACGTTTTATTTTTCAGCGCCAAGTTCGTACTTCAATTCTAGTGTTCGTCAGTGCAATTTTGCACAAGGGAATAACCGCTGTCAGTTCCACGATCATCTAACCATGGAAGCTTTAATGCGTTCACCGTGATTCTGGAATGTTTTCGTGACATTCCAAAATCACCGTGAAATATGCAATAAGGGCATTCAGAGCGTTTGAATTTGATGAAAGAGTTCGCGGGAAAAGGAGCCCTCGGCCATCAAATGGACCAAATCACGTCGAAAGAAGGGGAATTCATAATGTCGATGGATCGCGTCCCAAGGGATGAGCCAAGGCTTTTTGCGCGGCCAATAGCGGGGAGAGGGCCCGCCTGCTGCGAGCCACTTACCTTGGGATCGCGTTCTATCTTTGGCCATGGAAACTTTGTTTAAACTTCGGAAAATATGCTACAGTGTTTTCAGAAGTTGAATTTCGTATTCAAAGGTTTTGATAATGTAATGGTGAGATTAAAAATGAAATATGAATTTCAGTATGATACGGATGTTGCGAAGTGAGAGACATTGAAACTATGAAGCAATGATTTACTCAAGCAAGAAGAAATATAAATTGAAAACTAGATTCAGTTTTAGCGGTGGTCTGACAGAGTATCAGTTAGCAGTAGAAAATGCCACACTTCTCACAACTCCCGCCAATTAATAAAAGAGGAAACACGTGAACAAAAATGCGCACATATCCTATCCTACGGTAAACTTCTTTTTAGTTCCACATTTACCCTTCTTCATTGCATCCATTCAGTCTCCCCACCCCCATCTCTCCTCCCTCCTCTCCGTCAACAATCCATTTCCACTACGCACACCATCCATCAATTTTTTCCAGTCCTCTTTGAATTTCCCGCAACGACTTGCGGTTTCCTCCTACCATATCCAGAACCACTTCGTTTATTTTCCTATTTACCTGTGCAATGTTTATCGACAAGGGGGTTCGTATTTTTTCAGCAAAGGTGTTTTAAATAAAATGCTAAATACTTCGTTATTTTATATTCCAGGATCATAAAATCCATAGACTACAGCCTTCCCCGCGCCACCAGACTAGGGTGCAAATTGCGATGAATGGCTCATGTTTCCCGCGATGAGAACTTGATGGACCAACCTCCCACAATGACAGAGTTAATGGACGGATTCCTAGCACCATACACCTTAATTAACAATGGAGGTTCGCAGCAATTCATCGCGCACAGCGATGTTTTCGTGAGGGCACACATTGCATTGCGGACGGGGGATCAGAGGGATGGTTTGGTGAGAGTGACTTCCTTCACCCCCCCCCCAACATGACCTCTCCCCGCCCTCCCCCCTATCCGTTCATCTCGCCCCGTTGTCGCGCGATCGATAGGCACATGTGGACGAGACCACACGCACGTGTGAGTGAGGGAGGGAGGCAGGAGACTATGTGAAGAGGGTGGGGAGGGGGTAGAGGAAGGAAGGTGAGTGCACCGAGGGTGGGGGGGCAGTTGGCAATGGGTCACGTGCCCCTGAGCCAGAGCCTCCGTCCCATTCGGCGTCGGAGGGGGTTTTGGGTCACCAGGGCGCAGCGAGTGGGCCATCTCAAGGGGGGATCCTGCATTCGAGGGGAGGGGATGCTGGCGCAGTGGCGAAGGAATAGATGAGCGGGAGGGTGGTGGTAAGAACATCAATGAGAGCACAGGGGCGGGGCCAATGGGGGAAAGATTCGAAAGTGCTTTGAAAGCGTCGCAAGACCAACACTCGAGTCTCCAAACTGAAGGTCAGTTTAGTCGGCTAAGGCAGGGGACTCCTGGTATTCGGCCATGTGGGGCGTGCCAATTCCACGGTTAAGCGTAATAACGGACCCTGTCGTGCAGCTTCTGGCATCCGTGAAATTCCACAGAGAAAGCATTCAAATTCTCGACACCTGAAACCCGATGAAGGCGGGGAAAATGGGTAGGACAGAGTGATGGAACGTTTAAGGGCGGGTGGGGTGGAATGAGGCAGTAAGAGAAATGAGTGAATCAAAGTGTCCACTTGCGTATAACCTACACTCCGCACTCATGAGCTTCCCTGAGAGGAACCCGAGTTAAAACACATCTATTCTTTGGTAAATATTATTATTATTTTTGGGTAATCTCCCAGTTAAGGTAGGTTTTTGATGGACGCAACTACCAACCCAACATCCTACTCTACAACGGACCCCCCTCCTTCTCCTTACACAACGTCCTCCCTACATCCCCTCCAACATCCCTATCTATCCTAATTCCAAGAAACTGCGGGAGACGCCGCGACAGTAACTTTTAACGGAGTCATCCGCTATATATGCATAAAATCTCGGAGTGTAAGAGGACGTCTCGATAGCTTAAATGGCTAAAGCACTCGGGCGAACATCGAGGAATCCGGGTTCGAATTCCGGCCTAGACGAATGATTTTCACGCCCTGACATTGTTGCATCCCTATCCTATTTCCGCCCTCTCTCTTGTTTGACATTCTCCCCTCTTATGACAGTCTTCAACATGCCACTGCCAATCAATATGCATTGCAACCATTTTCACCAGTGGTAAATATTGCAGCCGAAATTCATTTGGACACCAGAGCCAGATTAAATCTCACTGATGGATCTCAGGCAAAAATATATGTCATGAGAAAACGATTGAGCGCGACTCACCTCTTTGGCTCCCTGCTTCCAAAATTATGGAAGGGCTTACGTCCTTCGGATGACAAACATTTGATCTCGCCGACTGATTCAGTAATCGACGACGGCCTGTTTTGTGAAATATGGGCGAGGACTTCGTAGGTGCGTCGCTAAGGAGAACTGCAATAAAGGCGGAGCTCGTATCGCTCATGAGAGCCGCTTGAAAACAGTTTGGTCCCGTGTCGGCGCCGTCAACGGCGAGGGGAGAATGAATGGCCTTGCATTCTGAAATACACCACGCGAGAAAAAAATATTCATTAATTGCGAAAAAAAACAGCTTTAAACCAAGAGGTCTCTATCTTTGGTCCGGCGCGTTGTCGAAGAAGCACGGTGAATTAAAGAAACGGCGAAGGTCGTCACAAAGGAAAGGGGAAGATTAAAGCCCTTAAGCCATTGAAATGGGAATGCGCAGGAAATGCGTAAAATAAGAGTATGTAGGGAATATGTTAAGGATAAGGAAGTGAATGGGTAATTAGTTCTCATCCACATCTACACAATACCCCGCAAGCCGCCGCAAGGGCGTGTGGCGGGGGGTGTAGGGCCACCACCCGTAAAAGAGAAATAAATCACATGCAAAACCGACAAATTCATGCCAATCTACTCCCACAGAGGCGGATGCGATATTCATACGAAAAACCTTTTTCACTCATAAACATACAAATACATATACTGTCAACCAACATACACATATGCTGCCTTCCGTTTTTATATGTGAGATGATAAAAATTCGACGAGATCAATCTTTGCTGCCTGATAATCGACAATCCGCATTGAACACACGGACGTTTTGCATCACACACACTCACGGACGGAAAACTATTGACTCCTCACACACACTATAAATGCAGATTGTCTCTTGAATAAGGCCAGTGGCGTAGTTGAATCGATAGAACATTGTTCAAGATGGGGGCACACCCCTCCCCCCCGTGTGCCCCCACCCGAGTGCACTCCCGCCCCCTCGCAACGGGGCAGCGGACGTCCTCACCGCCCCCCATCGCGGCAGATAATTAAAGCAAACGGCATTGAGGCACGAGAGGGGGTCAGGGTCCCCCCCGACCCAAGAGGCCTCACCTGTTGCCGAGAGGGCTTCGGGAAGAGGGAGGGGCTGGATGGGAGCGCCTCTGCCTCTGGCGCCGGTGCCTGAGGCAGTGTCCGTCTCCTCCCAGGACGTTCTCCGTCCGGAGATGACTCCGAGCGGGAGGGAAGAAAGAGAGCCGCGAATCGCCTCTCATCTTCAAGAGGTTTACGTCCATTAATCTCGTGTTCTCGCGGTTTCAAAGAGGAAGCTTCTCCGTCGGGCGAAACCTCCAACGGCGCCGCGCAAGACGCCGATATTGAAGACACGCAATGCAAATGTGGGAGAGTGGACATGATTGACCTCACGGAAGACTGGAAGAGGGAGAGGAATGCAAAGAGGGAAGACTGGAACTGGGGGCTGGGGAAACAAGGAAGGCGAGGGCAAATATCGAGAAAGGCAGAGAGGGCACTTGCATCGGGAGCCCAATCAGATATTTACGCGGGGGCACAATAAACGCCCATGATGGCGCATTTCCCTCATCTGCCTCGGCTAGTGCCCCGGGCACACACCCCCGGATGGCAATCGCTCTCCCAGGGGGAGGGGGTGTCATCCTTAAAGGGGCGATGACCTCGATTCGGGAAAACGATGTGGAATCGAAAGGGAGAAGTCGAAGAGTTCCGACCAGAGCAGGAAATAATGTGAGGGGGCGCAGGAATGGGGGTGAGAGAGGGAGGGTGGAGAGGCCTTGGCATTTGGCATGCGCCGGGGGGTGGGTGGGGGCATGGAGGGAGGGACGGGTGATGACCGCGGCGAAAAGGAGGACCCGCTTCTCAATTTTGACGCAAATGGAAGCGATTGGGCCGCATGGAGTCCCAGTGGGAAGGAGAGGGGAAGCAGGAGGATCGGGGAGGGAGACAACCCATTCCAGGGATTGGGAGGGGTGCCGTCAGCAGGAGGCGCCGACTTCGGATGGCAGACGCAAGGGATGTGGCAGAGAGTTGAGTGCTTTGCCAGTTTTTAAAGATGCCACAAGGCCGAGGAAGGGTGCCACATACCCAGGGCCGTCGACCAACGGAGAGCTTTACTTCAATATGTATATGCCACGCTTATTAAAGAAACGAAATTCATACTTGCAAACCGCATCACTCGGCGGAACTACTACAAGGCGTAAACAGAAGAAAATATTGCCCTTCCACGGGATTGGCTCAATCGACACCGATCCATCTTCTAACCAGAAGGGGCCCTCGTGCCGGTGACCCACGGGCGATTCCATCACTTTGCTCGCGCACGCAGCATTCCAAATGTTCTGTTCTGCGGTGGGGGGTCGGCAAACAGGGATATCAAAACAGGGATCGAGGAAGTGGGAAATGAGTCCAAAAATACATTTCCGAATTTTCATCACGCATTTCGAAGCGCCCACCTTTTCCCAGCGTGCGTGCGACATATAATCACTCCAATCGGATCTGTGCCAATTGAAATTACGCGGCGTGACGTCAGCGCGGATCGGAGTGTGTATCGCGTCTATGCCCGTTCGATTGGGGGAAGGGGGAGGGGGAAAGACTCATTCGCTGGACCAATCCTCGCCACGAACGGAAATGCGTGGATGGAGGAAGGAAAAGCGACCGGTGGGGTTGCGCGCGTTGATATCATCGAGGAGGTATCATCCCCTTGTGATTGGAGGGGGCGCCTCCTCGCCAATCAGCTCCGCTTTTTAATTGAGATGCCGTCATCAGAAAATCCCTCGGTTGTGTGTCGGGTCTCGTTTTGGTTTCTTAATTATTCGTCGAATTCGAGAGTCCCAGCACGGGAGGGCAGCGAGGTCACGCCGCAGCTTCGGAGCACGCGCGCGCCGAGTGGCTGAAAACCTGCTGCGCGCCCTCCCTTGAACCAACCGCCTCTCCTCTCTCTCTCTCTCTGCACGGGAAATTTAAGTTCAGCATTGATGACGGAGAGAGGGAGAGATTTTTGAACGGCCCTTCTTGACCAAGGTTAAAAAAAGGATTGCCAAAAATATTTGAATCGTAAAATTTATTGTTTGTTTGACACGCCATATTTTTTCGCGCTTTTCCCTCCTACACTAGGACGACTCGATGCTTCCAAGCAAAGTAAGTCGTCATTTGAAACCGCCTTCCGAAGAATTCTCCCTGAAATCCGTCCTCTTTTCCTACAAACCAGTACTCATTTTATAATCTAAGATTTGATATTAAAAGCGCCTTTTACATTCTTCTACGAATCTCATTCGCGGTAAGTTTTATGTGATAAAATTTTTCCATAGTTTTTTGTTTTCGAAATATATATTTCCATTATATTTTTTTAATTTTTGTAGATAAAATAATTTTTATACTAAAAGCAACAAATCTTAGCCACATTATGGCTGTAGCCTCATACCGGTGGGATCCATGCGAGAATAGTGTCCAGCAGACCCGTGTCGCGCAGCGGAGGGCTCAATCTATTTATCTAATTACCATGCCGTAAGTAAGCGTTGAATAAAACTTAAAAATCGGCGCAAAAAAGACGAAATCAGTTCTCTTCCAGTAAATATCCGTGTCTTTAAAAATGGAGACTAATTTGAAGGCACTGCTGGAATACATTTTATTATTAAGTGAAAAAAGTCGGCTTTTGTGACATGCATAATTATCATTTTGAATTAGAAAGAACAAAGCCACAGAGCAAAAAAAACTTTTCCCAAGACTGAATCGATATCTTCCGGAGGTGAAATGCTCAGATTAATCAATGCTTTTCTTTTCTCGTGCCGAAAGAAGTCACGCGTCGTCCACAGATTGAGCGAGTCCAGATTAAAGACAAGAAAGGTGACCTTCACGCCTCGATTTCGTGGAGTGCTTAGGCGACTGGGTTTTGTTTCTAACTCTCAACTGCAGGCGCGGTCACTCTCTCCTCATTGATTTGGATCACTGCGAACGAAAATCCACACACCCCCGAATTAGAACGTGAAGCTTAAGTGTTAACAGTCGAATTGCAGGTGTTTACATTAGGACGGGCAATTAAAAGCGTCGGAGTTTGCCCATCAGCGGCTGCTTTTCCGAGACCGCACTCCCGGGTTCGGTTCCCGCGAGTGGGGGATTCACCATTGCACTCAATGAATGGAGGGAGATGAGCTAAGGAGTTAGAAAAGAGCGAACGTAGGCCGGAACGGGCAGTTCGCTCATGCGCAGTGGCGTCCCGGGCCACGAATCCGTTTTGTGCGTCTCTCCCCACCCTCTCTGCTTCTCCGAGAGCGATTTGATATTTTTTTCAAAATCTTCGAGAACATTTCCTCGGAGCCATCCGCAAGTACGGCGAACGACGCAAAGACAAACCGACAACGGGTGACCCGGTCAGCATGCACTGGAACGTTACAATAAATTATTTTTCTGATGACTAATCTTCGGGGACTTCTGAAACTGGTCAAGATTTTTCCATCATTCAGATCATTTACTGAAATTAAATTTTTGAATCGGATTCCAACGCTTTTCCTTTAGGAAATCACGACTGATTCAGCTGAAATCAGATTTGAGAGAAGTACAGCGTCAGAAAACCGAACACGACCAACGATGGCTCTAAGAGGATACCGGATTCCATTCGCAGGCAAATGGACCCGAATTGTACTCAGCTCTTCAATACATTCGCTCTTCGGGTGACCACTCGTATTTCTTCCCAATTTTCGTCTATCATCACCTCTTCATACTATTACATGTCCTTCAGTTTCCTCTTTCTATCATTCTTTGCTCTGGTATGACTTCCAGGGGTCTGACATGGCGTTCCAAGGGTTTGGCCCCCTTTATCTCGCAGGTCTCTCCACTTGCCGCCGGGGTAAGGAGGTACTTTTTGCGGTGATTCTCACACGAGCATCTCCGAACAGACTCCTCCTGCCCTCACCACTTGCGCGCCAGCATCCTAAGGATGGTGCCCGGTTGCGCACCGCCGGGTGGAGCTGAAAATCCGTTAGTTTCTTGGGAGTTCAATAAACAACACATGGGAACTTGAAGGAGTGCATTCCGATCCATTTGGTGCGACCAGCAGCGACGGCGAATCAGAATCTTTCACACGCAACCCCAGGCACTTACCGAACTTGAACTCAGCAAACGTAAACGTTTAAGGTATTCTTCGGGATGGAACCGCCGGGAGGCGACCGCTAACCTGTCTCGAGCGACACCAACGAGGAGGCCCCGGCGAGGAAGTAAAAGAGTGGTGCGACGTTGCCCCAATTTCATTTCGCCCCGCGGCACGTAGCAACGGGGTCAATCTGCCGCCCGAGGGGACGAAGTTAAGGCGCGGATTGCGGCGCCTGCCCTCGGATCGATAGGTGGGCGCCCACACCGTCCGCCTTCCCCTTTAATCCCGCTTAATCATATCCCGCGTGCTCCATTATGCACGCCGCCACCAGCCCGCGAAATGACCGCGCGGTGCACGCGGCGGGCGTCTCGAGGCCGCGCGGGAGACGGCCTGACCCCTTCCTTCCCACCCCCCTTCGGTAACCATGACAACGGAGCTGAAAGATGACGTTCGCAAGGTCTTGGCTCGGGTCGTGGCGGCAGAGCGGAAACGGAAAACTGGTCCCGGGCGATTGGATCTGGAGCGACGGATGGGTGGGGGAAGCAAGTTCGCCTCGCCTCTACGTGGGCAATTATGGATTTATTCATTCATTCGCGGTTCGCCTTGGAAGGTGAGCTCTGAGCGCGCGAGCCGGTCGGCATATTTTGATGGAGACGTGTTTACAACAGCGAGATCTTTCTCTGAGGATTCGAGGCCTCGGAAACGTCGCCAAATGTCTGGCTGCGTAGATTTTTGTCGCCAAATGTCTTTGGCTTTGGCGTCGCCACAGGGACAGAATGTCGGCCTATGCCCCTCCTCCTCTGGATCCCAATTTTCAGGCAAAACAGGAGCACAACGCTGGCTCAATATATCGACATTGAGGAAATATCACGTATTTGACCTTTCATCCTGCGTGGACTGTCAACCATGCCTCGCGGAATATACGAGGGTCATCCGGAAAGTAGTACCCGTTCGTGAAATAAAGACACAAAAGTAAATATTAACAAACATAAAAAATTTTATTTGAAAGAGGATACTTTAAACTACTTCTCAACATAATCTCCAAGCAAATTAAGGCATTTGTCATAACGTGTGACAAGTTTCTGTATTCCTGCTGCATAGTCCTTCGCCGCCAGCTCATTGAGATACGCGAGGGACCCATCTTGCACAAATTTTTGCATAATGCAGATGGTGTTTAACAATTTCATGAACAATTGTTCGAGAAACATTGGGAAAATGCTCACAGATGTCATCAATTGTGACGCGCCGATCGTTCCTCACGAATTCGTCAACTGAGCTCACCAGTTGGTCTGTAATGACAGACGGTCTCACCGAACGCTCATCGTCGTGTGTGTTCCCCCTCCCCATGTTGAAGTTGCGACACCACCGCCGAACAGACGGCTCGTCCATTACATTGTCTCCATACACCTCCTTTAATTGGCGATGAATATCACATGGGCGAACGTTTCTTGCATTGAGGAATTTAATCACTGCCCTCACTTCACAACTGGCGGCGTTCTCAATTTTTTTAAACATTGTAAACAATCACAGAAACAACACAGGCAATGCTAGCGTCACGCAACTTGGCTCAGAGAAGGCAGACAAGCCACTGAAGCTATCTGACCTCGTCCAGCGGCTACTCGCGTCGTCAGCACTTCATGCGGCACAAACGGGTACTACTTTCCGGATGACCCTCGTATATATATAATTCATTGTGCAAGGTTCATTGTGCTTTCCCAGCAAACTATACTCCCCTCTGCATCCGTAAATAAGTCCCAATACCGAAGTTCACAATACGCTGTCCCGACAATCTCTGTTTGGGAAAGGGGTTTAAAATCTCACATCCAAATTATACCATTTTTTGCTGCTAAGGCCATGACGGGATTCGCAATCTTATTCAACAGAACTGCAAAACAGCCCACGCACTGCCCCGCTAAGTTTAATCGCCATTCCAAATACATTTAGAGAATACAAAAATATTCACTTTCCGAGAGAGAGCTGTCACAATTATTGGATTTCGGATGAGTGCCAATGGCAATATAAAGGGAATACACGAGTGTTTGGAGGTGGATGGGACAATTATTGATCAGATACTAGGTATTCCATTAAAGTTTGCGGACTCAATGAGGGCATGATGGCAACACTCGGAGGTTGGCAGCAGTGGCTCAGTGAATCCTGGCATTTCACCCATCCAAGCACTTGTTTCCAGTTCTCTCGATAATTTCGCGTAGAATGCACATCTGTGTTTGTGACTGACCATGGCCATCAATCATGATTTTGAAGAGCATCATGTTATGACGAAATCCCTCGCGAAATCGGGAAAAACAAACTCGGGAGTACTCGAAATTAAGAGCCCTATTTACGGAGACAGTCTCGCGAGAAAAAGATCGTTCTACGAGTGGGGGGCGATGCTCGGAGCGGGCGGCAGAACCTCGCAACGAGAACCGTGGAAGTTCAGGGCGCCCCTCCAATCCTCCAAATGATATTCCGGCGCAGAAAAATGCCATCAATTAAAAGTGTGGCATCACGGTGAGGGATACGGTTATCGGAGTCAACCGAGGGACCGCGCGCCTCACGCACTCCAGTTGGGGAAGTCAATCCGTGGTGCAAAGACCATCCCAACTAACTTGCCAGGTGGACGAAAGGATTAATCGCTGGCCCGTTGTCAAGACTGGTTGGAAAATGCATGCGCCTTTCAAAATGTGCACGCGAGAGAGACATACGGGGGTTCTGAGAATATAATCCTGAGATCAGCAAGAGCGTGGAATGTAGAGAAACCAAATGAGCTTCGGACGTAAACATTCACGATTTCTAAATCAAGGTAATACTGGGTGAATTCTTCTCGGGTCTTCCACCGGGTCAATGGCTCCATAGCTGCCGACGTTTCGATTCCCGACTCGGTCATCGTCATCAGGGTAGGGAATCAGCCCTGATGACGATGACCGAGTGGAAGACCCGAGAAGAATTCACCCAACTAATACGCCGGGAAAGCACCAGATCTTTCATGCAAATACTGATTTTATTTTGACTCACGCGTAATCGTGTTCTAAGACTGAGACTTTCTTCTTCTCTTTCATTTAATTCTTTGGTTAATTATAAGGGCATGTATTTTCGAAACGTGTGGCATCAGGTTCAATGCCCAATGCTTCTTCGCAGTCACCTGTTCTTGAATTCTTAGGCACCGCACTCACCAAACCCGTCTCTAAGTCCTCTACTGGTTTTCCACAATCGTCTTCTTACCTTCGATTTAACCAAAGAAGATATCCTTCCCTTGGACCACGAGTGCCTTCATTATCAATCCGTTTCCTTAGTCAACGCTTTGTGCCTTGTCGTCTTTTAGATCTTTCAATGACCCAGATTACGAATTTGCTTGTCGGTTTATATATACTATATTATCCACTGACGTCGTATACTTCAATTACAGGTCCCATCTGCGGGCACCGATCGTCTTCTTCCACCACTGTGTCTCCTTCATGTTCATTAAAACAAGGAAGCACTCCATGCGAGTTCGGGCCCTCGTATATCACACACCCACCCGCTGCTTGAGCCTTTGCCGACGTTATTCCACGAAGGCGGCACCGCCTTACGCAGAGCTTAGCTGATGATGTGAAGAGAGCCGCATGCGCGAATGCGTTGAAGGAGAGAGAGCTCAAGAGCGCAGACGTTACATTGGATTTGCTGGGGTGCGAAGATATCGAGGTCATTCTGCACCACTCGCAATCCATCTATCGCCTATTTCAAGTTAATTGTAAGGGTAAAGCAGATAACTGCTTCGAAATACTGAAAGCTAAATGGGGAAAGGTAAAGTGTGCCATTGCACTATAAAACAACGGAAAGGGCCAGTTATGGTCACACATTCTAAAACTCGTTTCAATCATCTCCTGGTCATCTCTTAAAATAAATCCTAGGCTTCCCAACTCCCGAGGAACGGCTCCTCACATCAACTGGTGCCGGGGACGTAAAAAAAGAGCGAGTGGGTCAAGGAAGTGCTGCACCCATTCGATCCCGACCTTTCGTCTTCCTCCACTCTAACGACACCTGAGTGACGAAGGTCACACGGGGAAATAAAAGGGTTTCCTCTCCCACAGATCCCGCTCCTCACCATGGCCAAACATTCTAGCTGCTCGTCTCCGCGAAGCATTCAAATATTCCGCTGGAAAGAGAGAGGAGTCGGGTTCCGATTTTCCAAGACCCTCCTTTGCCGAAGGAGTCAGCTTTCTGATTTCCGTCGATTCCGGAATGCGCGGGCTCCCGTATTCCGACCCACTCCTCTCGCTTGTGGGGAGAGGGCGGATGCGATGGGATGAGGATGCTGCACCGTGGGAACAGGAGGGGAGCCGTCACTGCTTCCGATTCCCAGGAGAGCAATTTAATGGGCGAACGATTCTGCCCTGACGACTTTGCACATGGGATTTAGTATGGCTGCGATAGTGCCGGCGTTCGTCCGTAGAAGCCACGGCATGCGCACAGCTTGATTGGGACCCATCCGTGTACACTAAGATAGAGCCCAGGAGGTGTTGTAAATATCGCTGAAACTGGCATTCTGGTGTTTTGCAACAGTCGTCATGGTCTCCCGAGTGCTAGGAATGCAAGAATGTAACCCCTGTTGGCAGTGGATTGCGAGCGATTCATGCGACACACACGCACGCACGCACTGACGTATCTCGGAAATCCAAACCCCCTCCAATTACAGATTCAATCTCTTGCACAGGTTGGAAGCAGGTGCTTCAAGCGATGATGCTGAAAATGTGTTATTGTAGCCGTGGGTCTACGGCAGGAGAGCTCACGGGAGTAAGATGAGGGAGGTGGGCCGAGAGGCGAATCCCAATTGAAGTAAAGGAAAGAGTAAGCTAAAGCTTCCAAGACTATTCTATGCCGCACTAAGTAAATCACGAGGGGTCGGCATTCCATGCCTCATAACTCAGAACCCTGAGGATGTTACAAGATGCTCGAGAAAGTGAAGATACATGAAACAGCGGTCGCTCTTCCGTTTTATTTTCCTCAGTATTGTTTGATGCCATTCATGTTGGTGTGGGCAACGTCACCCTAAACTTATTTATGTACTCTCATAGTCATATTCAATACTCCCGGCAACCTACTTTCCGGTTAGTCGCAGAGATAAAAACATAATATTAGAGTCAAGACCGGAACCTCCCCATATTTTAAGTAGCTCTCACTACCCTAACCCCACGAATTTCCTCCATCGACGTCACGTTAATTTTATGATGTAACATGTTCCATTCAATTCCATCCGAGGCTTCTAAAATTCCTCGCATTGAGATTACTCCTCCGACCACAGTCAGCAATTAAGACCTTTCTCTCTCTCCATCCACCCCTTTCTCTCTCTCTCTCTCTCTCTCTCTCCAACCCCCTCTCTCTCTCTCCAACCCCCTCTCTCTCTCCATTCACCTCTTTTTCTCAGAAAACATACTTTCCCCATCTCAGCCATACCACTCTCACCAACTGCCTCAACGCGACCTCTTTGATTCTGACTTCATTCAGGTGCGCACCCAATCCACACTCCTTGCTGCAATCTTCACCGCAAACGCTCCTCTCCTGTATCCCACGCCTCCGCATTCATCCGAATTCCCATTCCCGCCGCCATACGCGTGCCGCTCCCATTCTATGAATGCTACGAGGCGAGCGGTGTTATGCGCCACCGTTTCTGCTGCCAAGGGCAAACATTCACACATTCCTCATGCCACCAGCGACCACTACCACTTTCGCGTGCGCTTTCTCATCTGCGAATGTGTCCTAGCATCATGCATGGACCTTCGCCAAGCATTCTGCTGCAAAATACAGGATTGGTCACGTGTTTAACCGTTTCGCCGTTATCGCCATCCAGCCATTCTTCCCATCATAATTATCACACACTTTCGCACTTTTGTTTTGGGAGCATTATCCCTCACTTCCACTCTCGGGATGTTATCCAGGGGTACAACAGCGAGGCTTCCAACCAAAAGAGTTTTCTTCGAAGATTACTTAAATTCATGTCTGCATTTCCAGTCCATGTGTCAACGCGCGTGTACCACACCAAGCGCCGGCGCGCCCGATCGAGTACTGAGGGTTCAGAATATATATATATATATATATATATATATATATATATATATATATATATATATATAATGGGCTGACACAATATAACACAAATAGAAAAGAATAGACACATTTAAAAGAACACTCACACGGTAAATTGTTCGAGCTTTCGGCCCTCTCAGAGGCCTTCTTCAAGAGAGACTGTCTCTCTTGAAGAAGGCCCCTGAGAGGGCCGAAAGCTCGAACAATTTACCGTGTGAGTGTTCTTTTAAATGTGTCTATTCTTTTCTATTTGTGTTATATTGTGTCAGCCCATTATTGTGCCGCTCGTGTGAGTTTTTCCGTACAATCGTATATATATATATATATATATATATATATATATATATATATATTCGGTCTTTTCTCCTCCACTCCGGACCAGAAGAAGGCCTCACCTCCCAAGACATATCCCTACTTTCACCCCCAAACCCCAGAACACCCCAGTTTTATCTCCTCCCAAAAATACACAAACCCAACACCCCCTGTCGTCCTATAGTTTCCAGTTACAATTCTCCCATCGAAAGAATCTCCGCATTCCTTGACCACCACCTACAACCACTTGTACTCTCCTTGCCCTCCTTCACTAAAGACACATACCACTTCCTCGACCGTCTAAATTCCGCCTCTATTCCCTCCACACCCAACCTACTTATGGCCACCATCGACGTTACCTCACTTTACACTTCTATTCCCCATGCAGAAGGTTTATCCTCCCTCCGACATTATCTCTCTCTACGCCCCCTACCCCAGCGCCCCTCAACGGAATTTCTCCTCAATCTTGCCACTTTCGTCCAGACAAAAAATGCATTCGCTTTCCAAAATATTTTTTACCTACAGACAAAAGGCACAGCGATGGGAACGAGGATGGCACCATCATACGCCAATCTCTTCATGGGCCATCTCGAAGAGACTTTCCTCTCACAGTAACCCTTCCAACCTCTTTTCTGGGTCCGCTACATAGACGACATTTTTATTCTCTGGATACATGGCTCTGATTTTCTCAATAATTTTTTATCCGCCTTAAATTCATCTTTCACCGTTAAATTCACCTCTTCCGTTTCAGACTCCACCATCACCTTTCTTGACATAGACATCTCCCTTCAAAACAACAAATTCACCACTTCAGTACACATCAAAGCCACTAACCATCAGCTACACCTACACCACACAAGCTGTCATCCTCAACACACGAAACGCTCGATTCCTAACTTTCTCTCTATCCACGGACACCGAATTTGCAACACCACACCCACTCTCAACAAACACCGTGACAATCTACATCTTGCACTCCTCAAACGCGGTTACCCAGAAAAGGTACTACAAAATAAAATCCACCGCTACACCCGACCACACACACCACATAAAAACAAGCCCACAACTGACGCAGGACTCAACCTTTGCACCACCTATTTCCCCGGATCACACAGACTGAAAACCTTCCTTAAAGAACTGTTTCCAATTTTACATGACAATGACGCGACCTCATCCTTACTACTCCAATGCCCATCTATCTCATACAGACGACCCGCAAATCTCAAAAACTTTCTGAGATCCACCAACCCTTTGGCGCCCCCCCGTGACAAATTTCCCAATATTTCCCCAACTTGCAACCGCCCCCGATGTAAAACCTGTCCTCTTATTATGCCTACTCCCCTCTCCCTACATCCCCTCATTGCCCCCTCACCTCGTTCCCACGCTAATTGCCTCTCAAAAAACATTATTTATCTTTTGTCATGCAAATATTGCACTTCCTTTTACAAAGGCGAATACATTACCCCCTTATCCATTCGAATGAATAATCACCGGTACTCCTGCAATTCTGCCTCACTCTCTTCTCTTTCTATCCCTTCACACGCCCATTCCCACAACCTTTCATTCGACCAGCTCTTAGCATCCTGGAATCCCTACCTGATTCAGCCACCAATATAGAGGTGAGAACTCGAGAATCCGCCTACACATATGCTTTCCGCTCTTTCAAAATTTCCAGCCTTAACCGCCATTTTTAATTTCCCTCCCAGCATTCCCTGCTCCACAACTCCCCTCCCCGCCCATACCCCTTTCCCCTCTCCAGCATATTTTCGGTCTCTTTTGAAGAAGGCCACTGAGAGGGCCGAAAGCTCGAACAATTTACCGTGTGAGTGTCCTTTTAAATGTTGCTATTCTATTCTATTTGTGTTATATTGTGTCAGCCCATTATATATATATATATATATATATATATATATATATATATATATATATATATATATATATAAATGTATATATTTATTTATCAGCTGATTCAGCCACCTAGTATGCGGCAAACTCACTGCTTGAAAGAAATAATCTCTCCATAAAATCTTCTAACTCTATGACGCTGCGACGACGTATACTTATTGACGACGATCAGTGACCGCAACGGAGAGAAGCCAAGATGTACAGGGTCCTCACAATAAGTATCGGGACTGGTTCCAAAAATCAAAATTTATTGCAGTTATCATTACAAATACTTAATAATCTTCAAAATACATTCCTCCTACATCGATAAACTTAGTTCGGCGCGTCTGCCACCCGTCAAAAGGCGGCTGGAAGTTTGTCTCCGGAATACTGTTGAGAGCCTTTGTCGTCGCCCCTTGAACCGCCTCGACGGAGTCGAACCGATATCCTTTGAGCTCCGTTTTTATTCGCGGAAACAAGAAAAAGTCAGGTGGAGCTAGTTCGTGCTTGTAGGGGGTGAGGCAACGTTTCCATGCCGAATTTCGTCATCAGCTATATTTCCACCCGCGACAGTTTTTGTTCCTCGCTCAAGACTTTCGGCACCAGCTTCGCGCACACTTCCTCATCGAAAGATGCTCTGTTACAATGGTGTGGATGGTTCCGACTGAAAGACAGGTCTCCTCACTGATAAGAAAGCTCCCGGCCTTCCATAAACATATTCTGCCACTCGAAAACTCTTTTGCGGCTTAAGACATTATCCCCATAAGCCTGTTTAATGAGTTCAAGGGTTTCCGACGCGGATTTTCCGAGTTTAACGCAAAACTTCACAGCGTATCATTGCTCGACGGTGCGCTCCATGCTGGCGCGAAGATATCACAAACAAACACACGTACAAAACTCCACCTCCTGACTCAACGCATGCCCGGAGGCGACTAAACTAAAGTGCGCCTGAGTGGTGGGGGACCCCTCTACCGAAGCGACCGGTTGGATACCCATCCACCGCTCCGTTGAGGCTACAGCGAACCAGTCACGATACTTATAGTACGAACCCTGTAAGCATGAATGTACACACCGTTCAAATCGTAAGAGCATTGTCAAATTAAAGGTGAGGAAAAAATGCGGATGTCTGCATGGATTGTCATTAATGGAGGATATAAGGAGATATACACAGTATAGAACCCCGATACTTCTTTTATAAACCGTGAGTGGTAATACACGAGGATTATTAAAGATGAAAGAAGAAGTGTAGATCCGCGGAGAAATAAAATTTCTTAGTTAGTACGAAACCTTCTGGGTCTAAGAAAGAAATGTCGGGAATAATAACCTGTACGAAGAAGGGAATGAAAAAGCACTATAGTATGCAAAAATAAGGAACGCAGAATAGAAAAGTGTCCTGCGGCCAAAGGAAGATAATTATCAAGTAAAAGAAGAGTAGGACGTGCTGGAATAATCGCAAATATTTTGCAAATGGAGCAGCGGGAACACCTGCGACGTGGGAAGCAAGGGAGAGGCAGCGATATCAGAAAAGCAAACCAAACAACTTTCCATGCCTAAGGAAGGACTGCCAAAAGCAAACAGCATTTGCGCAAACATCGGGGAACGTTCGGCAAAAGACTGGCTTTCCGAGCGCGTGAAGAAAACGATCAGCTGACAGGCGAGAAGATGAGGAGAGATGGCAAATTGATTCTATCGAAGAATTATAAAAATAAAATGGATGGTCAGAGAACTAACAGCGTTTGATGGCGAGTTAGAAGACATTTCCAGGGATCGGACATTTTAAAGTGAAGAAGTAACAACGCACACGAAAGGGACCAATGCAGAAGGCCACAAAGGAAGAAACGGAGACGTTCGGGGGGCGGCCAAGGAGGAGAGGCGAGCAACACCTCTGCGCAGAAAGACAGAGGGAGGGATACAATAGAATTTGGAGCGATGCTCTACCATACAATGACCGGAACACATCTACATCCAGACAATAGCCCGCAAGCTGTCGTAAGGGGTGTTAGGTCACCAGCCATGTATGCACAATTGAAATCATGTTACCTCTACTCAAATATTAATGTGATCATACACTCGCAAAAATTTAATCACGCGAAAGAAAGTACTTACATGCAACACTATGCAATAAATGTATTAATATATTCGAATCATGCTGTAGAACTGATAAAAATACGGGTCCATAAAATACAAAGAATAACATGATGTCGACACATATATACCCTACCAATTCTAGTTATCTCCAACGCAAATTCTGTTATATCTACTATGATCCCTAATGGTACGATGAAAAACGACATTTTAATTCTATCCGTTCTAAAATAAATCTCCCTTATTTTACGTTGGTGATCTGGTCTACCATAATAAGTGGGGGCCTGGAATACGTCCTTAACATCCTCAGATAAGTAACTTGCCTCCAATTCACACAGTAAATTTAACCTGTATTTATGACTACGGTCAACAAGTGTCTCCTGCCATCCTAATTATTCCAATGATGTCGTGACATTTGCTACCTCCTTCATTACAGCTTACCACAAGCCTAGCTGCTCTCATGTTTCGTTCGATCTAGTTCCAAAATAAAGCCTACCTCATGAGGATGCCATACACCTGCAGCATACTCAAGGTGAAATAACAAACCTCCTTGACCCTTTCATTAGAATTCGCAAGTATTCTTTCCGTGAATCCTAACTTTTAATTAGCAATTCCGCAAATTTCTCGAATATGTTTTTCCTGGGACGTGGGGGTTTATGGCCTATTCCACGTTATATCTCCATCATTCAAACGACTCCATTGGTGGACAACCTGCTTTGTTTCCCGTGCCTACCTGTGTCCATGGCGGGCGACGTCGCGGGGAGTCCACGGCGGCGGTCGCAGACGGATCCTAGGGGGCAGTGGGGAGGGGGGCCACTCAAATTGGCGGTGCACACCCGCACTCACAAGAGGAGCCCGTCGTTCGAGCGATGCACGCACTGAGTGCACACGCGACAGTCGACGCGAAATCACTCGCCCGAGACGGTGCCGCGCTCAGCCGAGATCAAATCACTCCGCAATCCGTGACGTCAGGTGGAAATAAAGCACAAGGAGAGAATTTTTCACGTGCGCGCGATAACTTCGAATTCTCGAAACTTGGACGCGAGGGCGCTAACGCCACCCTCGGTCGACGCTCCTCCCAAGGCGGAATGTGTGTCGAGATCCTTCTTCCCGTGGTCACTTTCCTTTGGAATTCCATCACTCGAGGGCGCCCACCCACACCTGCACTCATGTACTTGTGAAAAGTTGTTGTGAACAAGACAGCAGTGCCACAAGACCATTGGAAGAATTAGGATGGTCGCCACTAATTGACCGTAGGCTTAGGTTGAATTTATTAATTATATTTGAGCAGGTTACTTATCTGAGGATGTTGAGGACATATTACAGGCCCCTACTTATTATGGTAGATTAGATCACCAACGTAAAATCAAGGAAATTTATATTAGAACGGAAAGATTTAAAATGTTTTTTTCCTCGTACCATTAGAGATCAAAATAGATATGACAGCTATTGCGTAATAGATAACGTGAATTGGTAGTGTATATATTTTGTCGATAACCTGAGTGTAATTTTATTATTATGTAGAACCATCATTTCAACAGTTCTACAAAATTATTTGAATATACGTATCCTGTTATTGAATATTGTTGTACGTAAGTATTTCCTTCCGTGCGATTGTTGATTAATATTTTTCGAGTGCGTGATCAAACTAATATTTATGTAAAGGCAATATAATTGGGCCCCTCCCATGGACTACAACCTTGACGTGGTGGAAGGGCTTGTGCGGTCCGATGACCCCTAGAACTGTGCCGGCAGGAGTATAATAATTGCTCCTGGTAGGGTCACCCATGCCAGACAGGTCGAAGGTTAGGAGCCAGACGAAAGGTAGTCCACGCAGCGTCTGTTCCTCAGTGAGGCGGCTGCAATGGCGTCTGACCCCAGTGGGGCATTGGTGTCATGTTAAATACACTAATGAGGAAGACAACGGGAAACCACCTCAATTATCGTTCCCAAGAATACGTATAATGATGGACCGTATTGAGAATATGAGTCCTGACAACTACGGGGCTTTGCTCAATCGGCCTTGGGTCGCGCCCGGCAGCGGGAAGGCTTCTGCGGTCGTCATCTCAAGAAACCCTTGCAAAAGAAAACCAGTAGCAGCAGGACAGAAGACGGCGAAGAAGGAGAACAAAGTAATTAGAATAGGAACTTCGTATGAAAGGACAATGTTTAGGACAGGAAAGTTGGAGAATATTAAGCGAGAGATGGGAAGGGGAAAAATAGATATTTTAGGTCTATGCGAAGTGAGATGGAAGGATAGCGGGGATTACTGGAGTGATAATTATAGAATAATATACAGCGGCGGGGACGAGAGCCAACGAGGGGTTGCCATAGTATTAAATGAAGAGGCAGGAAGAAGCGTAGTCGACATAGAGCAGGTAACGGATAGATTATTACTGGTAGAGATAAAAGCAGAACCGACGAACTTGGTTATCATTCAGGTATACATGCCACCGAGCAACCATAAGGAAGAGGAGGTCGATAGGATATACGATCAGTTAGAGGACATAATCGTGTGTGTTTCCAAAGGGAAAATTTGATAGTCATGGGGATTAGAATGCGACGGAAGGCGAAGGAAGAGGTGGTGATGAGGTGGGGGATTACGGTTTAGGCATGAGGAATGACCGCGGGGGGAAAGCAGTTGAATTCTGCAGGAGACAGGGGTTAGTCATCACCAACACTTGGTTTAGGCACCACAAAAGAGGCAGGTATACATGGAAAATGCCAGGTGACTCAGAAAGGTATCAGCTAGATTATATCCTGGTTAGAAGCAGGTTTAGAAACAGTGTGGTAAATTCGCACACCTTCCTGGGAGCGGATGCGGACTCTGACCACGATTTAATTTTAATGAAATGTAGCGTCCGTTTCAAAAAGATAAGGCAGGGGCGACAGTTTAGGGCATGGGATGTAGAAGCATTAAATGAAAAGACAAGGAAGGAGTACCTGAAGGCTGTAGAGAAATGGAGGACACTGAAGAGTTGAGTACTATCAATGAAAATTGGGATTGTATCAAGAAAGGGATATCGAAAGCAGAAAAAGACACTATAGGAACCGTTAACGGAAGAAGGATCACGGATGAGATGATTACAAAGATGGATGAGCGGAGAAAATGGAAGAAAGTAAATACAGAATTAGGCAAAATGAAGTACAAAGAGTTAAACAATAAATTGAGGCGGGCAACAAATAAAGCAAAAGAAGCATGGTGGAAAACGTAGTGTGGGGATATGGGAAGTTTGCAAAGGAAGGGTGAAATTGGTGCGCTAAACAGCAAAGTTAAATCTCGGGAAGTAAGAAAGGAAGATCTATGGTAACAGTTTGAGATATGGTGGGTAAGATAATAGTTGACACAGGAATGATGCAAAAGAGATGGAAGGAATGTATAGAATAACTGTATAGGGAAGAACTTTGACCAACAAAGTTAGGCATTGAAAAAGAATATGACGTAGAGGAAGATAGCTTAGGTCCAGGCATACTCGACGATGAGATAGAAAGGGCATTAAGGGAGATGAAACTAAATAAGGCCGTGGGGGTGGATAACATTCCTGCGGAACCACTGAAATGTCTCGGCAAATGCGGGAGGAAGAGGCTATATGGGCTGATTCGTAGTATTTATGAGGCAGGAATCTGGCCGGAAGACTTTCAGATATCAGTGTTATTTCCTATTCCTAAAAAGGTAAAGGCTATATCATGTGAGTACTACAGGACAATAAGCTTGATATCCCACGCAGCTAAAGTTGTTATAAGGATCATAAAGAAAAGGGTAGAGAGTAGGGCAAATGATTACTTAGGGGTTCATCAGTTTGGATTTAGGAAGGGGAGAGGTACGCGTGATGCCATTGCAGTAATGAGATTATTAATCAAGAGGAATATAGAGCACAACCAGGAGGTATTTGCCTGTTTCAAGATTACGAAAAAGCGTGTGATAGAGTGAATCGGGAAAAACCAATGAGTATTCTGCTAAAAATAGGAATAGATTGGACGGACAGGAAGCTAATCCGCAACCTTTACATGTCTCAGACTGCTCAGGTGTGAGTTGGGAACGGGGAGTCCGAATGGGCAGTGTTAGGAATAGGTGTAAGGCAGGGTTGCCCATTATCACCGTTGTTGTTCGACCTGTATGTAGAGGAAATGATAAAGAGGCATGGGAAGAACTGGAAGTAGGAATAAAAGTGGGCGGGGAATTCGCAAAATCAGTTAGGTTTGCTGATGATCAAGCTTTAGTTTGTCAGTCAGCAAAGGGGTTGCAAGCATTGCGGAGTGAATTGGAAATTCAGTGCGACTGGTATGGGATGAGAATCAATATTAATAAAACAAAGGTTATGCGATTCTCTAGGAAGAAAAAGGCTAGGCTAAACATTAAAATAGGAGGGCAAAAACTAGAGCAGGTAGAGCAGTTTACGTATCTCGGTAGTGTTTTTGACCAACACGGTCAAAGTAGTAGGGACGTAAGGAGAAGAATCGCGCTAGGCAAAGAGGCTTTCACAAGGAGGAGGGAGTTGATGACAGGGACGTTGAGTAAGGATGTTAAGAAAAGACTCGTAAAAACTTTGATATGGACCGTAGCTATGTACGGCGCGGAAACGTGGTCATTGAAGCGGGAGGATAGACGTAGACTGGAGGCTTTTGAAGTGTGGGTTTGGAGAAGAATGGAGAAGGTGAAATGGAAAGAGATGAAAACAAATGAGGAAGTATGGTGGGCGAAGAGAGGGGTTTGTTGGGAGAAATCCTATGGAGGCAGGAAAAATGGATTAAGGGCCTATTGACTAGCAGTGGGATGCTGAAAACTGTAATTGAGGGGAGAATGTTAGACAAAGGAGTAAAGGGCAGGAGCGGAATAAGGATGTTGGACGGGAAGAAGGGAGGAAGGAAGTACTCAGAGATGAAGATGGACCTGATGTAGAGTAGGTTGCTGGGTTTTGTTTTGTTAGGAGTCATAAAATATTTGTTTGGTAGTTGTGTTCATCCAAAAACCTACCTTAACCGGTAGATTACCTTATAATAATAATAATATCATAATTGGGATTGCATATGCATGGCTGGTGACCAAACACCCCCCGCCACACGCCCTTTCGGGGTATTGCGTAGATTTGGATAGATTTACTTGTACCAATCGAACCGGGATCTTGAATCTGCGTCCAGTCGATTGAATCGTTCAACAGGGGCAATGGAGCAACATCGCGGACACCAGGGTCGCTTTGAATTACCAGACGCAATAAAGATTTCCCCATTATTTCCCCATATAAACGGAGGCAAAAGGCTCGCCGTCCACGGGTTCCGATGCCAATTCCGAGGCCAGCCGATGACAGAAAGGGAGGGGGGGTCCCATTGCCTCACGCCCGCCCCTCCCCTCGTCGGCGTTTCTAATCCCCATCGCCAGGTGGCGGCGGGAGAGGCAAGGGCCCTGTTTGCTCGCAGGAGTGTTGAATTAGCGGAATCCTGGCAAGGGCGTGGCTTGAATGAAGTCATGGGGGCACACAATACCGCCTGTCATTTTACGAGCGCCTTAGAGTTGGGAAATGATAGGGAAGACAATAAAAAAAGGCGATGGAACTCGGATGAACCCTTCCCTCCCACCCCCTCCTCCCCAATTCCTCTCTTTATTTGTCCTTCCCTTCAGCCCTTTGAATAAGTAAGACGAATCGCGCCACGGTGGATTACTCCTGAAATACACCCCCCTCCCCCCCGGGGGGGATGTGGGGGCCGAACACGTCTGCTCGGGAGACGCGGTGCTGTGCCTCGACACTCGCGGGCGGCCATTGGTGCGCTCTTCGCCTCTCCGGTAACTCGACCTATTCACTCGCCTCTCCTCGCATCCATGGACACCCTTCTTCAGATACCACAGGTGATCCACGTTTCCCGAAAAAATATTCATTGCTTCGTCTGAAAGCTGAAATTCGATTGACAGCATTGCCTGGAGCGAAGTCTTGACTGTATCGTATCTCAAACCTTCGGGTCATTTGGGCAGCACAAAGATCCAACCACTAAGGTTTTTCATTTCGAGACTTATGAGGAAGAAATCTGCCGCCGGCGCTCTCAGAAATCTCTCGCGATGATGGAGAAGACATACGTTCGGTCTGTGTGAGCGCTCCCTTCACCAATCCCCATTTTGGGAACTCCGATCTCGTGGCTTCGTCCAACGTCCTGGCAACGCCGGGCCCTGTCCCATTCTGCCTCGTCTCTCATCCCGGTCCAGGCGAATGCTTGCTACACTCTACGAAATTGTTGCATTGCAATCTTATGAACTTAAACATTCAGCTATTCATGGGCAGAGGTGCCGCTGGCCAACGTTCGCCTTCGTGGCGTCAGCGGCGTCATATGGGCACGACCACATATTCAATATGATGGCCCAGAATCGTCGAAAATGACCGAAGAATACAATTTTGACATTAAAATAAAAGTTGTAACTTACTTAATCAATCCTTTCTTCGTCTTCCTCTTTTAGGAATGAGAACATTTATTCTTTTATTCTGAAACCGTGAATTTCAGACTTTAATTCTAACCATGTGAGGGATGCTTAAAGATGTCCATAATCAAATTGCAAGTTGCAAAGCAAATCAAATGAAGAATTGAAATTACCCTCGGGGAGATAAACTTGAATTGATTCCACACTAAGTTTGAAAATTTTCATTTTCTGGATACTCTAAAAGTTCATTCAAAACTCCAAGGCCGAAGTATGTTCATGCCAGAGAACCATGAGGTAAGACGGACCTTTTAAAGGTAATCAACCGGTTAAGGTAGATTTTAGATGGACACAAGCCACAAACAATTTGCATTCCTCTCCTTAAAGAAACAAAAACCAATTTCCTACTCTACATCAAGTCCTTCTTCATCTCTGTGTACTTCCTTCCTCCCTTGATCACCTCCAACATCCCTATCCTGTTTCTGCCCTTTCCTCGTTTGCCTACCATTCTCCATTACAGTCTTCAACATTTCACTGCCGATCAATACGCCCTTCATTAATTTTTCCAGTCGCTTATGATTTCTCCCAACAATTCCTTCTCCTCTCCAACCATACCCAGCACTTCCTCGTTTGTTTTCCTTTCTGTCCACTTAACCTCCTCCATTCTTCTCCACACATAAGTCAAATTTAAAAAATTGATGAGTGAGGAAATCGCAAAAACCTAGAGTAGAAATAAATACGACTTATGATGGCAAGTGAAATCGAATGCAAACATTTGAATGCTGAGGCGCCTTGAATGAAGGAATTTTGAAAGCCACAATGGCAGAATAAATTGCAATCAATGTTAAGGAGACTGTATCATCGCAAGATAGTGTTGTAGCCACGGAGAGGCAATGGGAAGACCGACACTTTGAAACGTGCACACCCCCCGTGTGAATTGCCGAGAACAGCTGGCTGTCATATGGGGGGAGGGGGGCAGAGACGACGCCCCCTTCACATTGGATATCACGGTGCTGAATCGCAAAGCGCCAAGCAGCGAAGCATCACCTTGACACGGATAAAATAATGCTTATGCTTGCTAATTGAATTTTCCACGTTCGGGTGATTGCCTATATTTCGCGATTCAGTGCTGCCGCCCCTTTAGGGTTTCCGCCGATCCATTATTGGCCCTTCCACCTCAGCTTCTTGGTCAGTTCGGAGTGGCTGGACACTGATGTCCGGTAGCCTTGCAAGAAAAGCACGCTCCAATGCTAAGGGTCACGACGTGCGCTGGCAACGCAGTTTACCTGACAGAGCTGTCGGCAAGAAGACTGACTGGCTCCCTAGCGGTGCAATACCAGACGGCCCCTTTATAATTGACCGTGAGCCTTCCACCAGAGGGTCGCGGCCGGGCGCCACTAAGTCGGCAAGAAGAGACTTGGCGGTAGGCGCCCCACTCATTCCATTCCACGTCGACCACACTCGCCGTTTCTCACTATAATTTCCAATAGACTCCCTCCCTCTCTTTTCCCGGCAACTGATGGCCACTTTCATCCGGCAGCCGCCCTGGTGCGCAGTTTATCCGATAAGCTTTAAATGTTCCTCATTCAATGAGAATGCATACCTTAATTTTCTCAAATATCAGTATGATTTGCAATTCCGACAAGGCACACATCTAATCGCGCGGCGGGTGGGCTGCTCGGGATTCGGGGCGCGTCCCGCCGGTGGACCCCCTGCGCGGCGCGATCAGCTGAGCCTCCGGCCGCAGCATCAGGGCTTCCGGGTACCTCTTCAATGCTGAGGCTTTCGATGAGTTGGACCGCATTCCTCTTGTCGACTTATGTTAGCCTACGTCGACTTGTTTCGTAGGTCGGGTACTGAGAAACGCTCCACGGAAAGCGATCGTACTTTCGCAAATATAAGCCTTGACTTATCTTTTCTTTTCGCTTTCCATACCTTTGTATCTCATTCTGCACTCAGAACGTGCTCTCGTCCATTTTTCTCATCTCGCATGTATTCCTCCAAAATACCCCCGATGCATGAATTATAGTACCCCCCGTAATTGATGCCCTACCACTTCAACATTTAACTTAGTTTCGTGTTTCATAGAGAGTCTCGCTGCTTCCCTCTACTCGTGATTTATTTTTATCCAATATATCCGAAGGTATTTCTCAAATTCTATTTCTCGGGTGGATGTCCATCTTTAGTTTCATCACCGTAAATCTGACTTAATCAAAACCCTCGTCCAATTTCATTGCCGTCACAATCGCCCACCAGACCTCAGTTACCACTTCCTACGAGTTAAATAGTACGAGCGATGACGCTCAATCGATCGTGTGCCCAAGTGCCCATTGCTGCCCATCCTCATTCCCCATCCACTTCCCTTCCCTGCCTCCTACGGCCCGAGTCGTCCGCAGATTTCCGAGTCGCGTCCGCAGGAATCGAGGACTCCCTCCCCCGAGTGTTTTCTTAGTCGAAGAGAGCGAATGAATCAGCACGCACCGGAGCCAAGAACGGCGCCTCCTCACATCCCCCGATAAGATATATCGTTTGTTTCGCCTCGGAAAATCCATTTTGATAGATATTCATCGAACTGAAAGCCCCTTTCTACCGAGGAGGCTTGAAATTTGCAACTAGCCCAAGTCGCGATAAAAACGCGTGGGACGAGGCCATGGGACGATCTATCAACTCTATGCGGACTTTCGTTAAAGAGTGAGAAATACTTTCGTTTATTCACACACAAGTTACTCTTTGTTTATATTTCAGCCTTGTTTCCGTGACCAAGCGGTGCCCCACTCGTGGATACACGCGAGGCGTTCAGGAATCCAGACAAAACCGTGCCTTATTCACTGTACACTTTCGGCAGGCCGTGAACGAACGCGAGTTCCCGACCACGAATGCCCCCCTCTTTCCTCCGAAGGTCGACTTAATGTTAGCAATCTACTTTTGTTGTTGTCCAAATTATTGTAAGTTGCAGTTTAGAAAAAAAGCTGTATTTCAAAGCTCTTATAATGAATGCTTAATTTTTTAAATTTAATCTCTTAAGTCATAAAAGGCGATGGAACCAAAGTTCACTATAATAGATCCATTTCGCTATTGCCCATAGTCTCCTGTCTTAGCTAAAACTAATTGGAGAAATATTACTGAATTTTACGACAAAAGCCGTATTTTAAATTCTTGTCATTTACGATGTTTTTTTTCTTAAATAATTTGAGAATGTGCCTTAAAAATCAATTTATCAAAAGCATTGCATAACTTAATCGTTTGCAATGACGGATTTTGCTTTGATTTAAAAAAGGCTTCAAATTTACTTGTTTTCCACATATTATGGGATAACTAAAACACACAGGAATTCGTGAAATTCCACATAAATAATTTAAACGCTGGTTTTCTTTGCGCGCTCCGCGAGTTTAGAAGAGCAATGGTGAACACAGACTTACTAAAAGTAAATTACCTCAAGGCTCGGTTTTGGGGCATTAAATTTCTAGTCGTCTATTTATAGCAAATATCGGTTATCCATTAACATTCACCATTAATTAAGCCGTAAACATTTGCACTCTTATATGGCGCCATCCATGAAGTCAGCAGTACCTATTGGACGTGGAAAGGTTATGTCGGCCGCGATTATGCATATTTGATGACTCGGCAAGAAAAGCGAAGGTCGTCCAGCGAGAGGTTACCTTCGAAATAGCAACCGACGCGGTCCACATCCTGGCCCGCAGTTTCTTTACTTCCCTCAGCACAGCGACCTCCCCACAACAGCCGAGAGACATTCTTCTGGACACAGGGCATTCTTCCGTTGCCTCGGGCGACACGCTTACATTCCGCGTCTCAAAGAAAAGAGGCAAGACTCTCGAAAAAACATTACTTTAGTCGCCAGGAGGAGAAAGAGTATCTGAGTAATACCTCGGCCAAACGCTGAAATGGTCTGCATCAGACTTAAGCGGGAAAGGAAAGATGCCTAAATCTACGTGGGGCCCCGAAAACCACGGCTAGGATGTGTGGCAGGGGGTGATTCAAGACCTGACACATGCGATCCATTCATTATAGGTAAAGATTTACAAATGGTTGGGAAAAAAATGAGAAATTATGTAATTCAAATGACGATGTTAATGAGAATATGGCCAACCGGTTCACCGTGAAATTTCTTCGAAGGGCTTCTTACACGTAACCGGAAACAAAAAATAATCGTCGATGAGGTGAGCTCATTGGAGGCAGGTTTAACTCGAGGAATGCCATAGGGAATTGTTAAAGATTATTCTTCACATACATGAACGACTTAGGCTCTCACGTTAATAGTAATCTTAGACAATCTATTACCTTCGATGAGAGTGCGAAAAAGACTACTAGAGCCAATCGATGAAGCGTACGGCCGAATTTCAGTTTGCTTATGTTTGAGACAGGCAGTCCCTCCGATGCGACAGATGCCCGGGATGTCGCACCATCAGAATGGCAGCCTGCGAGGTGAGATTACACTCGTTACCTAACAATTTTCACGAAAGAAAGGCTGACCAATTTGCACAGCATTTTAGCCAAATTGGTAATTCCTTTTAGTGCCTCGCCTCGGCTGCCGCGTTGCCAGAGCGACGCAAATGTTCCGATGACGTGTGCTGAATTACACACACGCACGGGACATGGCAACACACCCGCTCCTCCCATTGGCCGCCGATCAGTCCGTTGCCGGCCGAGATGGCACAGTGTGTGGACAGGCCTCCGTGGAATGGACATATGTAAATCATCGGTGAGATAACGGGGAGGAATAAAGTGAATGCAAATTCTGCCAAAACTTGTGTTTTAAAAGGAGAATGATTGCTTAGCGAATATAAATGGTGAAAAAATTGAGCAAATGGATGTCACTCTTCATCTTGGGAAAATGTTAGCGAAATGTGATCGAAGGGAAAATGAGACGAAAGGGTGTCGGAATGCCGACAGGGGCGTTGCTGGTAGGAAAGGGAGTACAGGCATAAAAAATGAATGCTTTTACTTAAGTGAACAAATAAGACCGGACATGAAATATCCCCATTCCACGCATATACAGGGTTCGTCCGGAAAATAAGTGTACTGACTCCTGGGCTGGGCGCGCCGCTCCAGGCGCGCCCAGCACCGCTCTGACGGGCTGCGATTGGAGGGGGGTATGTTGGCAAGCGACGCTGAAAAAGGCAGTCGGCTCTGAGCTGTGGTGTAGTGAGGAGCTCTGTTAACGCGAACCTCCACGCTCGACCCACGTCACGGAACGCAATGCCGAAGTTTTTGGAGCAGCGTTATTCCATCAAATTTGCGGTAAAGCTTGGGAAATCGTCTACCGAAACTGTCAGTATGATTAACCAGGCTAGCAGGGAGTCAGCCATGTCCAGAAACATGATCTTTCGGTGGCACAAGATGTTCGTGGAGGGCAGAGAAGAGGTCGACGACGAGTCTTCGAGAGGTTCCCGATGATGCCTTCGCGGGAGCGTTCCAGGAATGGGAACGCCGCTGGCACAAGTGTATCGACTCACAAGGGTCCTATTTTGAGGAATATTAGCTTAAGATATGTAAAAGTGTAATAAATTTTTTTTCCTGAGCTCAGTACACTTATTTTCCGGACGAACCCTGTATTATATAGTTTTTTATTTATTAGCTAATCTGCCGGTTGAGGTTGGTTTTGGATGGACACAAATACCAAATAAATATATTTTTTCTCTTAACAAAAGACAATAAAACATCCTACTCTACCTCAAGACCCTCTGTGTACTTCCTTCCTCCCTTCATCCCGTCCAACATCCCTATCCTATTCCTGCCCTTTCCTTGTTTGCCTAAAATTCTCCCATCCATTACAGTCTTCAACACACCACTCCCGATCAATACGCCCTTCATCCATTTTTCCTGCCTCCTCAGGGATTTCTCCCAATTCCTCTCCTTGCCCACCATACCTAGAACTTCTTTATTCGTTTTCCTTTCTCTCCATTTCACCTTCACCATCCTTCTCCACACTCGCATAAAAAAAGCCTCCTATGTATGTCTATCACCCTGCCTCAGTGACCACGTTTCCGCACCGCACATAACTATGCACCAAAACAAAGTTTTCACTAGCCTTTTGTCAACATCCATACTAAACGTGCCTGTCATCAACTCCATCCTCCTTGTGAAATCGGGAAACCTCATCACGACCTAAAATATCCATTTTTCCCCTTCCCATCTCTCGCTTAATATTCTCCAACTTTCCTGTCCTAAACATTGCCCTTTCATACCAAGTTCCTATTCTAATTACTTCGTTCTTCTTCTTCGCCGTCTTCTGTCCTGCTGCTGTTGGTTTTCCTTTGCAAAGGTTTCTTGAGATGACCGCGGGAGCCCTCCCGCTGCCGGGCACGACACAACGCCGATTGAGCCAAACCCCGTAGTTGTCAGGACTCATATTCTCAATACGGTCCATCATTATATGTATTCTTGGGAACGATAATTGAGGTGGTTTCCCGTTGCCTTCCTCAATAGTGTTTTCAACGTGGCATCATCACTTACTGGCCGCCCCACTGGGGTCACATGCCTTTGCAGCCGCCTCACTGAGGAACAGACGCTACGTGGAACACCTTTCGTCTGGCACCTAACCATCGACCCTACAAGTAGAAATTACGATTGCTCCCGCCAGCACAGCTCTAGGGGTTATCGGAACGCACAAGCTAAGAAGGCACGTGAATGGGAGGGATATTATTTTACTTGGGAGTGGACTTCGCACATGACAGGAGAAGCATCAATGCCGGCCAAAGTGCTACAGTGTTCTGCGGGGATTGCGTTTGGGAGGAAATGCTAAGAGGAAGAGAGAGAGTGGAATGTAAAGATAATGAAAGAATGAATGTGGCGAGGGAGCAGTGGTGATGAAGATGAGCGTGAAGGAAGTGTGCTGCTCTGGTTTGATTGCGATGAGAGGGGAAGGGCAATCGCCCTTCGACTGATACCTGTAGTATATACGCACCCATGAGATTAGATCGATTCTTTTGATTGAGAGGAAAGGGTTGGGCTCCACATCCACAAACTTAATATTACGAGAATTGGAAATCCCAGAGAGAAACGAGCAGCGACACAGAGTAGTTTTAGGGAAGGCGACCGACATCTGAGGTCATTTGCGCCATTTCGGATGCTCAGGAAAGGATGAAGGGGGGAGGGAAACCCGGTGCCAAGGCAGTAGCTCACTCTAATAACGAAAGGCGCCAAGGTGTCCGCAGTTTAACGTCCCATCCGACCGACGGCGTATTCACTCAAAGTGCTCTCCACGAAGCACCTCAAGTAGGGTTTGGGATACCACTGAAAAGCATCTGCTCTCGCCGGGATTCCAACCCGGGCCCTCTGGGTGGGAAGCTAGGCACCAATACATGCAGCAACATGACGGAAGTGAAAGAAATGTGCAAGGACGTGGCGAGAGAATCGGAACATGGAAGAGATTATTAAATGGAAACAGTTGTTTGAAATACACTGAATCATGATTTTTTTTAGTTTTTCCTCCGTCACATCGCCCTCGAATTAATGGATTGAAATGCAGCGACACGCGCGCTTAAACAAAAGACACCCGCGAAGCGACACATTATCAGCGTATTGAGATTAATATGTACTATTACATTTGCATATTTGCACTCTTCCGTTCATTGGCCAAGTGCATTAAAATAGCAACTGGGAGCGCTACAAGTCTCATGGACAGAAAATCATATTTCAAACAGCGTATGGATGTGATAAAAGCAAAAACGTATGAAGGAGTGGGGCAGTGCGGAGGAAGTAAGCGAAGCAAGCAAGTTTCCTGCCGTAGCCTAACATCCTATATGGAATATTTTTGATGTGCTTACATGGAAAGGGATCGGCGTGAAAGGGCATGGCGTAAATGTACATTTCAAGTCGATCCTTCACATGTAGCCATGCCACTCGCGAGAAACACTCGATTTAAAAACATTACGCGAGGAAAATTCGACGGAACTTATGACTATGAGGTAAAGCAGTTAACCTTGTTCCACTTCTATTTCCAATTTCATCCGCAGGCAATACCACCCTTCATTCAATCTCTTAACGACTGAATTCGCCATCTTTGGAAATGTACGGAATCACTGCCTCCTATCACTCATGAGCAATACCCAAAAAGCTTTGACGAGACTTCTAGATAGCCAGATAAACTAAGGAAACCGAGAAAAAAGTTAAATGATTTAAATACATCATGTTTAATGGGGCCTTAAGTGGACCAATTCTCGCCAGAAACCAGTAAAACAAACAAAAAAGCAAGAATGCCATTATAATCTTTCAGTGATGAAGTCGGGAAGTTATTATCAGACCGTCACTAAGTCGCGGCGACACAACATGCAGACGCGGGTTTTTCCCGTAAAATACATGAACGTCAATTGACCGATTAATCTGGATCGGTCCAGGAGAGGATGCCCGTCGGGATATGCAAGATTTCGTGGTCAATGCTCAGTGTTTGCACATTCAGTTCTGCGACCCTTCATCTCTCCCGGTGAAGGTGGCAGCACTGACGAAGGGGCTCAGCCTAAGGGCATCAGCAGATTGGCTGTTTTTTTCGGCTTTCTCCCCAACCTTCCGAGGAAAGCAGTTTGGTTTATCGCAAGTCAAATAGTGAGAAGCACTCTCAGTATTGATCGACGATAGCGAATCTTTACGCATTCGTGCCTCACGGTCAGAAAACAAAGGCGCCCCGCCGACTGCGCGCGAAGGTCTCGGTTTTTTACATCATATCCCGTCTCGCAGGGCAACATTCGACAGATAAAAAAAAGGAATGGGCACTTTTAATATACACAACACCCCGCAAGGGCGTATGGTGGAGGATGTTAGGTCACTGTGCATACATGCAGAAATAGTAGATCATGAATCCAGTTGAATATGTTTATTTTTTTTTTATATTTATATGATTATGTATGTTCACCTATCCCAGCACAACACCCATACCCATTGCCAGAGCAAGGGCGTGTGGCGGAGAGCGTCAGGGAAGCAACCGGGCGAGCATACGTAGTAATGGGTCACGCATTATATATATATATATATATATATATATATATATATATATATATTATATATATATTATATATATTTTATTATATATATATAATATTATATATATATATATATACACACACACCCACACACACACATATATATATAAATATATAAATAAATATATATATATATATATATATTTATTTATATATAATTATTTATATTTATATATTTATATATATATATATATATATATATATATATTATATATATTATATATATTTTATTATATATATATAATATTATATATATATATATATACACACACACCCACACACACACATATATATATATAAATATATAAATAAATATATATATATATATATTTATTTATATATAATTATTTATATTTATATATTTATATATATATATATATATATATATATATAGTTATAAACCCGAAGGTCGGTTTAGTAGGTGATCGTAGAGTTCACCCTGTACTAAGCACTATACGGCGTGTGAAATGCACACACCAGGGTAGGGGGGCCAGTGCCTTTCCCTGTGCCGGTTATGGTTTCCTAGGAAGATCTGGTACCCGAAAAATCACATAGCTTGGGTGGAGCTGCAGGTGCCAGAGTGCCTAGCCCGGGAATCGAACCCGGGACCCTCCGGTCAGCAGTCCAACGCTCTACCCCCTGGACTACCGCGATCCACACACACACACATATATATAAATATATATAAAATATATATAATATATATATATATATATATATATATATATATATATATATATATATATATATATATTCAAACACGAAATCCCGCCAAACAGCGTAAAAATTCTCATACACATGGAAATAGATATAAGGAAAAGGGATAGGAACACATATAAAGGACGAGCACAGTAGAGGTGGGGTAGGCGGAATCAGACAAATCAAATTTTATATCCAAGGGGATCTGGCCTTCTCGGGCTCTTTGATTCTGTTTCCTGTGATTGCGTATCGCGCGGAGGGCGAAGGAGTACTTGAATCTGTCCGTAAAAGTATCTGTCTCTGTTATGTACCCCGGTGATCGAACCTACCGATATAATTTAATACCATCATAATTCACTCAGTATCGCAGATCTCAGGTGCCCCGGGCCGATTGCGACGGATTAAGGCGTGAGCAGTCAAAACGATTCATTTGAGGACATTAGTGGCACGGTCAGAGTTTGCGGAATGCCTCCCTCGACGTCACGCGGGATGCAATTAAAAACTATATGCCTAGTAAATTGAAAATTGACAGGAGGGAACCTAGTAGTAGTTTTGAGGGGAGGCGACCGACAGCTAAGGTCATTTGCGCCATAGGGGATGGATAGGAAAGGATGAAGGGTGGAGAGAAACCCGGCGTCGGCATTAGCCTACTCTTTACGAAAGGCGCCAAGGGGTCCGCGGCTTAACGTCCCATCCGACGGACGGCGTACTCACTCAAAGTGCCCTCCACAAAGCACCTCAAGTAGGGATCGAGATACCTCTGAAAAATATTCAACACCGCCGGGATTTGAACCCGCGCCCTCATGGTGGGAAGCCAGTACGTTAGCCCCCGCACCATCTCGATCCCCAGGAGGGAACCTATATGGTACAATTAACATCTAAACATTACCCAGCCAGCCGCCGCGAGGGCGCGTGGCGGGGGGTGCAAGATTACCAGCCATGCATGCAAAATACCAATCATGTCACCTCTACACCTATATTAGTTTGATCATGCACTCGAACACCGTTAATCACGCGAAAGAAAGTACTTATATGCAACAATATTCAATTATAGGATTCGTATATTCAAATCATGCGGTAGAGCTATTGAAAAGATGAGTCCATAGAATTAACAAATTAACCCAAAGACCGGAAAGTAGCCAATTTTACACCCATATTTAAAAAAGGCGACAGAGAAGATAATTACCGACCCATATCATGCAAAGTCTAAAGAGCATATTAATGTAAGTTCAATCATGAAATATTTCGATTCTCAGAATTTACTTAAACCAACACGGTTTCCGAAAGGGTAGATCTTGCGAGACCGAACTGTCACCTCTCGATGAAGATATTTTGATCTCAGGTGAAAATATTTTTCAGGTGGATGCTTTATTCTTGATTTTAAAAAGGCATTCGACAAATCCCTCATAGGAAGTTGCTGCAAATGTTAGGAAGCTACGTGATAGACAAAAGTGTAATAGACTGGATCCATCCATTTTTAATGACAGGATCTCAGGTTTCCAGTAAACTTCGCCAATCTGCTGACGATGCCGAGATGCATAGGAAAATATATAGCGTAGCACCCCGCAACACGCCCTGGCAGCGGTTTGCGGGGCGCTATGTTGGCGTAGAACCGTCTTCAGGAAACGAGAATGACCCACCCTTCACTTGACACGGCACCATCAGGGGAGTAAACCCCATGTCACCATGTCAGTGGCGAAATAGAAAGAGAGGCGGGCGCTTAAAAAGAGACTTAGATTGGGAGGCGCACGGATCCCAACCCCTAAGGGACAATCCCACCCTATGTGCACTAATGGCATTGATCCCTGCATTTTGTATGCAAGGCCACCAGAGGCGACGCGACGAGGTCCTCCCTAGACTAGGGTCTCGTCGATCCCTCCCGGAGAGGCGGCCCGCCCCTCGACGCGCCCGGAAAGGCGCCACGAGACGGGGCACCACCAGCACCGATCGAGAGGCTTGCTCGGCGTGGGAGCAGCCGCCCGGCGACCGCTCGCCTGCGAGGGGGCGAACTGGGGACAGCTGACGGCCTCCCACGCGGCGCAGATGGTGCTAGAAAGAGTGGGGCTAGCTGCTCACGGGGGGGGGGGGTGCAGGGGACGAGGCGGCAACGGATGGGACCAATACAGCCTCCTCCTTCCCTTCCTCCTTACCGACAATACTCGACCACCTTGTCACGAGTTTAAAATATACATACATACCACACACACGCACATATATAAATAAATAAATGGAATGCTCTTCGGCGACGCCCAAATATATAAAAACACAGATGTAGATTTTTTGAATATAGAGACACAAAGAAAGGACACTCATAATATGTTATTTGACGTTTCGATGAGCGGAGAGGACATGTACCGGAGAGAGGTGAGGGAAGGAGAGGTAAGGGACCAATAGGAAATGAACAAGGGGGTGGGAGGGGATATGTAGGCAGCCATATGATGCATTCAGTGGGCTTGGTTCAGCCCGGGGGGTTTAAATGACTGGGTCACCCAGATATGCGCCATCTAGCGGGTTCTCACCTCTATTATACTAGCAGATTTGGGAAGGATTTCAATCACCGAAACGGAGAAGCAGTCGTCAAAAGATTGATTGTGGGAAGCAGTGTGAGTAGGGATGGGATAATTAAGAAAGATGGGAGATTTGGTGGAATATCGGTGGTTATTCATGCGGAGGGAGAGTGCGGTCGTGCATTCGCCCACGTAGAAGGCAGGGCAGAAGTTACAGGAGCGGCGATATATAATATTTTTTGAGGCACAGGTGGTGAGCGGTTGGGAGTTGATAATGAGTGAGGGGGAGGGTCTTAGAAGATGACGCTTTGTCACGCCGTCAAAACGTCAAAACGACATATGTGAGTGTCCTTTCTTCGTGTTTCGTGTGTCCTTTCTTCATGTTTTAAAAATCTACATATGTGTATGTGTATACATATATTTAGGTATATATATGTATATATATATATATAGGTATATATATGTGTGTGTGTATGTGTATATATATATATATATATATATATATATATATGTATATACATATGTTGTTATGAAATGGAGCGTCCGTTTCAAAAAGATAAGTCAGGGGCGGCGAGTTAGAAAATGGAATGTAGAAGCATTGAATGGTTTGAAAAGGAAGGAGTGCCAACAGGCGGTAGAGGAAATCATGGGGGATGGTAAAGAGCTAAGTACTATCTAAGAAAAATGGGAAAGTATCAAGAAGGGTTATCGCAAGCCGCAAAAGACACTATTGGAACTGTTAATGCTAAAAGGACTGGGAAACCATGGATCACGGATGAGATGATTACAAAGATGGATGAGCGGCGAAAATAGAAGAATGTAAACACAGAGTTAGGCAAAATGAAGTACAAGAAATTGAAAAATAAATTGAGGGGGGAACAAACAAAGCAAAAGAAGCATGGTGGAAGACGCAGTGCGAGGATATGGAAAATCTGTTGAGGAAGAGTGAAAATGGTGCGCTGTACAGCAAAGTTAAATCGTTATCGGGAAGTAAGAAAGGGAGATCTATGCTAACAGTTTGAGATAAGGCGGGTAAGATAATAGTTGACATAGGAAAGATCCAAGAGAGATGGAAGGAATGTATAGAAGAACTGTATAGTAAAGAACTTAGACGAACAAAGTTACACATAGAAAAGGAACATGACGTAGAGGAAGATAGCTTAGGTCCAGGCATACTCGACGATGAGATAGAAAGGGCATTAAGGGAGATGAAACTAAATAAGGCCGTGGGGGTGGATAACATTCCAGCGGTACTACTGAAATGTTTATGCAAATGTGGGAGGAAGAGGCTATATGGGCTGATTCGTAGTATCTATGAGGAAGGAATCTGGCCGGAAGACTTTGTGAGATCAGTTTTAGTTCCTATTCCGAAAAAGGTAAAGGCTACGTCGTGCAAGGACTACAGGACAATAAGTTTGATATCCAACACAGCTAAAGTTATTCTCAGGATCATAAACAAAAGGATAGGGAGTAGGGCAAATGATTACTTAGGGGATGATCAGTTTGGGTTTAGGAAGGGGAGAGGTGCGCGTGATGTCATTGCAGTAATGAAATTATTAATCGAGAGGAATATAGAACACAACCAGGAGGTATTTCGTGGCCTGTTTCGTGGATTTCGAAAACGCGTTTGATAGAGTGAATTGGGAAAAAGTAATGAGTATATTGCAGAAAATAGGAATAGATTGGAGGGAAAGGAGGCTAGTCCGCAACCTGTACATGACTCAGTCTGCTCCGGTGCGAGTGGGGAACGGGGAGTCCGGTTGGGCAGTGTAAGGAAGAGGTGTAAGGCAGGGTTGCCCATTATCACCGTTGCTGTTCAACCTGTATGCAGAGGGAATGATTAAAGAGGTATGGGAAGAACTGGAGGTAGGAATGAAAGTGGCCGGGGAATTCGTAAAATCAGTTAGGTTTGCTGAAGACCATGCTTTAGTTTGTCAGTCAGCAAAGGGCTGCAAGTATTGCTTAGTGAATTGGAAATTCAGTGCGACAGGTATGGGATGAGAATCAATATTAATAAAACAAAGGTTATGCGATTCTCTAGGAAGAAAAGGCTAAGCTTAACAGTAAAATACGAGGTCAAAAACTAGAGCAGGCAGAACAGTTTACGTATCTCGGTTGTGGTTTGGACCTACACGGTTAAAGTAGTAGGGACCTAAGGAGAAGAATTGCGCCAGGCAAAGAGGCTTTCACAAGGAGGAGGGAGTTGATAACGGGGACGTTGAGTGAGGATAGTAAGAAAAGACTCGTAAAAACTTTGATATAGAGCGTAGCTATGTACGGCGCGGAAACGTGGTCATTGAAGCAGGAGGATAGACGTAGACTGGAGGCTTTTGAAGTGTGGGTGTGGAGAAGAATGGAGAAGGTGAAATGGACAGAGAAGAAAACAAATGAGGAAATACTTGGTATGGTGGGCGAAGAGAGGGGTTTGTTGGGAGAAATCCTATGGAGGCAGGAAAAGTGGATGAAGGGGGTATTGACCGGCAGCGGGATGTTGAAGACTGTGATAGAGGGGAGAATGTTGGGCAAACGAGGAAAGGGAAGAAACAGGATAGGGATGTTGGACGGGATGAAGGGAGGAAGAAAGTACTCGAGATGAAGAGGGACCTGATGTAGAGAAGGATGTTGTGTTTTGCTAGGATTCACAAATTATTTAATTAGTAATTATGTCCATCCAAAAACCTACTATAACATGTAGATTACCTAATAATAATAATAAATAATATATATATATATATATATTTATGTATATATACACACATATATACACACACACACATACACATACACAAGATTCGACGCCACAGCCGTGGCGTCGAAACTTCAAAACTACATTTGTGAGTGTCCTCTGTGTTTCGTTGCTTAAATGTCTTGATCAATGATTTTATATATTCGTGCGCCGCCGAAGATCGTTCTGTTTCGAAGATATCACCACGCTCTTAAACGCAAGAGAAACTATGTGGTTGGGCTCAGATGGCATTTTTATATGCTCACGACAACTCGCAGAGAATTCGTGTGTTTAAACGGCAAATGTAAATGGAGGTGGACGTGGGCCGAATATGACGGCGCGTCGAAGAACGGAGAGGAGTCCGCGACGGCTCTCGGCCAAAGCGACGGCTGAGGAAGCCTCGGGAGCGAAGTGTGTTGGTAAACAAGTGCGGGGGAGAGGGAACGGCAGGGGGCGCTCTCTATAAATAAATACTATCCGGAGATATTTTCCCCCACTCTCATCCGTGGGCCCCTCGCTTTGCTTCACACGTGGGGACGTCTGGAGACTCGCACATCGGGGAAGGGGGGAGGGAGTGGCGATTGGGAGGGGTTGGGAAGGGAAAGGGAGCGAGTGGAAAGCCTTTAAAGGGCAACCCCCGCATCCGAATATATTCCAAGTGGAGCTTGAAACATTTGGGTGGAGATTCGCAGACTTTTAAAAGCCCTTGGTGTCCCTGGATTTAGAAAACATCAACGCTAAACGTTCGCCATAAATGTAGGTCACGGGGATATGCAAATGGAGGAAGTAGTGTTCTGCCATCGGAGGTCCAAACCGATTCAATCTTTTCAAATAATAAATAAGAGTCAGCGCAGCTTAAAAATAAGAGAGCTTAGTTATTCCTAGTTCAAATGAGGTGTGTTTAAGTAGAGCTAAGGGACGACTGGAAAAAATACTCCGACACGCACGAAACATACCATCACACCAAGTTGCAGAACCAATTTTTCCTCCTATTCCTCGAGAAAAATATATTCAAAGCAATTCCAGTCCAATACCACCCCTTCTCCATTTTCCTACAAAAATACGTTAACCTTCACATAGAATCAAGATAAAAGTCAATAAGTTACACCGCAGCCCCCCCCCCTTCCGAACGTCATTTCCGTGGTTCGAAGGGTGCCACGTGTACGTGGTAGTAATGCGGTAGAAGTAGGCCGACAGTAGTTATCACCAAACGTCAAACGTCCTCGCGAAAGTTTACCGGGTAGAATATGTGAATGGAATCTTTTTTATCCGTCTTTAACCTAAGACCTTCCTTCCCTCTCTAGTCACAATCAACATAAAATACCAATGTCACTCTCGATTAAATTTAAAATGAACAAATTGCTTTCCCGTGCTAAGATCTTACCCCTACTATTCCGAAATCCGGTGCATACCAAATTCCATGCGAAACACACGCACCGGAGAAACGGATCGCCACCACCTCATCCAATTCAAGGAACGCTTGGAACACCACTTCAAACACGATAAGACTGATCAAATTCGTTATCACCCAAATATCTTAGAGAAACCAAACATTCCATATCTCTCGAAGGTTCACTTCCACATCAACGACAAAGCGAACTTCATTTCAAAATAAACTATGAATGAGCCGGCCGGGCTGATTTGCCGGTCTCAATGGCAGCTGGAGAACGCTCCCCTCTCCGGAGGTCAGTAGTTCGAATCTAATGGCATATAATTTTATCTGCCATGAAAATGAGCGTTTTTGATCACTGTCTCATACCGAGATAATTCCTATCATGCCACACAATCACATCGTCACTTCCTTTGATATTATGAAAAATGTGTTTCAAACATGGGGGCGATATTGACTCATCTAAAAAGGGTACATTCACTATAGAGATATGCTTTTCTCTCAATATATTAGGCCACGTGCATGCCTCGAGATCGCATTTCTGATCTGAAGAGCCTTAGTTTTTAGCACGATGGCCGCTTACTCCTCAGGAATACGAATATCTCTGCACCCTTCGTTGTTTTTCCTCGCCCACTTCTAAGGGCAATAATACTAAAGCACAGAGCAGTTCTTCCGCGTTGACGAAACAACCAAACTTCTACTTTGAAGGTCACTGCAGGGCAAATGCCCAATAAGGCCGGGCAATCGTAAATGTGCTATTTTTATTCTACTACCCGAGGTATTATGTTGGCGACATGTACGGAAGAGACCCTGCCGCATGCCTCGACATCTAATTAGGACATTAAATGCTTTTGAGCATTACTACTCCGGTCAAATTCGCGATGAGGATACACAATTTGAACGAAGGCCATCGTGCTACACCGCAATGTGGTTAAAGAGAACATCAGAACATTTTAAAGTTGAATTTCTTGGCTGTACTCTTGAATGTCAGAGCAAAATCAGAGAGAGTGATCGGGAATGCACTCTATGCGTGCCCCCATTAAAAAGGAGACGCCATGGAGAAGGAGCAAAAAGTTTGGACTGCGACACGATATTTAACCGTCAAGTGGTGAGCCAACGAAGAGTCCCAGACAACTATTAAGAATATTTGCGCTCAGAGAAATTACTAGCAAGAAGATTAGTTCGTCCATGGATGATTGGTAACGTAACCACATATATTGAAGCACAAAGACTAGTAAAACAGGCAAACAGCATCACTGAATAAGTGAAATTTTTATTTTTTCATAAAATAAACTTCATTACACCACTAGGGGTTTCGACGCATAGGTGGCATCATTAGGTATAGCAGCATATCTGATGATGTCGCCTATTCTTCGAAACAAGTAGTAGCGAAGTAAAGCTTTTTGTGGTAATACACAGTTTACTTAGTGAGTGATCATGAATTTTCACGAAGTAGAGTCTGAAACCGTCGAATTCATAAAGGTAGGCAGCATTACCGGAGACTATTACATTTCTAGATAGTTTAGATGGCAAAGAGAGATGAGGCCCTTCATGAATTGACTCAAATTACGAATAAATGTGGATAACTTCTGGAATTTAATAGCGGGCATTACCACTGAAATTAAAAATTATTCCACTCGCTATTCCGTACGTATTTCGAGTCAAAGAGGAGGAGAATCAACTTCCAAGTTTAACCGAAAGCAGGCAGGGGGGCAAAGGAATTGACGAAACATGCGATCATACTTTCGAAACCCTTAAATACTAATTGGTCGAAACGATGTTTTTTCCGCGTTGATGATCCCGGTGAAGCTGAAACCTCTCACGGCTCTGAGATGAACTCCAATCGACGGATGCTTGTGATCTGGAAGAGCAGTGCGATGGCTTGCCTTTTTCGCTTCGTAGTCACGTGAGAGAGGAGACCTATCGAAAAGAAGCGTGAATTGGAGCGGCAACACGTGAATTGGATCAATCGCCAACCAGGGGAGCGCAGTGTCTCACATCGCCCCCCCTTTGGGACGACCTCCCGAGGGCCCCGATGGAGGCACTACGGAGGGGCCACTCCCTTGGTGAGTAATCGCGCCGGACCCCTGATCCGCACCGATGCTGGTCGGGGAGGGTAAGGCCACCTATCCCCCTATCCTATAGGAGGGCGACGACTCGTCCTCCGACATATTCTTGTTTAAAGTATTGCCGGGCAAACAATATTCCAATCAGCTGTTCGAAGCCATGTTTAACTTAACTTTAAATATAATGCAGCAATGTAAAAGCGTAAAAATCATTCGCCTAGACCTGGATTCGAACTCGGATCCTTCAATATCCGACCGAGTTACTTAATCAGTTACCAAGGCGTCCTCTTACAATCCGGAATTTTGTATAAATTATGATTTTTACTTACGACGCGGTACACCACAAATTTAGGAAATTGGAAAAGGTTGAGGCGCGGAATAATACTGCCCAAGATATTTCAAATTTTAGAGCACACTTACTCTGGGAGGAGGAGGTGGCAACTGTGGGGGGCGGCGGGTGGGAGTGGAGCGAGCGATCAAGGGACCCAAGTCGCAGGCGAACGTGTCTTTCCCCCGGTTCGAATGCACTGGCTTATTTTTTGAATAAACTTCAAAGAGTCCATGGTATGGAAATCCTAGCGAATTGATTAGTTGCCAGGGTTAGATATACCCTACGACTCCGTTTCTATTTCTTTGGGAAATATTAAGAATTCGTCTGGACATAGAGCAATATTAATCATAATTTATATCGTCCCTATGAGGCGGTGCACACTTCCATCAAAATATCACAGAAATTGCGAAAACAGCCGCAACAGCTGTTGGAGTGTCGGGTGCTTCAGATTGTGACCGAGATGGCAGCACTGACAATGAGAAATGATTAAGGCGCAATGATTAACACAGCGGAAGTAATCTTCATTCCAGATATTAACGCTTGCTCGCGACGGGGCGCTACTTCCATCCAGACGATCAACAAGGAAGACATATTTTGCGAAGGGAATGAATCGATCCATCGAATCGAATACGGAGGTTTTAGATCCTGACTCATTTGGCACGACATGTGTGTTTCACGAGGAAAAACTCGCGGCACGACGGGAAAACAAAATTCGCTCAATTTTTGCTCCGTGCTTGAAGGACGGGCGTATAGCGACTTTCAAAAGAGGCACTCGGACAGAGATATCAGACGCAATCAGCCTTCGGGGCCGAAAAATCAATGGCTTCGATGGCCGCCGTTTGCTGATAAGTCCCTGTGATTCGCAGGCGTGCCCCAACCGAGGGAAGATTTATGTACATATTCGCAAAAACATTGATTAATATTTTTTAAACCCAGAAACACAAAAAAGGGCACTCACACATGTAGTTTTGACGCCACGGCCGTCATTATCTGAATCAAATGATGACGGCCGGGACGTCGAAACGTCAAAACTGTAAATGTGAGTTTCCTTTTTTTGTGTTTCTTTGTTTTATAAATATTAATCAATGTTTTTGCATGTATATAAAGGTGTGTGTGCGTGTATATATATCTTCGCACACACACACGCAAAAGTATCCCTGGCATAAACCTAAGACAGTGACCTTGTTTTCAGAATGGTACTAATTTACACGGCGTAACTTCTTGGCTTGGTGGTCTCCTAAAATGGCGATAACTCTGGTCGAGTCACGTGCAGACATTTTTGCCGTGATTCGATGACTGCTTAATCGAAAGGTTAATACCGAAGGTATTGACAATTTGAAATGTATTAGAGGAAAATCGATGACCTTTCACCATGAAAATTAAGACTCATTCACGATTATCGAGAAACTATTTCAGCTCACGTCATTATGAGCGGTAAATTTTTCAGATTCATAGCAATAGCGGAAATAAGCATTGCCAAAATTTAAGTGATATTTCTAGAAGGTAGCACACTATATTATACCGAACGGAGCATCGGCCGTAAACAATGCGGAATAATCGGTCAATTTGGCGGACGAGTGGGCGGTCGCTTACAGCATCAACGCCACGCCAAATCCTCCGCGTTAAATTGAAGTAGTTTTGAATGGGTCCATTTGCACTAAGATTCAAGATATATCTTAGCTTATGCTGAAACCAAAACTAAGAGCTGCCGAGTTGGAAAAGAGATCGCCCGGAAATCAAACTATCGGGGGTTCGAATCCCGCTTTGCATCTTCACGACTACTGTTGGACCTGCCATTAGTCACTCTGGCGGTGCGATAAATGTTCCACTCGTGATTTGCCTTAAAGCGGAATTCACTTAAACGTCAACGATATTCGGGCATGCAGCGAGTTGTCATCAACACCACTCCCCCCACGTAAGGCATGAATCCCAATACGCACGCACCTATCGTCCAACCTTTGGATTATTCCTCCATCCCTGCGGATCACTGGCGGACGGAAACTCCGGAGGAGAATATGAAGACATTGACCCGGTTGGAAATGCGAGGGATTTCCCCTGCATCCATTTAAATCCCTTCCACCCCCTGGATACGCTAGTCACGTCTTTCCTCCGCGAATAGCCTTCTCCACGCCGCATTTACGTAATAGTAAAAACGAAACGTGATTGTCGACACGGCCAGATTGAAATTGAAGCGTAACATAGTTTCCGAAAGTCAAAGGCATCGATAATCGCTGGTGATACCTTTTCTTCAAAATGCGGCTTAAAGAGGCGCTATCCTTTACACAGGTCACGCGACCGCCTCCAAAAGCCCCGCAAGCCGCAGTTGAGGGCACCGCGGTGTCCACTTCAAATGTTGCACGGGGACGGTACACTTCAATGTTGCGCGGTGTTTTTTCCTTTTTTGTTTCGGTCGCGAGTATTTCAAGGAGGATCGCGTCTCCCAATTTCCGCAGTCATCCATCCAAACGCAGCCATCAATCACGAAAGTGGCGACCTCTCGCTCTCTGGATCGCGGAGGCGTCCACACACGATACATGTCTTGCGTCACTTGTGGGGCAGGGGGCGACGACATTCTACGTTATACGTGTATGCGCGTCTCCCCAATGGATTGTTTGGATGTTAAAGCGACTGTAATCACCGCATGGCGGGAATCCTGAAGCGAGACACTCGATGGGCATAAATAATGTTGCTCTGAGGCTCGCATGTGATGGTAAGTGCCGGAAGACTGGGAAATCACTGACTAACTTCATCTACATCAATACCCTGCAAGCCACCAAAAAGGTGTGTGGCAGGGGGTGCAGCACCAGGAGGAAAGGGTAACGGATAAGGGGGTTAGGGTTTTTCAAATGGATTGGGAAAGGTAAGGGGAACCTGCAAAAAATATATAATATAATCGTATAACCATGCGTAGTCGCTACCTTGTAGGTTAATACTTATCATGTCGAGCCGGCTCCAGGGGGATTTCGATTATAAGCATTCTGGTCTGCTATTGTTCTTGGAAAAATGACCATTTAAATCTGTCAGTCTTGCGGTCAATCTCTCTAATCTTATATTCGTGATCCCTCCGCCCGTAATACGTTGGGGTTCGTATTATGTTCTTGATTTCATCGGAAAAGGACCCATCTTTAAATGTTTTTAATAAGTTTAATCTATATTGTAAACGCCGCTGTGTAAGGGAATCCCAGCCTAAATTTTCTAGCAAAGTAATCACGCTACTGCGTTGGTCATAACAATTTTTGACAAATCTAGCCCCCCTCCGCTGAACTCGATCCAATTCCGAAATTAAATTTATCTCTTGAGGATCCCATATACTGGCGGCATACTCTAGGTGGGGCCTGACTAGGGCAAGAAAACATCGTTCCTTCACTTTTTCGTCACATTTACCCAGCACTCTGTTTACAAATCCCAATTTTTTCTCACTTGAGCCCATAAAACCGGATAAGAACCCCAAAAATAAGGGCTCACATCGTCGTGATCCAACAAACCGAAAAGCTAGCGAGTAATATCATGCTTCCTAATTAACAGAAAAAAGTAGAGGTTGCGAACGGTAGATCATGCAAAACCGAATCAATTTCATTCGTTCAAGAAATCTTGAAATCATCCGAAGCATACAAGAACTCGAGATATTCTGAGAGAGCAAAGTAATCATATGAATCAGGTCCAAAATAAGCTTACACACAACCGACATTCATTTTAATGTAAAATAGAAACAGCATTTGGACCGAGAGAATCTCTGTGAACACAAACAAAACGTAATCGTTGGTAGGGCCTATTGTAAATTTCTGAGACTTCGTCTGATAAGTTTGTGATAATCAGGCGAGCCACAAGGAAGCATGGTCGGTCGTTTTATTCCTCATTTATGTTTATGGAAAAAGAGCAACTCCCATTCGAAGGCCTACTGCATTGGGAACGCCGAAATGGAATGTATAGACTTAATTAAATACCAAGGCAAGGACCGTGGCATGTGCGCCTACTTCCCAATGAAAAGTGTTTTATCGAAATTATGCACATATCCGTCGCAAAGAAATAATGCCATTGCATATCGATAAAAGCTGAGTGGTTTAATCGCAAAAGTGTACTTGGTGATAAAACACCAATTGCTCCAAGGAATATGCCGTTTAGGGACACACCGAAAAATGCGTTTGGCGTTTATCTCTCCACAAGAGATTACTAAAAATTTCAACAGGCGATACTTAAGAGAAAGGTTTTAAGAAATAAATCCCAGCCTGCGAGTATAAGCATGAAATTCCTCGGCACAGCAGTTATCTACTAGTTATAATTATTGTCCTTCACAGTATTAGATTATTAATGGCAGCTAGACCGGTGGCTTTTCCGCCACCTACCCCAATGCTTTTTTTCTGACATGCGTCGTGATGGTTTCAATTCCATTGGCAAATATTTTATGTTAAGCAAGTTAAGCTTCGCATTAAAATTTTGACTTTAGTGCTATCTAATGCTACGAATTGCGCGGTGTAGGAAGGAGTTGACGTCGATACCATCGGCGCATCAATGGGCAAAAATTCCACAAAAATACTCACAGCTACAATGAGGAGACGCATAAATCACGCCAATTGACGCGCCACTCGCACTCCACAGGACCGTGAAAAAACAAAGAATCTCTTAACAAGTGCCGACTGCCCCGGAGGGAGGGAGGCCGTGGTTGCCGCAGAGACGAGCGGAGGGGAAGGCGACGGGTGCGGGGGGAAGGTGGGGGGTGTGGGGGCCGGGTGCGGTGAAAGGTCGACGGGGGCGTGGGAGGCAGGGGAGTTTTATAACGGCGAAAAGATCAGGGCGCGCGACCCACTTTCTGGAGGAGCGTCGTGGGGAGGGAGGGAGGGAGGGTACCATGGACGAGGGCACCCGAGGAGTAACGCCGCGGCCGAGAGCGTTTCTGATCCGTATTTTGCAAGGATGTCGGATATCTCCGGAAAAAAGAGATCCATCGCTCGCGCTCTTTGATCTTCTCGCGTAATTTGAATGAATTGCCCACAGATGTCACTCCTTTTCACTCGCTGCCCCTCAGCAAACGCACCTCCACGCGATGAAAATGGGCGCACAGAAAGCCAAAAGTGGTCATAAGGTTCGCGCAGATTAATGAACCGCTGCAGCGATCAACCCCAAGCCTGGTTTGACAGGCAAATGTGGTGCTCACCCGATACTAAAAGAACAGCAATGCCGGGAGACATTCCCCGATAAAAACAGTAAATTAATAGGGGTGGCCCAGGAAGGTGTGGAATAAGAAAAATCACGCGCAGGACGAAGCCGGGAATGAACGGTTCCGAGGTCTCCGATCGGTGGCGCTCTCTCACAGCTTCGTTGCCGGACGGCGGGAAACATCACTTTGGTGCGGGAGGGAATATTTTCCGGACACCGGTCATGCTCACTAGGGGCGCACATTACTCTCTTACTCTGCCATAGGAATATTCCTATGAAGAAAGAGATATTACCCCCATCGTACTACGGTAGGAGAGACCATGTCAATAAATTAGAGGGATAAAGTGTAGAATAGAAAGATTTAAGATGCCATTTTATCCACGAACGATAGAGGATAGGAGTAGCATTGTTCACCCGCGGTACGGTCATGTTAGGGTTAAATTGTTCTGGTGTATTTTCACCCCCTGCCACCCACCCTGACGGTGGCTTACAGGGTACTAAAAAAATACCCACGTGGATCCATTATGAGTCGATCTCATTGCACGATGAGAGACCAGGAAGAAGGGATGTACGGAAATTAGAAGCATAAGGATGCGACATAAATGCTCCTGACCCCTCATTCGTGGTCTAGTGACGAAGTGTAACATTGAGAAACAACAAACGGAGCACAGCGCGAAACTAGCTAATTCACGTAATGTGAAAATTATAAAGTGAAGTCATTACAGAAATACGTCGTTCGCAATCTTCAATTCCCCACCCAAACTCTATAATGAGCAGAAATATCTACACAGAAATATTTAAGAAATGCCCCCAGCTCTGCTCACTGCTGAAGATTTTGAGTTAGCGCGCGCATTGGTCCGGGGGTGAGTGATCTCTTACCCGCCAGGGCAAGAGATCACTTCGCCACCGTCAAGAGGGGGGAGGCGTCAAGTGGTCGTGCGGCCGCAAGCGGCGAGGCCTTGATCTTGAATTCCGCACGGTTGGCAATGGGCTCTAATGCCCGATTATAATGTCTCCCCACTCTTGGTTTCGACACAGCTACTTCTTCAAGGCAAAAACCCAATATGCAATTCCATGTGGTTTTCTCATGCAAACCTTTCTGCTGAAAACTAATCTACAAAAACCTTGACCACCCACAATTTCACAAAATGATACATACCGCCTGTAGGTATGCATCACATTTACGTAGGTTTTTGAAATTTGAAAGCTTGTGAAATGATTCGCACCTTTGAGAAAAGGGTTTCAGGATCAAATTCATTAAAAAATAGCATAATATGGTATAATGCCGAAAAATGGTTTGACCTCGGGACAGTTTAACATTTGGGCTGGCTTCTAAATCATCATCTACTTTTGGAAAAGAACGAAAGACATAAGGCCTCCAGGTTGAATTGGCGTACTTTGAAAAGAACATTGCACCGTAACTGTTAGTTCCTACCTATAATGATCATTCCTCTTCTCGGCAGTATTTAATATCGCGGGTGGATGCAAATCATTAAAAGGTGACGAGAAGAGGGTTATGAACATCGTTCCCAGATTTAAAACCGTAATCGTTATAAATAAATGTCATATTATGAAATAGCATTCAAAAAAGCATATTCCATTAAAGTTACACGAGAGCGAAATGACACGTTTCTTCCGAAACTATAGAGGTGATGAAGAAGCAGATGGATCTCGGCGTAGAGGTTGCATGCATAAAAAATCTGTATATTCTTCTTCGTCTCCAAGACGTCATAAAATTAACTGAGCTGCATGATAGTCCTAAAACGATTACATACGTAATTATGACTCAATACATTTCCATTGATCATAACAATATAGGACTGTGATTGGGGGGGAGGACGTATGTCAGAAGAGGAAAATGGGGAGGGGGGGGTGGAAGGAGCAGGCATGTTGGACGGAATGAGAGGAAATACGGCGAGGGATTGAGTAACAGCGAGATGTGGAGTGGGGTGCAAGGGTTTATACAGGGAGACGAAGCTAAAAAACGTAGCGATGATCAGACTGCGTCCATCCAAAACCTACTTGAACGGTGGGCATCAAATACTAATATTTAATACTATCTTTAGAACCCAAAAAAATCTCGCTGCCGTTCGGTTCGCCATCATCCGTTCGCACTAACTCGCATCGCATGCCTTTGCTGGACTGTTTCTGGAGTAAAGCCTTCAAGAATAGAGACAAATCTGCTTTTTTGGACTCCACTAGGGAAAAATTAATACGCACCTACCTGTACACTCAAGAGTTGAATCAGACATCGGTGACAGTATTAAAATGGAGTTTTGCGATGAGATCCGCATTTGTGTTGAAGTCTACGCGGGTTTTCCACCAGGTGGTCGGGGTACCAGCGACCGACGTTTCGTTGACCAACTCATTTCATCGTCTCCTCAGGGCGTCGACCCGAACAGTCCGCCCCCCGGTCCCTTTTCGTTTAATCGTTTCTCCCCAAGAATTCGAAGAGCGGGCTTCGACGATTGAAAATGGAAGAGTGGTTGGGAAGAAATGAATGCAGGGCAAGGAATCGATGTGGGGCGCGGATGCGTTCCGGAAGGAATTGGCTTCTAGAGGGAAATGTTGCAGCAGGAGGTGGTACAGGGAGTATGCATTTCAAGAGTGGGAAACAGAAAACAATCAACGATGCTGCATAGAGAGGCAAAATTGCGTGGCCACAATGATTGCGAAATCCTTTCCCAAAGTTTTTTCTTCAAGGAAGCAGAGTAAAGGTAAATTGAATCAATTGGTAATCACCGATATTTTTTCCAGCGAGACATGTTTCCCGATCTGTATAAGAATTATCCAGAGCTTTAGCCGCTGTTTTTCAGGAGTAATTAATGTCTCCGACTGATGGCCTCTTTAGTCCGATGTCAATAAATCCGCTTCTTCAATGAGTATCAGGAATTGAGTGCGTTGCATGACCTGTGAAACACACTCAAATTCAGCTCTTGATTTGATTACATCAAAACGTACTTTTAATTAGCGGTTAAAAAATGCAGTCCCGATCACATTACCTCTCCCTAATTCCGTAAGCTAACGACATATTCATTAAGTTCAATCCGTCAGAGGTGAGTTTAAAACGTGAGAACCCCGAGGCGAAGTGTAATATTCGGTGACTGCTACATCCGTGCTTTCCGCTCTGCAATCAAGCGCCGCCTCCTGTGCCTTAATTTCTCGGGGCGCCCCAAAAGGTTCTAATGACCTCGAGACCTCTGTTGGGCAACCAGAGAAGCCAAATGCATCGCGACAGCTCCAAAGGCATAAATCCCCTGAAAAGAAAACTCAAAGAAGTTGAGGAGGAGCATTAATAGGGAAGCTGGGTGAGGCTGATAGAAGCGACGGAGAGATGGGAAAATAACCCGTCTACATACGTAAGGACCTTTGGATACTATTCGGGGATTAATGGAATCTTGAACGCTCTCGAGCATATCGCGGGTAAGGATTCGCAGCTGCAATATGTATCAAGGGATCACGTTGGCACCCTGACAATGGAAGCACTTCCGGGGGAGCATCGTATTAAGCAGATCTAGTGTCGCGATCATTTACGTGAAATCGGCGAATAATCGTTGGCTATCGACAGTAGCAGCACAGATGAGGACCGAACGAGATAGAACAGGGAGTGGGAATGCTAGGACGATGCTGAGCACAGGGATATGGGCATATATAAAGCGAGAGAGGAAATATATATATAAATAATTTAAGGCCGTGCTGTGTGAGGTGGAAGGACAGCAGGGATACTCGAGGGATTCTTAATCATGATAATATTCAGCGGAGGGGAAGAAAGGAAGTACTGAACGAATAGGTAGGAAGAAGCGCATTGAACATAAAACGATAACTTAGTAATTTCGCAGCATTTTATTTAGACTCGATCCGGGTTTCGATGTTTAACATCGAAATGATGACACCTTGACCTGATGATGACGATGGACGTCGAAACACGGGTCATGTCGAAATAAAATATCGTGGAATCACTAATTTATAGTAATTCAATATACAAAAGAAAGCGTTGAAAAGAATAACTATTGTCACATTAATTGACAAAGCATACTAAATAAATTATCAGATGTAGAACAACTCTTAGGAAGTACTAAGGAAGGCATTGCCATAATATACAGTCTGCAGGGAGGTTTTCCCGAAATGTTTCATCATCTATATACGCGAGACCATCTCGCACTGAAGACGGATCTCATTCTCTAACTAGGTGGGGAGTGTCCGTAGCAGTTGAATCACAACTCAAGAGGCCTCGTTATGAATGCTAAGACAACGGTAAAGAAAGGATTTGGCGTTAATGCTAAGATTTTAATCACAAAAGCTAATTAATACTACATTCATTCTACAGAAAACCAGGATCCAAAATACGTGCATGAATTCACAAAACTCAAGGACAAAATTTCCAACCTAATTATCAAGCATGCATGGCGACAATGTATATCTACATATGCATACAAAGTTGCACCCAAAAGTGTAGGACTGATTTTCTCTGGTGCGAACGGAGCGGTGGTGGGGGGTATGCCTGGCAGGGTAAGGTGGAGGGGGCTCTTAGCAACAGACCGACACCAACCTCAGTCGCCTGCGGGCTGTCGTTGAGTGAGGACCCCGTTTTTAGTGAAGCAAGTTTTTTGTCCGCATCGAAAAACAAAATGAATCTGAATTTAGAGCAACGTTATTCCGTGAAGTTTAGAGCGAAACTCGGGAAGACGGACTTAGACCATCGATATGATCAAGCAGGCTTATGGGGACACTGCCTTAAGCCATTTCACAGTATTTAAGTGGCACAAGTTGTTTAAAGAGGGTAGGGAGCTCGTTGAAGACGACCATCGCCCCGGACGGCCGTCGACGGCAAGAACCGACACGAATATGGACAGAGTGAGGACACTGCTGAACCCAGACCGACGCTTAACCAGTGAAGAAATTGCAGACCAGTTGGGTCTGTCAGCATCCAACATCCAACGCATTATTTCACAGGATTTGGCCATGCGCAAGGTGTGCGCCAAGATGGTGCCGAAAATTCTGAGTGTCGACCAACAGGCAACGCGTGTGCGCATTTCCGAAGAAGTGTTATTGCACCAAGATGAAAATTGTTTGGACAATGTGATAACTGGTGATGAAACATGGGTTTTTCAATATGACCCCGAAACGAAAAGACAATCCGCCGAATGGCACACTTCCGCGTCCCCACGTCCAAAAAAGGCTCCCATGAGCAAATCAAAAATCAAAACGATGTTGATTGTGTTTTTCGACCGTCATGGAGTGGTTCACAAGGAGTTTGTCCCACCAGGGGAGACTGTGAATGCGAACTTTTACGTGCAGGTGCTCACCCGCCTCCGAGAACGCGTGAAAAGAGTCCAGCCGGCCATCGCAAACTGCTGGGTGCTTCATCATGACAACGCGCCGTGCCATGGCACGCTCGTCGTCAGACCGCTACTGGCCAAATACGGCGTTGCCATGTTGCCGCACCCGCCCTATTCTCCCGATCTGGCACCACCGGACTTCTTCTTCTTCCCCCTGATGAAAAGACAGCTCAAGGGACGACGTTTTGACACGATAAAGGCCGTTCAAGAGGCTTCGACGAGGGTCATCAACGGCATCCCCAAAGAAAATTTCCAGCGGGCGTACGGGGAACGGGAGCATCTTTATACTTAGTGTGTTGCAGCTCAAGTAGCATACTATGAAGATTATTAAGTCGATGTAAGTATATCGTCAATAAAATTCTTATAAAAAAATCACTCCTACCACTTTTGGGTTCAACCCTGTATATCAATATAAATATGTATTTTTACATACATACATAAAAATGTATGTGTGTCTATATATATATACATATATATATATATATATATATATATATATATATATATATATATATATATATTATATATCTCCCCGGACTACAACCTTGACGTGGTGGATGGGCTGGCAAGTTCCAATGACCCCTAGAGCAGTGCTGGCGGGAGTTACAGTAATTGCTCCTGGTAGGGTCACCAATACCAGATAGGTCGAAGGTTAGGAGCCAGACGAAAGGTAGTCCACGCAACGTCTGTTCCTCAGTGAGGCGGTTGCAATGGCGTCTGACCCCAGTGGGGCGGCCAGTAAGTGATGGTGTCACGTTAAAAACACTATTGAGGAGGGCAACGGGAAACCACCTCAATTATCGTTCCCAAGAACACATCTAATTATGGACTGTATTAAGAATATGAGTCCCGACAAGTAAGGGGCTTGGCTCAATCGGCCTTGTATCGTGCCCAGCAGCGGGAGGGCTTCCGCGGTCGTCATCTCAAGAAACCCTTGCAAAGGAAAACCAACAGCAGCAGGACAGAAGACGCCGAAGAAGAATAACTAAGTAATTAGAATAGAAACTTGGTATGAAAAGACAACGTTTAGGACAGGAAAGTTGGAGAATATTAAGCGAGAGATGGGAAGGGGAAAAATAGATATTTTAGGTCTATACGAGGTGAGATGGAAGGAGAGCGGGGATTACTGGAGTGATCAGTATAGAACAATATATAGCGGCGGGGACGAGAGCCAACGAGGGGTTGCCATAGTATTAAATGAAGAAGTAGGAAGAAGCGTAGTCGACATAGAGCAGGTAACGGATAGAATATTACTAGTAGAGATAAAAGCAGAACCGACGAACTTGGTTATTATTCAGGTATACATGCCACCGAGCAACCTCAAGGAAGAAGAGGTCGATAGGATATACGATCAGTTAGAGGACATAATCGCGTGTGTTCTTGCAGGGAAACATTTGATAGTGATAGGGGATTGGAATGCGACGGTAGGCGAAAGAAGAGATGGTGATGAGGTGGGGGACTACGGTTTAGGCACGCGGAATAACTGCGGGGAGAAAGCACTTGAGTTCTGCAGGAGACAGGGGCTAGTCATCACCAACACTTGGTTTAGACACCACAAAGGACGCAGGTATACATGGAAAATGCCAGGTAACTCATAAAGGTATCAGCTAGATTATATCCTGGTCACACACAGGTTTAGGAAGAGTGTGATAAATTCGCACAGCCTCCCAGGAGCGGATGCGGACTCTGACCACGATTTAATTTTAATGAAATGTAGCGTCCGTTTCAAAAAGATAAGGCAGGGGCGGCGGGTTTGGTAATGGAATGTAGAAGCATTAAATGGAAAGACAAGGAAGGAGTACCTGAAGGCTGTAGAGAAATGGAGGACACTGAAGAGCTGAGTACTATCAATGAAAATTGGGAAAGTATCAAGAAAGGGATATCGAAAGCCGAAAAAGACACTATAGGAACCGTTAACGGAAGAAGGATAAGGAAACCATGGATCACAGATGAGATGATTACAAAGATGGATGGAAGAAGAAAATGGAATAATGTCAATACAGAGTTAGGCAAAATGAAGCACAAAGAATTAAAGAATAAATTGAGGTGGGCAACAAATAAAGCAAAAGAAGCATGGTGGAAGATGCAGTGCGAGGATATGGAAAGTCTGCAGAGGAAGGGTGGAATCGGTGCGCTGTACAGCAAAGTTAAATCTTTATCGGGAAGTAAGAAAGGAAGATCTATGCTAACAGTTACAGATAAGGCGGATAAGATATTAGTTGACGCAGGAAAGATTCGAGAGAGATAGAAAAAATATATAGAGGAATTGTATAGCAAAGAATTTAGACCAACAAAGTTCGACATAGAAAAGGAACATGACGTAGAAGAAGAGAGCTTAGGTTCAGGCATACTCAAGAGCTTAGCTCGAGGCATTTTAGACAATGAGATAGAAAGGGCATTAAGGGAGATGAAGCTAAATAAGGCCGTGGGGGTGGATAACATTCCCGCGGAACTATTGAAATGTTTAGGAAAATGTGGGAGGAAGAGGCTATATGGGCTGATTCGTAGTATTTATGAGGAAGGAATCTGGCCGGAAGACTTTGTGAGATCTGTTTTAGTTCCTATTCCGAAAAAGGTAAAGGCTACATCATGTGAGGACTGCAGGACAATAAGTTTGATATCCCACGCGGCTGAAGTTTTTCTCAGGATCATAAACAAAAGGATAGAGAGTAGGGCAAATGATTACTGAGGGGAAGATCAGTTTGGGTTTAGGAAGGCGAGAGGTACGCGTGATGCCATTACAGTAATGAGATTGTATATGCCCATATAAACAGGTATAATATATATATATATATATATATATATATATATATATATATATATATATATATATATACATATATATATATACATATATATATATACATATATATATATATATACATATATATATATATATATACATATATATATATATATATACATATATATATATATATATATACATATATATATATATATATATATATATATATATATATATATATACATATACGAGTGTGTGCGTATATATCAAACACACACACTCGTATAATCTCACCCACGCCCTCTCCTGGACATACGGGGAATACTAGTATGTGTATAAGCTAACGAAAAATTTGGGTTTATTAGAAAAGTTCTGGGCAAATGTGATCAAAAGGTCAAAAAGAATGTTATCGGTCGTTGCTTAGGCCTCATATAGAATAATCTTCTAGTGTATGGGATCCTTATGAAGTTGGATTGATTGCCGAGTTGGATCGCGTGCAGCGTAGAAGAGCTGGATTTGTAAACTGTTGTTATTACAAACTTAGCACGCATTCAAAATATTAGAGCAGCTAGGCTGGGAATCACTCAATGGAGGGAATGTTAAATTACAGATTCAAGCTTCCGCATAAATTAGAAGGGGGTCTCTTTGGCAGTGATGTTGAAAATGTACCTGTATTATTGCCCCCACTGTCCTGCGGTAGGAGAGATCATGCTACTAAAATCAGAGAGATCAAGAGAAAAACAGATGAATTGAAGATGTTGTTTTTTGTACGAACGATAAGGGTTCAGAATAACATTGCCCGACCGCGATAGGGGTTAAAATATTCGCTCAAATTTAGTCTGGTATGTACTCACCCCCTGCCACCCATCGTAGCGGCGGCTTGCAGGCTACTAAAAATACAACAAATAAAGCAAAGTGCTCGAACAACTCGTCTGGCTGCTGATTCCATTCAACATGACTTTAAATGAAAGTTATAATTTTTCTATTATATTTGTGCTCTTATTTTTATTTTAATACGCCGATCACTTTATCCCAGTCTTAAAGGAAAAGCGTCGAGTTCATCTATTAAACGAAGGAAAATCGAAAGAGCATCGGTAGAAATGAAAGCACGAACTGCTATCATGCAGGTTGGAAACTCACAGCGCTGACATGGACTCCACTTGGAAAAAGTTGTTCAATATTACGAATCCGCGGTCAATAGTCCGACGGCAGTATGGGGGGGCCGGGAGATATTAATCACCGGCTGCCACACACCCTAGCGGTGGTTTGCTGGGTGCTATGTAATGTAATAAATGTTTCATTAGACGAATTGTAGGTTTACGTTTTTCTTGCTCTTTACATGACTGAAACCAGGTACACTAATAACAGCAATAATTTATTTGCGTTTACCTACCACAGTGGACTACAATGCATTCTTCATCATCCAGTCTACATGTATTACCGCAATGCATGTCGCCTTGAAATTCAGCATCACCTCCATGGAAATACCCCCATATCTCATGTGACACACCCCGTTCATGTGTTGCGTGCTGGCCATTGGTCCAACCCATAAGGGGGGGGGAGACGAAAGCTAAAGAATGGGAGGGCGTGCTAGACCAGGGCGGCGCGTGGTCTCCAAAGACGAGCCCATCACTCCCGGTCCCCAGCAACATTCGCCATACAAGGATTCCATTTTGAGCATAAAGTCAATAACCGCCATCACGAATCATTGAGTCATTCTATTTTCTTCGATAGATAATGAAGCTAATCAAAGTCTGGGCTCTGAGAGACTCGCAGCCACACCACAGCGTGATTGGTGTTCGGTCGCCCCCTTTCCGCGCGGCTTTTGGGTGGATCGCGGGGTGCCAGGTGCATGAGGAAATAACACGTAGAATGGCTGGTGACCTACCGCCCCCTGCCACACGTCCTTTTGACGGCTCGCGGGGTTTTGTGTAGATGTAGATGAACACTCTTAAAGGTTCGCCCGAAACCGCACTCCACGAAACGAAGCGGGAGCAACAATGAAATCACGGCTCAATGCCCGAACGCGTCCTGAAAGCCATTCGCTGAGCAAACAAGAAGTTGAAATGCAATCACTTCACATTGGCTGAGGCCATGAGTAGCATGTCAATGTGATGGTAAAATTTCCTTTTCTTACTTTTCCATTATAATTAATTTGCACCCAATTGATAAATTTTTACTACATTTTTAGGTGCAGGTGTCATATTTGCCGATAGTATATGTATTGATGGTATGCGTGTTAATAATATAAATACGCCGGCTGGGATAAACACACCAGTCGGGGTATTTGCGGGCAATTGAGCGAATTCAATAACGATTATTAAATCTCCTCGCAAAACTTTCAACAAAGGAACAGATACTGTTAAATGAAAAGGGATGTCAACCGAGGCCAATTACTTTTGTTTACCTAAACAACCACCACATCTTTCAAAGTGAGAATTATCACCAACGAAATGAGCTTGAAGTATACATCCCGAGCTGAACACTAGACTCCGCGTAAAAAGGGAAGACAGCCGCGGAAGCGAGGGCGTGTCCGTCGGATGCAGTGCGAGGCGCCCGGAGAGAGAGGGGTGGGGTGGGGAGGGGGGCGAGGCGCCGAGGCGGGTGACGAAACGGGCCGCCGAGGAGGAAGGAATGCCAACCGAAAATGCCGCAGTGAGGCAATGAGTGGGGTGGGGGCGAGTTGCTTCTCCCTCGGTGACAAGTGCAAACATTCACCCGGGACCTCCTTCCGAGCGGACGCTGAAGGTCACCGCCTCAACGCTTTCAAAAAGGAAAGCTGTGCGGGGATTGCCCCGCCGAAGAAAGTCTCGCCCCCGAGCACCCCGTCGTACCTCACGCGGCTGACTCAATCCCCCCTGACGGTTTATGTTCCGTGCTCATGTCAAAGCCAGGCTGACAATTGAAAATTACAGGGTGGGTGTGAGAATGCAAGATGTCACGGACAATTGAATAGGATTTCAACGCATGTGATATCTTCAGGTTATCTTCCCCTGGAGTAAGAACTTGGGGCTGTATGAATATGCATGCCAACATAGGGTCTCCTCCGCCCCCTTCACTCCCCCCCTCCCTTCTCCCACGCCCAACAGTCTCCACATTTGTCTTCCCCGCAGCCTCCCCTTAGTTTCGCAAATACACGTATCTACTTCCACGTTCTGCTGAAGATTGCGCACCTGAAGATGCCGCTGTGTGATGAAACCGATCGTACCCTATTATAATTTTCGTGACTTCTTCAAGATGCCTCGCCATATCCTCACGATGCATCAGACTGAACCACACTATATTGAATATAATAATACCAAATCGGTTGAGTGTGTAAGCCCGCGAAATTTAACAAATTAATAGCTTCCACATCATGCCAAAGATCGAGAGTTTCTCATCCGTCCATTTGCTTGGAACCACTTGCGAAAAAAATCCAAGTTTCGGCCTTTCACATCGGACGTTTGAGCATGAAATGACAACAAGGAACAACACAAACATACAAAGTCAAGGAGGGGACAAATCCATCCACGTGCGAATCGAACTCACGACCCCTGGCTTCCCGGGCGAGGACGTAACTCCGCCGCTACTGAGGCCGGCCAATTTGAATCACGAATCCCAGGTACCGTTATTTCCCCAGGAAACTCGATGAATGAAATATAACAAAGCATGAAATTCCCACTGTCTCCAAATAAGGTATGCATCAAAGCTGTAATTTTCATTCATTGAGAAACCAAAGTTCTTACGTAATAGGACACTAAATTCCTTAAAAAGTCGTACCCTCCCGAGATGGTCCCTCGCCGTGGTGTTACCCAACGCCCACGGCTTTCGTCGCGAGAGCCATTTTCTGTCGTCACTCCCACGAGCGGAGATTCCATTTGCCAGCGTCGAGATGGCCGGATGACCGGGGGCATCCTTCCCTTGCTAGGTCCGTTTCCCTCCCTCGCCCGACGTTTCCACAAATTAATTAGCTGCTCCTCTGCCCAGTACGTGAGTCGTTTAATAATTCAATAGAAAATCCGAGAGATGGATCTCGTGGTAACGGAAAAGGTTTGATTGTATCGCTCACTATGGTACAGTTACGTTTCAGCAGCATATATGACATAGTTTCATTTTAACAGTCGATTAAAACAACAAACATTTGTTTATTTAGAAAAACGATAAATAATGAGTTTCGAGCGGTGATTAAATACTTATATTTCAAAAGTCTTAGCAACGAAAGAGATGAAAGACGAAGCTCATGGAACACCTGCTCCTGTGTTTGCGACTCATTACAATTGGGTATAAATGAGTTTAAACGTGGTCGCACATCCACAAATGATGTACATCGTTCGGGACGTCCAGTGGAAGTGAATTTCTACGAAATGATTGACAAAATCTACGATATGGGTTTGTGTGATCGACGAATCAAAGTTTGCGAAATAGTTGAGGCCGATGGCAAGTCACAAGACAATCAAGTTTGATCAATTTCGTACGAAATACTGGGTGCGAAATAATGTCGGCAAGATGGGCGACGCGTTTGCTCTCAGTGGAGAAGAAACGCAGTCGTCGAGGGGATCGAGATGGTACGGGGGCTAACGTACTGGCTTCCCACCCAGAAGGCCCGAGTTCAAATCCCGGCGGCGTTGAATATTTTTCAGAGGTATCTCGATCCCTACTTGAGGTGCTTTGTGGAGGGCACTTTGAGTGAGTACGCCGTCCGTCGGATGGGACGTTAAACTATTGACCCCTTGGCGCCTTTCGTATAAAGTATGCTAATGCCGACGCCGGGTTTCTCTCCACCCTTCATCCTTTACTGTCCATCCCCTATAGCGCAAATGACCTCAGCTGTCGGTCGCCTCCCCTAAATACTACTACTACGACTGCTTGAGCCACGGTCGGCCACATGCACAGGTCTCAACGAAATTTGGCCACTGACGTCAGGGCGTATGTAATTAAAACTGGCGAAAATCACGTTTTACAAAATTTTAATTTATAATTACTATGAACAGAGACGCAGTTAATGGCGCTTATCTGTGGCAGATGAAGAGAGCGCCTTTCTGAGTCACGAGAGTCGACCGAGAGTCAAACCCGGAAGGTAGAACCAATCATGGCACGCCTCTACATGTAGACATGCAAAACAGCCTTCCGATCCATCCCCGTCCCTTCAGCGCCACCAGCACCAGCTGCTATTGAAACTACGTACTCGTTTACCACGGCTGAGAAAGGTAGATCAGAGAAGACCCGAGGCCATGGGTTACATGCAGTTACAGAGGGGAGTGACTTAAAGAAAACGAATAACCCATGAAAGTAATCGAGGAGTCCTCCCAAGTACAAGTGAAGGGACACCAGTTCATGAAACTCAATGAAATGAAGAAGAGTAAAATTATGTGGACGCATTTCAACATAATTATTAAAACCGTAATCAACTAAAAGGCCGGTTCGATAGATGAGGCAAGAGCTCGCCTCGCATTTACTTATCAATCGTCACGGCTCGTGGAATTCATTCCTTCGAAATGTGGAGGCGGTGGAGACTTCAGGTAAGAATGCTTTCAGTGAATTCCCCGGGATCCTCGAGTCCCCGAGAACGGCGAACGAGGCGGGGACGACGTCGCCCAGAAACGATCGCGGTGACCAGCGGACGGGCGCTCGCCCAACACGAGGCCATAATCGGGCAGGAGGAGAAGCACCGAAGCAGACCAGTGCATCTTAGAAATGTGCAGAGTCCAGTCCTCTGTTTCGTTGAATGAACGCGAAGGGATGTTCGTAATGCTTCGCTATTGAGATATTTTAAATATATTGAAGTGATGTGTGAGGAAAATTTGTTCGCGGAAACTTACCATAGTGGATGGAATGGAGAGAAAGAGAACAGTTCCAGTAAAACTTTCAATTCTCACTACCTTCGTCTCAACACCAGGTGTCGTCTTTGCATCTTGAATGTAAGTGAGTTTTAAGTAAGTTAAGTAAGCGACTTGCTTTAGGTTTTTGTTAAAATCTTGAAATAAATCACTCGCCGGTGATGGTTGGATTCCATTTAGCTTCAGTTCTTCCTGCCTCGCCATTCCATTACACTAAGGTCTATTTAAGTATGCCCTTAATTGCCGGCATATGCATATACAGTCATAAGAGTGCATTCTCCGTAGAGAATTCTAGAGCGGCGGGCCAAATATTCGTGGCATACCTCGAAATGGTTTTCCCGTAGTCTTCTCCTTGGAATCATTACAACTCATCGCCTCACAGACTGAAGCAAGTGGATTCAGGCTGTAACATGACGAGCCGCATCCACTCTCTCAAACCTCGTCCATTTTAAAGTTTAGAGAATGCGTTGTATGATAATATCGACACACCGCAGATCGATGCATTTGTCGTATTTCAGCGACACCTTTGTGCCACGGTCTCGTCGGCACGACACCCGGACAATTACCAGGAATGGTATCGGCGACTATTGCGGAATAGTTTCTGATTACATTCCATGTTTCCGATGCCAGCAACATATTCTGTACACAGAAAACAACCGATCCGCCTTGAATTTGACTTAAATCGCGGCATTCTCCCAAACGATACTATCTCGGGTAAATCGACGACGAATTGGAAAGAAGGGCTTCCTGGGAAAGAGTTCTCCTTGACTTTGTTGTTACAAAAGGGCAAAAGAATTTCCCAATGTATTTCGGCATTAGATTTGCCAAATCCTCTTTCTTCCAGAGTCAGTTCTCTCTCCCTAGCACTGTCGCTAACCAACACCTTGAGAAGAGTTCGCGCAGGTTGACTCTTTTTTTATCACGTCTCCACGCCACGCTCCGTCTTATTGGTGATTGCATGCAGCACGCCGGGAAGAGTAGAGTGGGCTCTTTCTCGCGCTGCCCCGAGGCTCCAACGCGATTTCAGTACGATTCCGCACGAGAGTGGTATGGGAACTTGGCTCGCGTGGCACGGACGTTCCGAATGCGGGCACTTGGCGCAATGGGGCGGGTGGGTGAAAGTGTTCCCCGCGCACGACAATGGGTCCACTCTCTCCCCCGACTCACGACGACGGCAGAAGGGAGGGAGGGTTGGGCTAGGTTGCCCTCTTCCGCGCCCGCACTTCCGCCCCGGGGGTGACCTCATTCATCCTCTCCGATTTCCTCCTTTTGTCACGTCGTGAAGGGTGTCGCGGGAGGCGATCCGGATGGCGCCGAGGGGTGCTTCGCGAGAGGCAGCAGGGACCGCGAACACCTCGACCGGCAAACTAAACGGGTGCATTTCTCAGAGGTATTCCGCTTGGATATTATTTTTCAGCGACGCAATTGAACAATACTATCATACCATTCCTCCAAGTGAAACTCGAAAGTAGACAATGGGAGGAGGAGGATTAAAGAAATGGAAAGGTCATGGAAGCATTCTACATTACCACCAAACACATGCAAAAACATACATCACTTAGGAACAAGTTGGAAAAGTATCAATGTTTCCACGAATTAGGCGAGAATACACGCAAGTGTTGGGGCGTATGGACTGAGGAAAGGATGGAAGAATATCGAGAGTGAATGAAGGAGGTGAAGTACAAATGAAGGGAAGAAGAGAGAGAAATGAATGAGGATCGCAGCGGAGAAGAGGGATCCAGTCTGCCGCTGCAAAACGTTGTGCAGCTGATGCCTCGTTGCCAAATCGGCCATCTCTCGTCAAATGTTTCTACAACCAACACACTCGCACGCGACGCGAAATTTTCACTTTGTAAACTAAGAGAATTAAAAAACTTATTGAGTCTCGAATACACCATCGCGGGTAAAAACATATTTAGGCTGAACAAAATGCAGAGATAATTTTCTTCAAGAAGAAAAAACCATTCGCAGCCTTGCGGGCACTTGGCACAATATGCCTTGAAATTAAAGAGGCCACAAGACATAACAAAAGCTATCAGTCGCCATCGGACAAATGTCTAGCGATCGCATTCGCCTCTGACGGTGTTGATTTGCACGAATCTTTTGGTCTCGTTGTTTTTTTTTCGGGTGGCGACCTAACACCCCCGCCATACATCCTTGCAGGGTATTGTGTAGATGCAGATGAAATGTCGATGAGAATGAAGGGGAGGGAGCTGCGCATAGTGGAAAAGCGTTAAGTAAAGGAATATAACTCGTTCGACGTGTTTTGAAATCGAAAAAGGAAAAGGAAGCCGGATGAACTCCAAATAGAATTACTGTCAGTCTGATGTCACCATTCTCGGGATAATGCGAGCATCACGTCAAGAGCACTCCGGACCAATGAGGCAACTTGGCGAGCTCGGACGTCGTCTCGCTTTTCACGCGAATTACTGTCAAGGGCACCCTGGAACATCGCAAGCTGCAAGTCGGTCAATCCCTTTCAATGCATCCTCACACCAAAGTGCTTCCTGCACAACGGGCGATTATAGGAGCAGACAGAGGGAGTGCCCATCGCCGCCGGCGTGGGGAGAGCCTTCGGACTAGGGAGGGCCTCCAAAATATCCAACAAGTCCTCGAGGGTATTGAGAAGAGAAACAAGCTGGAACTCATTCACAAACATGAGGGAGAGTGGCAGAAAAGACCGCCAGAGAATATCGGGAGTGTATGGCATCCCATGTGAATGAAGTGTGCATCGAAGAGACGGTGAGGATTGCAGGGAGACGGATGGATTGAGGAGCACGGGGAGATGCAGGAGGCTGTTCAGCGATCCGCAGTGACCGAGGGCAGCCTCGGCCACGGGAACAAGATCGAATCCGAAGGCGAATATGACAAGAACTGGATTAAAGGGATCGCTTCATGATCGAGGCTGGAAGCAAAAGTAGGATGGAAAGAAAAGAGAGAAAATGGCTCCCAATAGATGGGGACACTAGAGTTCAACAATCGTTTGCTTAAATATCTGCGAGAGGAAAAAATAGTGGTCATAAGGGCTGAATTTAATACTGGAGAACATACACTATTGGCAATGGTAGCGCTTTGAACTTGACTTGAATTCCGTGCGGAAAACGAATGCATCAGGCGACGCCATTTGACGAGGCAAGAAGTGTATGGTACGTGTATAATACTCGTATTATCGATGCCTGTGTTGACTTTGATGGGGGGTAATGGTCGGCAATTTTAATGTTCTTACCAAAAAATCTTTACACAAAAGCCAAATAATTATATTTTTATGCTTTTGTCTCCTCACCCTCAATACATTCATGCACACATGAAAGAAACTTATGCATGCGAATGCGTGGGATTTGAAATTTTTCAAGGGTTATGATAAGATAGTAACACACCCCTCCATAGCCAGGTACCGACAACATCATTTAAGGAACAAATGCACGGAACTTTCCACGCACCATTCCAGGTTTCATTCCAGCCGTAGCTCATCAGGAAAAAGGCAAATGATCGTTCCAGCAATCATTTTTCCGCCCACACAATCATTTCGCCGATTCTAACCAGTGTCATTCCCATCCGTTGCGGGGAGGAGGTCGGGGTTCCGCGCGCCTCTTATATGCCTCCGCGCGTCGGGAGGGCATCCGAACACCCCGGAGGAAAGGAGGAGCAAAGGGCAGCGCGAGAGAACATCATCCTATTGTGTGCACCTCGGCGCGGAGCAAAGATGAATGTGGTGGCCGCACGGCAGCATTTAAAGACTGATTTTGGCGAGCGTCCGAAGGGAGCAAATCTGTGTGCGGCGACGCGCATTATTTGCAAGTCCAATGTTATGAAAAAAATGTAAAATAAATAATCGAACACAGAGGCGCATTCAGGATATTGCCGATGACATTAAGGGAAACTGCTCTTTCTCGAATGCGTGCATGCGATGCTCGAGATGAGTGAACGGAAGATGCTGGATTGGCAATTTTACTAGGTCTTGTTAGATATTATTCCGAGGACGACATTGCGGAAAATTAGATTTTATGTCAAAATTAAAACTACAGGAAAAATATATGTACTTGCATTGATAATAAGTTATAAGAACGCACGATATTAACTGGAGAAAATGCACTGAAGTGGGTGGCGATGGAGGAAAGCAATGGGAGGAAAAGTGGGTGGCGATGAGGTATGGATCAAGAATGTTGCACAAAACTGCAATTGTACTCACTGAATTCTTCACAAATAAATATCAGTAATAAAAAAGAGATATTGCAGACACGCAAGTCTACTTTAGACAAAGTAGTGAAGCAATTAATCATCAAAAGTCGGTTGCAGGCAATTACATATTTTCATAGACTCCCGTGAGTTGTCTTCACACTCCTTTTACACACAGAACTAGGATGGTTATCTCGAGGGTCGTAGTAGTAGTATTTAGGGAAGGCGAGCGACAGCTGAGGTCATTTTCGCCATTAGAGAAGGACAGGAAATAATGAAGGATGGAGAGAAACCCGGCGTCGGCATTAGCCTACTGTTAACAAATGGTGCCAAGGGGTCCGCAATCCCTCAAAGTGTCCTCCACAAAGCACTTCAAGTGGGGATCGAGATCCCACTGGAAAGCATCTGTTCTCGCGGGGATTCGAACCCGGGCCTTCAGGATGGGTAAATAGTACGTTAGCCACCGCACCATCCCGTTCCCCGCCTCTGTTGAGCCCTGGCGGTTTCCCAGGAAACAAAACAACCATCACATCTCCCTGCAGAGCATAACACGAGGGCCGAGGCGAGCGCCGCCTCCTATATGCGAACAGGAGCTAGAGGGGGGGGGTCCCCTAATCGCCGCCAGGGTCCATCCGCGCTACATCCGGGAACCCATCCGCGGTCGCCCCCCTATCCAGCACCCCCTGCGCGCCACGATGGGCAGCAGTGGACGGAAGGCCATTGAGGCTTTGGTGCGCCCTCGGAATCGCTCGGGGCTGGCGCCTCACGGCGCCGTCGTGCAGCCGACGATGCCGGCGCCTAAATCGCATACACCCCGAAGGAATAAGAGAGCGCGTCGCTGTGCGCAACCCACCCTGGATGCCCTGCGGAGAGCTTCCGCTAGGAGTCAATCAGACGCTGTAAACATTTACCTAGTGCGTGGGAGCACAGCCCGACTTGCCAAAAGCATATCTTAAGAGTCCTTTGATCTCGGTCTAAATTTGATTCGGTAGCGGCCCCAAGATTAAATGGAATTAAAAGGATTGCGCTCAGAGAACACCTGAAAATTTCTGATTCAAAACGTGCATCATTACCATAGAATAAGCGCCTTTGCTGGATCATGTGCATTTTATGCCATTAGTTATGTTGAAATAGACCGTGGAAAACGAAATAGCCGAGACCGTGGACTTGATTGGCACCAGGGTTGTTTAAAGGGAGGGGGAGGTAAAAACAAAGCGACAAGTAAGGGGAAGATGGGAAACACGCACTCACAGGTCACTCGGGTGTGTCTGGGGAAACAGTGACCCACGTGGACCTCAATCACACACAAACGTATGCAAAAATAGTAAATAAGGAGGCAAACTTACAAATAACAGTCACTCTCGTGAATCGCATTCACATTCAGGGTTTGCAAGGATATCTCCTACGCCAGGGACGAATTGTACTCACACAGGAATGAAATACAAATTGAAATAAAAATCAAAAAGAAAAAGGCCCAAGTTCACGTTCGTTGAAACAGACTGTCTGAGGAAAAAAGAACCTGAGGCAGCGGAACCAACATGGAATACTTTTGCTTGCCATGCAAATGTAAATACCCAAAAATATAGCGAAAATGTTATATTCTGATTCAACTCGAAATAAAGGAACAAGACAATCTGTCAATGCAGTCCCCTTAACATGTTGGGCATTGTACCAAGGTCATGTTTTCGACAGCTATTCAGTCAGGATGTGAGGAGTAATTTCTAATTTCAACCGCAGTTTGCAAATCACGAACCTCTCCAGTAAATTCTAGTGAGAATGCCTCCACGTTTGCAAACTATAATGATTGCCCGTACTTGAAAATTTCAGCGTTGAGCCCGTCTAATTTCCCAGTCCAGATTACGCAATTCTCCGGCAAATCACCTCAAATGTTACACTTATAAAATCCGGGAATTTCAAAGTGTAAAAATCATTCGACTTGCCCGCACGCCATACGCGTCTTGTGTATCAATCAACGGATGCGTTGGCAGATTCAAACTAGTTAAATGACACATTCCAAATCCTAACTCTGCTCTGGATTGGATCGCAGGGTTTTCCATCGATTTGACAATGGCCCTTCTCGGGAGTAGGTGGCTGCGTAGGGAGAGGAGGGCCAGGCGTCCTTCGCGGTGCAGCGAATGGTGGCCTCCGAACCAATCAATGAATTCTCCATTGACGAAACACTTGGAAACAACATCGCAGTGAATTATTGCCCGATAATGAATTCATATTGAAGAGTGCAGCTCCCTTTAAAAAATACCCTTGAGTACTGAGCACTGAGGGTCGTTAAAGTACGCCTGACAAGGGCTACGTAGAGGGGATAGCCGAAATATAAGTATTCCAGTCAAAATCAGTTGCCGGCTGTCCTAACTTAAAAGGAAGATATTTTGACCGCAAACAATACGAACGCTAACGAGGGCCGGGCGGGAAACGGGCGCCCTGCCGATTCAGAGATTGAGTCGCCGCCACTTGTTTGTTTCCAGTCGACCTCTCGAGGTGAAATTCAAGTGCTGTGCGTGCGTGTGGACGACGGCAGCGGTCGTGGGTTGACGCCCAGCAATCACGGGCGAGGCGGCGCCAATATCTAGAGGCGCCCCCGAAACTAAAATGAAATGAGTGGACGTGGACGTGGAGGTCCGACGAAGGAGGGCCACGCAGCGACCGGATTCGATATTATTGTGACAATTCATCATTGTATATCGAATGACGATAGCAGAGCATCGGCAGCGACTGAGGCCGAGTCGGCAAAAAAGGGACCAGGCTGGCAAGACCCTTAATACAGGGATGCGGCTCGAGTGGTTATTTTCCACAACAGAATATTTAATCAGAATTTTACTTTAGATTGAAACAAATGTGGAATGCCTGGTAGGTCAAGAAAAGATACTGCATCCATGGACCTCTTGTGTCACACTGGAACCTCAGGCCTCTAAATCACAGGAAAAATTATAATCAGTACTCTTGCTGCGCTGAAAGATTTGGGTTCTTGAATTTCCTTCACGTAGTTCTCGATCGTAACTACTATATCACGATTTATCCTCCAGACCATCCGTTCGGAAAGACTTCTTCCCCACTTTCGAACGGCCGAAAAAAACAATGAACTTAAAATGACATAATTAAGTAAACGCGTCCTGAAACCCTCTGCCAGACGCCGATTCGGAAGTTCGCGTGTTCGAATCGCGCGAGGATTCCATGATCAGGCAGAGAATGACGCAACATCTCTCACTTTCAGAATCCGCGAGTCAGAGCCATTCGTGTCCGACGCGCAAGCGTACTTCATACGTCAGCGAACACAGCTGGTGGCTTGAAAACGGGGAACAGGGCAGCCAGCTAGGCTGAAAGGGATAAGGAGGAACATTGCTCATCGCTTGGCTCGACAGATATGAAAAGTAATGTGATCGGAACAAGCATAATTTTAGATATTTTAGTGTCCGGCAAGCCACCGCTAGGATGCGTGGTAGGGGGTGAGTACACACCAGACTAATTTCGACCCAAAATACTTTGCCCTTCCAGCGCGGTCGGGCAATGTTTCCCTGATCCCTTATCGTGCGTGGAAAAATGACATCTTCAATCTATACTATATGTTCTGCACTTAATGTCTTGCATTTTAGTACCGTGGTACGAAGGGGCTGATAATACATTTTCAACATCACTGCTGAAGAGACGTCCTTCCAAATCATCCAAGAGCTTCAATCTGTAATTTAACCTTCGCTCCGAGAGTGATTTCCAGCCCAGCTGCTCTTAATATTTTGGATACGCTACTAAGCTTATCATAACAACTCTTCACGTATCTAGCTCCTCTACGCTGCACGCAAAAAACTTAGTTTGGCAATTGATCCAACTTCGTGAGGATCCCATAATACACCAGCAGCATATTCTAAATAATGTCTAACCACAGCCACAGATAACATTTATCTTTGACCTTTTCAGCACATTTACTCATTACTCTCTTAATAAATCCTATTTTTTTGTTAGCTTGCACACAAATTCCCCTAATGCGTGTCTCCTAGGAGAGGTCGTGAGGGAGGGTAGCGCTTAGGTATTTAATCGAGTCTGAACAATCCATTTCCTTATTCCCGATGCCCCTCTCCGGATGGTCTGGGAGTCCCAAGAGCACATTATAGCGAACGCCATGCCGCACGGCCGGCGTGCAACGACAGGAGTTGATCCGACAAGCCTCGGCCTCGTTTCGAAACGGTGAATCCATGCAAACATGGACCGTCATAACACGAGTGAAAAAAGACGAAGGGTGGCGGTTTAAGCATTCATGATTCTTCCCGTGGAAGCGGCGGACGCGGGCATCCTCGGGTTTGAGGGGGTATGGTCACCGGGAAATGGTCACGGCGAGGCTCGGACGATGCCTTCAGAACCGGTCCACCTCGTCCTTAAAGCAGCGTTCGACGATGGGAAAGGTGGCGGAGGGACCGGAACCAATCTCGAGGGAAACACTTCTCATCCTAAACAAATCAGTTTGCAATCACGTAACTGCTACGTTACTATCCATGCCGACCCTTTTTCCCTCATTTCCTCATTCACGTGCACCACACACGGCATTCCCTCGTGCTCCTATCGCTAACCCTAGCGACAGAATAATAAGCAACAGGTTAATGCGTCTGAATGTTGTTTAGCACCAGGCAACGGTGTTCATCTATTCTATATCACCACCAAATTCGCCGATTTCAGTCTAGCCTATACCAGAGGGGAGGTGGCCCAGTGGGCAGAGCGCTGGGATATTGATCAGAGGGCCCGGTTTCGATTCTGGGTTTTACCTCTGAATACACCTCCAGCTTCACCGCGTCAAATTATACTTATTACGTCATCACACCTATCCCACGTCACTGTTGGTATCACAATCGTCAACATTTTCGAACGTTCTCCGCGATATTGGCTGGAAATCGATGACTAGATCACTAACGTAGACCACTCGATAATGGAAGGCGGGACCTTATGGTCTCAATTTCGCCCGAATAAAGACGTGCATCTATCAATTTATCTATCTACCTAGATCGATATTCGGTCATAGGGAGTAGAATATTCATAATCGTGGACACCTCCAAGTTTCCTCTATATCCCACAGGGGTAGCGCAAGTGTCGCTGCGTGGGCTAAGAGTTCCCCGGCTTTTAGATACAAAACGATTAAATGCATAAAATAGAAAATTTTATTCCTAAAAACTAGGAAAATATACATGATTTTTAAAATATAAAATCTACCTTTATAAAGTTTCCTTGGGGCCCGTGAAGATTTTTTTATTTTAAATCATTGATTATAGCGATAATAAAAATGATCTGACATGCTTCCACATCACTGCGTCATTATTTGACCAGAGATGGGAAAACAAACATGGAGAGGCAAAAAGACATTTTCAATTGGTTTATATAATTTCCGATTTCAATCTTCTCGTGACAAAACATTCACACATCAGTAGACATCAGTTGACAAATCTGAGTCATCATTTTCTTAACTGGTACTCACAAAAGTCCTGTCTTGGCATCAGCAGACTATTTCCTATTCCCAAAAGTTAAATCCTCCCTCCCTCAAAGGACACCACCACCATGGGATAGTGCCGCTAAAGATCCGGAATCCGTTATCCGGAATCCGCCTAACAGGGAGCCTTCGAGACGAGGATGAGCCGCTCCGGCAAAACTGTGTGGACGCTCAAGGGATGTACTTTGAAGAATTTTGAGGCTTGTAGCAATATTCTAAATACATCTCCCCCCCCCCCCGCCCCGCGGAAAATGTTCCCGATACTTTTTATACAAACCATGCATTCACGCCATATTTGCATACATGTAATTTACAAAAATTTCAATGAATATTAACTTATTCCCCACTGTCCCCGCCGCATATTATTTATAACATTGAGTCATACCTGTAAATACTCGCTTGCTTAAGATGAGAGTTACCACCTCGCGCACGGACCGTGGGCCAATAGGGAAACTTACCTGAAAAGAAAAAAGAGAAAGTGATAAGAACAATGGAGAATGAATCATCTTCACCAATAAAATATGGATAAAGTAAAAAGCAAAGAGTGGTCTTTATTTGAATTTTTGAAAATGAAAATAAATCTATTTCAGATGCTCCAATCGAAACAAATTATGCATGAATAAATAGCTCATTAATAACTTGATCAGCAATGAAGAAACATTTAAATCCAACTTGTTTATAAGATTAGAAGCTGAGTAAATATCGGCATTATAAGTCATAGATATTATGCACATGTAAGTCATAGAAAAGTCTTAGAAATCCATGCACACCATATAGACGACCAGAAATACCAGTTGAGCCGTGCCGTGATATCAGGCACGTTGCGATTATGCATCCCAAATTTACCAAATCCACACCTTATAATCACTCTTGCATTAAAATTTATCTTCTTTGCAGGTCTACAAGTGTTCTGATTTGAACGAAGCGCTCCCTTCATCATCCCACTCTGCTTAAGGCATAAGCGTGAGTTTTGCCCACACATCAATTAAACGACTCGAAGATCCGAAATGTGTCGCCATCGACAATGCCACAATAAGCCTCGCCTTGAAAGACGCGACCGAAGAATTTCGTTCACCAAGACCACCATTCCTCTCGTCCATGATTACCAGGTCACTTCTGCCCCTCTCTCGCTCTCCGCGGGTCATGAACCTTCGCTGACGGCACGCACCCACAAGGGCATCTGCCTCGCGTGGCGCTGACGATTTATTCTGATGTCCCTCCCCCGACCCCTTCGGCACAAGGGCACGAAAAACAGCATGCACATTAACCGCGTATCTAAGACTACATTTGGAGGCATAGCTAGGGATGCATCGGCCACTTGGGTTGAGGACGGTGCCGCTTCAAACAAATACGGACGAAATGACCGTTCTGAATCAAGACTCCACATGACATATCAATTCCATCATGTCATCTCACCCCATCAACCATTGAAAAAATCTACGTGGTGATAAGGAAAGCTAAAAATGATATCGGGCAACTAATTAAAATTCCGTGTAAAAATTATGTAAATATAAAAAACTATTCAATTGCAATTAATTTAATTCATGAAATCAAAATAAGGCAATCACGATCAAATATATCAACTCAGAGTTACAATTAAGCTTCAATTAATTTATTCACTGAAAAATCTGCTCTGAGATCTATAAATAACACGAAAGGACTGGGGATGTGACGTAAGCAACCCGAAAACCCTTGAGGTCATGGCTCTTAATGCGATGACCACCAGTGAACAAAAGGAGAATAAAAACACACACTCCTGGTGCAGGTAGAGCTGTTTTCCCTCATTTTTCCTGGTTTATATCGCATATTTACAAATACTGATTAAAAAAATAGCGTATTATTCGAAGTATTACGCGTTTTGCCATAAATTACTATTTCTAAAGGCAAGAAACAGCGTTCAAGCAACAGCGAAGCATTCTGCGGGATGACTCACGTGACCGACGAATGAGAAATCCTCGGGCAACTGGTGCGAGAATATACGGAGAGAAGATGAGGAAACAAGGTTGACTTAGGCTTGGGTGGTGTCGTAATTCCGACGACGATGCTACTACTATTGACACGAGGTCACTCGCCAAGTCGCACTGGCGACAAACACCGGTCAAAGAATCGATCACATGAGGTGCATTCTTCACGGATGATGCACGCTATGGGTTATCGACTCAAATAGCAAAAAAATGTTCAGTCGCATTCCGTGCTCTCGCCTCCTCAAAATACAAAGTGGCGTAGACTCCGGGGCCGTGCGTTGAGTTTCGGCCGGAGAAGGGGGAAGCGCGCGATTGCGGACCGGAGGAGACGCTTTCCACGTCTCGTTGGTCGTCTCGCGATAGGAGGGAAAGCAGACAGGAATTTCTGAGATAATTCTCACTTCCTCGGTGGTTTTCTCATTCTAACGCTAAGAAATGGCTTCTCTCTCTCTCTCCGGCACTCTCAAAGTCATCAGCAATATTCCACCGAGGATGCTCTCTTTCCCTTCAGGGGCACAAACCTCCCCTGTGGGACAGCCGTCATTGATTTGTTAATTTATTCGCACAATTTATGCATGATGCTGCTTTGCGAAATTTCTCAAACGTTTGCCCTCGGAGATGTTTGAGATAATCATTAAGGAACGTCTACTCCCTTTCGTTTCTTTAGTTTTGAATTATGATGGAGAATATATGTTATTCTCGCAGAGAAATATCAAAGGAAAAATCAATAATTATTACACTTTCACTGCTCGAGAATACTTGCGGGAAGTGCATGAGGGGCGGAGACCGGGCATGGACGGAGAACGTTTCCGGCCCCGAGGGCGTGCCATCTTTTTACGAAATGATACATTTTACGTCTATCATCACAACCTCCCATTCGGAGGACACACAAGAAACTCACCAGTTCTGAAAATAGTAAAGCAATGTTATCGAACGATTATCCCTTTTTTACGCATCAAGTTTGCTAGTTTGAGAATGATATTCAAATCGCATAAAATTTCAACACATCCAGTGAATGCATTCTCGCCACCTTCCTTGCAGAATAGAGTTCACAGAAATTAGAAAAGGGCCAATTTTGCAGTAGAAATGAAAAATTTATTCCAAAAAAAGGACTGAAAAATGTATAGCGATGCATAATTATTGGGAACATTTCTTAAATTTCAATAAAAAGGCTTGGATAATAACTTTCTTCGACTGCTTATTTTATGCCGAGGATAACTTTATTAATTTTTCGGCACTAATAGAATTGACGCGTAAAACTTTCTGAACTCACCCACTTGCTTCATGAATAAGCAATCTCCAGTCAAGACCCAATCCCCCTGGCGGAGGATAAAGTAGAATTGTTTCGCGTTCCATCATTCTCCAATAGCAGCAATATATATAATAAGGCAGAGAAAAAGCCATTTTTTACGTACGATTTTATTGATACGCCTCGTATCTGGAGCCTTGACCTTTCGCAACTGATGCTCAATCACCATCGATCTGTCTTTCAAATTATTCGCGCTTTGCTCGAATGAGCCATTCGGAAAAATAACTAACACTACTTTTACGAACGATAAGCAATGGCTTATTTGCGACCAACGAGGGGAAAACAGCGAACCAATCCAGAGCGGAGACCTAAACAGTGTATTCTTTTGTTGATCCCAAAATCGAGGAAGGAATCTGAATTTGCTTCTCACGGATTATAACACACGCCTCGATACCCATCCCACGCCTCCACCCGGGAACGAACTCTGATACGACGATCCATTGGGTCTTGCGCACAGGCGAAGGACGAAGGTAAACAGCACGCCATTATTCCGTTAACAGCACTTCGGGCGAAGCCAAGAAGGGGGGGGGGTCCCAGCTAGTCGGGAGAGGAATGAGAGGGGGGTGGATCGGTTGACACTACACCTCCCCCCTTTACTGACAGCCACCGACGAGGTCGTCAACATCCCCGCGTCTAGTGAGATTGGAAACGAGTAAAAGTGCTTCCCTGCGCCGGGGCGCTTCTCGGCGCGCGAGCCCCCCCCCCCTCCCCCCGGCGTGCTCAGCTGAGCATTCCCACTGCGTGCGCGGAGACAAATGAGGAGACGCGCCCTAAAAAAACTAAGATTCTCGGCCTAAGGGAGTACTACTTATCGAAGAAATCGAGGCGTTTTGCAGTACGCAGTTATGCATCATCTAGTATGTAATATGAAATACAGCGTGTTAGCTCCCAAGTTGCATAGCAATGAATCCTTCGCAAATTCTTAATTCGAAGATTCGCGATGAATGTATCGCTAAGCTGAGAGATTACTCGCTTACGATAATCTAGGGCGCACTTCGGCATTACCAGCGAGCGTGGTCCGCAGATGGTGTGTTTATCACTGCATGAATACTTCTCCGGCCCGAATGTTTTCACATTAGGAGTAAAGGCGCACAGATTACTAAACTCAAACAGAGAGTAACACACAGTGGCTATCTGTTTGAATTTTAGAATTTTTAAAACGACTGACTAAAAGCAGTGGACCATGCACCGAAGGTGCTTTGAAGTCTATACCGTTGAAAGGAAACTGACAGCATTGATTTCTGTGCTGTCAGACGCTGTCATCGACACGTACACTGAGAAACAAGCCCACTCTTGAGTAGAAGCAATACTCTCCAAATGACCCAAAAGCACTTCCATGAGGCGCTTATTCTGGCACTGTGTGTGAGGCTCCCGACTCCGAGTCAAATATTTTCGCCCGAAACCATCGAACGTCAGCTGTCGAAGGTTTTTCCGAAAATCTCGCCGTCCTCCATTTCCGATAATTCGATGGAGTCTCTCGCGAGCTCCTCCGCTTCTCTGAATTCTGATTTAAGCTCGAATGGGAATATCTCTGGTTTTATGTGAATATCTCGGGTTTCCGGCCATCCTTCCACATTAAGAATATACATACAAGCAATATCACACACTTGACTGCAGGTTTCAGAGGAAATACGGTCACTGCCAGAGTTCTGAACGACGTTCATAAATGTATGAGAACGAGGTTGTCAGGTCAGGGAAAATTCCCTTCAATAAAACCTACTCTTTCTGGACGTATTTCCTGAACGAAAACGTCTTAATAATAACTTTAAATTGCTAAAAATTAAGGTGCTAACCTGGAGGATGAATTCAGGAAAGCATGGACTTCGGAGAAATCTCATTCCAGAATTTTAATTCGGCTGTTGGTAAGCGTTATTAACGAGGAGAGGGTGGCGACTAAAGTACTGCTTGCGTCCCTGTACGCGGGCGCGAAGGTATTATCCGTAACACGCAAACATACATAAACATCTTCGCCACTTTGATTTGTGGGTACGGCTAATAGCCGCACGCACAGCAAACAATCTTGACACCCTTCGTCCGAGGAGTACTCGTCATTTTACGAGGCGCCGTAAGGAAGAAAGATACCGAGGGAAAATGCTGCGCCTCCATTCACAGTCCACCGCCCACCCTCGGAATACGTAAGCCCAGTGTCCCAATGCGCCATCCTACATCCCAGAGCGTCGGCTAATTACGAGGAGGCGACCAATTCACGACACCGAGTTTAAGAAAGTTAGTGGCTGGAAAATGCCATTTATGAAACTAGTGGCCCGTGCAAAATAAATCACAATTTAGACAATTATTTAGTAACCATTATGATATACATCAAAGTACAAGAATGCCAATAAAATCTCCGAGGAATACTTCATTCATCGTATTTTATTACCTGATGTTAATTTTAAATTTATTATGACATTATCCCTACAATAAGGTGGTGTTCGGGATTCAAATCCTGGCTGTGTTGAATATTTTTTAGAGGTATCTCGATGCCTACTTGAGGTGCTTTGTGGAGGGCACTTTGGGTGAGTACACCGTCCGTCGGATGGGACGTTAAACTGCGGACCCCTTGGCGCCTGTCGTAAAGAGTAGGCTAATGCCGACGCCGGGTTTCTCTCCACCCTTCATCCTTATCTGTCCATCCCTTATGGCGCAAATGATTTCAGCAGTCGGTCGCCTCCCCTAAATACTACTACCACTACAAGGTGGTGTTATCACATTAAATCGCGTGAAATTGAAAATTACGTAATTTTAAAGTAACACTGTGATAGTGGCGACACCAGCCGTGGCTTGCCTACCACCACCGTCTATTATTATAAACATTTAAATTGAAATTTAACGTTTTTAATTTCCTAAAAGATTCCACTGTGGTTTCGTTTGGACAGGACACAAAAATAGATGGCTGATTTGAAATAATTGTAAGTGGTTCAATAATGCAGTCGTGCTAAAAATAATCTTTCCTCTTTTGTTTCTTTAATAAAGTGCACCCGTCACGCATGCGCAAACAGGGGAAGAGAAGAATAATTGCAATTTGGAAAGGAACATCAAAGTTATAGAACTCCCATATTTCTTTCAATCTGGCAGAATCGCCACCATTAGAGGATAAAACTGAGAAATTCTCCTCTCACGCCCCTCACCTCGTCGAGAGGAGAACCGCAGCCAACCGCCGAGGGCAGGCGCGGGTGAGCAGGCACGAGGGCACCAATTGCCTCGACCCCAAGGTCACCGCATTTAACCCCATAGAATTTTTTCCTATCAGGTTATGCGAAGGGCCACGGCAAGCGGGTCAAGATCGACGATACTGGGCATTTGAATCACACGTAATTGGCCGCCCGGAATGCTTCGAAGCACGCGCCCTGGGGTCGATTTTCGCCCAGGACGTCCGTCGTCCGCGGCGACACGAACGACGGGCCCACTCATGCCTCCACGGAGTCTCACTTGGATGGTGTTTGGTTGAGGGACGGCCACAACAGGGCACACTCACAGCTAATGCTTCGTAATCATATTTAGAGACGTGCTTTTTTTATTTCTGCAAACCCAGCAAATCTTCGAAAACATACATGACTTGCTCGGTATATCACTTTCTCCGCATGTTTTTTCCCCGTTTATGACCAGACCAGACCAGACCAGATCCCCTAATGACTGGGCATTTGCCCTCAGTTTAAGCGCTGCTTCGGTGTGACAACGTCCACCCCTTCAGCGGTAGTGTTTGTGCAGTTTGCACAGGGAAATAAATGGCGATCGAATGTGTAAATGACGAACGTGTACCTTTCCAGTGTTAGTGAAGGAGAAATTGAAAGAAAGACCTCTAGTGGGTTGGCAATTGGCCTTATCTTAAATGAAGGACTAAAATTAGCTTAATTCTAAGGGCCGAGACATTTTGCCCAAAAACACGTCAACAGGACGGAAAAACATTTATCAATCTAAAAACTAAAATTAACATTAGATTCTGGTCTAATTATTGTCTATATAAGATATTTATTTTATTTTTTTTTCTCTTTTGTTCTGTTTTTTTTTTAAATATATATATATATATTTTTTTTTTCATTGGATATATATATAATTTTCTTTTTGTCCTTTTTTTTTTTTAATATAATTTTTTTTTATAAATTTCTTAACTTTTCTTTTCAAAGTCCTTTTTTTTACATACAATGAAAACAAATTGGCAGTTACACAATGCCTTGAACATAAAACCTTAACTCTAGCTGAAATACATTTATAATTTTTGACACATCTATAGAAAAAGAAAGTCATAGAAAAGAATTCGGTAATGTTACCGAAATAGAATTTCTTTTGGCAGTCTGTAGCTCGGATGGCGTTTTCTATGAAGGGAGTAATCCCATATGTTCTTTGTAAGCGTGTTTTGTGGAAGGGACCTCTCGAGTCGTTCAGCTTGCGCTCGAATGAAGTCGTGTATTTTAGGTATTTTGTGTGCGTTTCTGATCTCATGTATTGGGACGAGTTTACTCTGGTTTGTGAGGTAGCGAAGTATTCTATTCTGGAGTGTTTCTAAGCGTATTCTGTCTGTTTTTGTGGCGTTCCCGAAAATTTCGCAGCCGTACAGCATCCTGGGACGGATATATGAAAGGTACAGTCTTATTTTGGTTTGGTGCGTGAGGCGCGATTTGGAGCACAAGAGTGGAGACAGAAGTGCTCTTGTGCCCTGAGCGATATGTAAGGCATGCTGTACGTGCGTGGCCCATGTCAGTCTGTAGTCGAAGTGTATCCCTAAGAATTTGTGTGAAGATTTCGTCGGAATACGCACGGATTGAAAGGTTAGAGGTTTTTTTGGGAAATAGCTTCGTCTCCTACGAAAGTCGACAACAACACTTTTCTCAGCGTTAATTGTTACTTTCGAGTCGACGGTCCACTTTTCAAGTAAAGAGAGGTGGTTTTGTATCTTTCGGAAGGCACATGTGCCGCTCCAAGATCTTGCCGCGATAGCAGTATCGTCGGCGAACATGAAAGTTTGAGTTTGTGGAGAAGAAGGAAGATCGTTGACATAGCAGTTGAAGAGAGTAGGAGATAATATGGCGCCCTGCGGGACGCCACAATTTATCTGTTTCCCGGTTGATAGAGCTCCGTTTTCGGCGACATGTATAGCTCGTGAAGCGAGAAAACTATGGAACATCTTGATGAGATGTAATGGAACCCCGATTTTAAATAATTTAAGTATCAATCCATCATGCCAGACTTGGTCGAATGCCTTGGCCACATCCAAGAACAACACTGCAGTGTGTTGGTTGTTCTGCATGCCGTGGCTGATATACTCTGCTAGTCTGAGTATCTGCAGGGAGGTGGAATGTCCTTCCCGGAATCCCATTTGTTCCGGTCGTATTACGTCATTGGTCCGTAGGAAGAGGTCTAGACGGGCTTTTAAAATTGATTCAAACAGCTTAGAGATAGATGAAAGTAAGGAAATAGGTCTACGGTTTAAAGGAATTGTCGGGTCTTTGCCTGGCTTGGGAAGCAGGCACACTTTTGCTATTTTCCAGGAATCTGGAAAGTAGCAAGAGGAAAGACAGTTATTAAATAAGCCCAGTAGGTGACGAACGGCCGGCAGTGGCGCGTTCTTCAAATGCCTGTTTGAGATGTCATCAATACCCGGGGCTTTTTTCGGGTTTAAGTACTTTATTGTCATTCTAAGCTCCGTCTCAGTGACCGGCTGGAATGGAGGAGTCGGAAGGAGACCTAAGCTACTTACAGCAGCCTCGGCTTCTTCGTCCTCCCGCGTCCTTGGCCAGTCGGTTTTAAGAGTCATGGTTTCCTGGAACGCGTTGGCTAGGATTTCTGCCTTGTCATTGGCGTCGAAGTACAGGTTGTCGTTATGCCTGATGGGCTGGTCTGGACGGCCTTTTTTGGTCAGTTGCTTAGCAACCTTCCAAAGGGATCCGTCGTCGAAGGAAAGGTTGTCGAGTTTGTCTCTCCATTGGTCATTAAACCGATTTCTGATCTCGCGTTTGACGCAGGACGCGAAAAAGTTATAACGCCGTTTATAGGCGCCATCCCTGGTTCGCGCCCATTGTCTGCGGGCCTTGTTGCGCTGTTTTATGAGTAGCAGGATGTCGTCGGGTAGGGCGTTTGAAGGAGGAGGGGGATGAGGGTACGGGAGCGATGCCAGTGCATGCGCGTCACGCATTGCCTCGGTTATGGCCAAGACATGAGCGTCAATGTCCTGCCGGGCTGAGGAGTGTGGGATTGTGATTGAGGAAAAGGCGTCTTCTGCTATGGAGGCGAACTGTTTCCAGTTCGTCTTTGAAGGAAGGGAAGGAGGCTGCTCATAAGGGACAGTCGCAATGTCGGTTTTAATCGGGTAATGATCACTGGAGAGATCGGAAAGTACAGTTGGAGTCGTTATGTAAGGCAGATTTTTCGTTAGGCAGAAATCCAGGATGTCTTCACCACCACGGCTGTCAATGTGCGTTGCCGCTAGTGGCACTTCGACGTCTACCATGATGGAATTAACAATGTTATGCAAACGCCGGCCATTAGTATTCGCGGACCGGCACCCCCATTCCGTATGTTTTGAATTCCAATCGCCGATGGCTACGACGCGACTGTCAGTCGGGAATAAGGGACGAATTTCGTCAGGAAGAATAGTTTTACCACTAGGTTGGTAAGCTGAATAGATGTCAAGGTCACCTATGGGAGTTGGGAGTCGTATTCCGACGCATTCTAATGTACTAAGGGCGTATCCTTTCAGTGCTTTGTGTTTAATAGAGGATTTTACTGCGATGAGCACGCCACCACCGCGAGCGGTGGGACGGTCTCGCCGATATGTGGTATAGTTGGGCAAGTGGAATCTGTGACTGGGTGTCAGATGCGTCTCCTGAAGGGCGACTACATCGAAATTGCCAGAGCTTATAAAATTTTTGAATTCCCGTTGGCGGCCGAGTATGCCGTTGCAATTCCAACTGAGAAGGCAAATGTTACGGAGCTTACTAGTCATTAAGCTCGTGCAACTCGCATAATTGTTGGAGCATAAAGATTTTCTTCTCCGTTTTTGTCTTTAAGAGACTTAGCTGGTGATGCATGGACATAAAGTATCCAAACAGTGACTGTTCATTGTGTGCGGAATTTGAAGCCGGAAGGTTTGGTAGGTGATTTAAAGAAGAAGAAGAGGAAAGTGAAATAGCGCCGCCGGGCAGAAGTGGGTTGATAACATGGGGAGGAGGGATCCTAGGAGGGGGTAGAGAGGGAAATGGGTTGGTGGCGGTAAAAGATGATTGGTCCTGCAAAGGACCTTGAGCTCTAGGAGCCCAAGCATTCTTGTCAGGAGCCGGGGCAGGTATATATGTTTTCCCTTGGGCTGGTCCTCGGGAAATTGTGTCGCGCTTTTCTCTCGCCAATTTTCGTTGATTTTCCCATTTAAAAACGGGACATCCGCGATAATTGGCGGGGTGCTCCATTGTGCAGTTTACGCATCGCGCGGGCGTACTGCGATCTTTCTTTTCACATTCGGATGTTAAGTGTAGACCGGCACACTTAACGCAACGGGGCCGAATGTTACAATAATTTTTTGTATGTCCGAAGCCCTGGCATTTGTGGCACTGTACAACGCCCTTAGGTTTGGTGAATTTAGATATATTCACCCGCATGGTCAACAAGTATTCAGTTTTGAGAAGGTCCCCTGGTTGGGGGTCATTTGTTAAGATGACGTGATAAACTGGCACCAATCGCTTGATGCCAGTGGTTTTCCCTTTCATCCTGTCCTCGTAGGTAGGTTTAGTGGTGGTCAGTTGTACTACGCTTTTTACTTTATACCCCATTCGGTGTAATTCTATCTCTAAGTCCTTTGCACTTACGTCGCCTACCAGGTTTTTTACACAATATTCTTTCAGCCTATCGGCTGGAAGCTGATAAGACGTATATTCTAGGTCCCTAGTTTTAAGAATGTGTTTAGTTTTAAAATAATCCTCAGTGTTGGCACAAGTTATTGCCACGGTGTTTGATCCCTTGAGGATACATTTGGGCGGCGAGAGCAGATTCGCCGTCAACTCCTTAGCCAATTCAACCCACCCTTTCACATTATGGACGGTTATGGCCGGGATTTTGGGTGATTTTGGTACGGATGGCTGAGTCTCCATCACCTCAGCCGATGACTCAATGGGTGAAAACCTATTCGGGTGAGCGATATCTGGGGAGTCTAAAATTCTTCGCCTCTTGAGCGGGGTACCTTTTTTCCTGGAGACGACAGTGAAGCCGTCGTCTCTTTGACCATGCGGTGTTTGTGCTTGAGGGCCTGTGTTAAGCGGTTCGGCGAGAGGGAGGGCAACAGTAGTCGTTGCTGAAGAGGTGGACGTTGTCAAATGGTTGTTGCTATTGTTATTGGCCATGTTCCTCGCTTCCATGGCTGTTTCAGAGGTACCTACTAAATTGACCTTTTCTTGTTGTTTATTGACCTTTTGCTGCTTTTGAAGGGCGGCAATGGCTGCGGCTGTCGCCGGGGATGGCGAAGCTATGTCGTTGTTGTGTTTGCGAGAGAATTTAGTGATGTCAAGAGCTTCTGTTTGTGAAATTGCTGGCCTCTGGGCCTGACCGGCCGGGCCAGGTTTACCATTTTCGCGATTTTTCTCCTTTCGCGGGTCCTCTTTTGCCCGTGCACTAAATGTGTATACTTGTTTAAACATTCCTTGCAACGGCAAGGGAGGTGGCGCTGGAATAAGGTTATTTATATCGTTGGCAGTACTCGCTTTGTTAGACGAATCGGCCATTTCGCTGTGATTTTCGGAGCGCGATGTTGCTCCGAAATGGTACGATAGCCCACCCTGGGCTATGGCGTTTTTACGATTGACATACAATGGCGTATATGTGTATACCTTTTGTGTATTGCTATTTTTTAAGGGGAACCCTAGCGTGGGGACCCACCCGGTTCACCGGCAAGTGCAATGCACCCAGGGGGCGCTTTGCCGGATAGCCGAAATGAGACGACCGATTTAATGATGAGGCGCAGAGCGCCACCCTCGAGTAAGAAAGTGGAGCTGGGTTAGCCACTCCTCTCGGGTGCCTTGCAACCTGGGCTATACCACCCGTTGATTGTCTGGCTGGAGCGTTCTTGTGGTTTTCTTGAAGTTAACGAATGTGTTATTTGAAAACCCCTCTAATCGTCTTCTAATCCTGATGTTGATCTGATCTAATCCTCTAATGTCTACTCCCGTTTATGACCTAGAGGAGGCGAGTATTTAATAACTGATCGCACGACTCAGGTCCATCCAAGGTTTGTGTTTGTGTCCCTCATCAGGCCAAACGAAGGAAGCCTCGAGATAATCTCCCTCGCAGTAGTCTCCTACTTCCAACACAATCCAACCGATGGATTCGACACTCGCACTTACACGAGGAGAATGGGACAGAGGAAATTACGTCGAAGGCATAATTAAATAAAAACGACATTCAAAAGGATCGAAATATCGCTCAAAATCCGTAGCATGACCATGGCTTTATAGAAGTATCGTTCGAGATAAATAATAGCGAACAGTATAAGAAAACTCAGTCCTTCGTCCGGTTAATGTCCGACGCCAATAACTCCATCAATTTTCAATTAGAAATAAATATGGTGGATCACAGATATTCGTATCAGTTTTAATAAAAGTACTTCTCAGATCTCCAAATTCATTCGCTCAACATAAGGGAATTTTCGCTAGCTGCTTCAGGTTAATGATAGTTTGAGTGATCCTGCCCACACCTGCCCGATCAAAGAGAGATGGGCTCACGGACCTACACGCGGACTTCATTCGAAAGGCGGTGGAAACTAGAGAAGCGTGCTCCATTGGGGAATGCTTCCGCCAAGTAGGGATGGGAATACCACCGAGAGGCCCTCCTCGGGCCTTCGGGGTGGGAAGTCAGTGCGTCACATGGGCCTCCGCACAATTGCGTCATTTTTCGTCGTATTATAATGATAGAAGAGCGCCGACTCCATCCTCACCCACGGGCGCTATGGCTAAGACGAGGCCATTCGAGAACTTTTAAAAATTTCGTTTGCATTAAAATTGGCGCAAGTATTTTGATTCAAAAGTGTTTTCCTGAGATGATGGCGACTTTGGCTGACTTGATCATAGAACACTGAAGCCATAAAATATCCTTAGCCTCACTTCCTATACTCGGAATCCCTCGGAGAAATCAGCCTCATCCATCTCAGCCCTCTCATCCTTTCCTCGGATCCGAGCGATCGGTGGGACGAATCGGGACCACACGAAAATGAGACGCATGGCCGAAACGGGAAGGCTTCATCTATGCAGTCTTTCATGCCCTCTTTCGCGCATCTAAGGGGGGGTGAGGGGAAACGCAAGGCGAATGAGACGAAATGCCGCCCGCGCATTCGAAATCGGAGGAGAGTTGGACTTGGCGGCGGGGACTTATGCCGCCTTTCTCCTGCCCAAATCCCCAAAATTTGAATTCTTCAAGAGGTTGCTCGCCAAGAAAACACGGCCTGCGTGTCAGAGATGCCCTTCGCTTTGCTGCTGTGACTATCCGAGGGACAAACGAACACCACGATCAGTTCATCGGTGCGGTGCAACTCTTTCCATTCGGATGGTCTCATCTTCCGCATTATAAAGAGGCACATTTCAAACGCTCTATCGACGTCAGGAGTAAACTCTGATAGCTATTCTTTAGCGACTTCTGATTCTGCTTCTGCATGGAAAATATTTCAATGGTGAATCATTTGGCGTGGGATAACGTATAACCATGGGCCGCTGAAAACCGTCGCCACGACTACCTCAACAAGAACAGGAAAAAGATGTCACCCCATTAAGGAAATGGCACTTGGCAGGCAGTACTTGGGAGGCAGGAGACTTTGTTTGCGTAAACCGTTCGAAAAAATATGCCATTGATTAAAAGGAAAGGTCTTAATGATCCCGCTCTTGGCGAGGCCTACGAGCCGCCATGGACGACCGCGCCCGCCCTCAGATTCAATCACCAAATCATAGTTTCGAAAATCACCGAGGTCTTCGGGGTCATTATTTTCTGCCTCTTTTCACTTTAGCGATGATGTTGAAAATATATTATTACCCCATCGCACGACGGTGGGCGAGATCTTGTCAATTAAATCAGAGAGATCAAGGCTAGGATAGATGGATTGAAGAGGTCATTTTTTCCACGAACGATAAGGGATCGGAATTATATTGTCAGACCGCGGTAGGGTCATATTCGGGTCGAAATTAGTCTGGTGCGTATTCACCCCCTACCTGAAACCATAGCGGTGGCCTGCAGAATACTATGCAATAAATAAATAACCTCCTCTAATTTGCCAACATCCCCATCACATCAATACCCCCGCCATCACCTCATATCATCCCCCTTAAGACATTTTTCATCGACTCTCTGGTATATCGTCATTACTAAACGATCAGGCAGTGGAGTGTAGCGGGAGGAAAGCAACATCCCTCGTGGAATCGCGGTACGGAAACCATTGGGGGCGTTTCTTACCACACGGAGTGACGTCCTGCGCGCATTTTCTCTCTTCTGACTCGTCGGAAAATATTTCGCAACGCAACCATTTGTAAGGTTGGCGAAAAAATCAACCGAAGGCATCAGACGTATATTACGCCAAACACGGATCGACCGGTTCATTCTTAATAACAGGGAGAGGGGCGACGAACCAACGCAAGTCGCTCGTTACTGCATACAATATTACCCACGTGGCTTCTAATATTCCATTCACAAGTTGTATTCATTGATTATTTTAGGACTGTGGATTTTGTAAAAATTTTAAGCACCGAGTGGTAATTTACACTAATTTTTGTAAAACAAAATAATGATATTAATGCCTCGCGAAATGCGAATAGGTATGTGGTCGCGGGTTCCGATCGAGGCCTTGCGAATGCGATACGCACAATGATCACGACTAATGTTATCGTGCTCTCCATGGAGACGATTCACACAGTTAACGTTTAAAAAAGGGGGCGGCGATCGTTTATAAGGTTCTGCCGACACAACATGCATCTACGTCTAATTGAGCTATGGAATCAACTAGTTTTAAAAACTATTTACAATCTTGCTTAAACTCTTAATCTTGTCACTTGCTCCCACTTCTGTCCAATTTACGTATATTAATGCTGCCAATGGAAGGAATGTGATGCTTCCCTCAGATTTCAAATTATGCGAACTGAAAAAAATAGCGCCCGATGGTTAAGTAAGAGCAAACTGGATAGACCTCACAGGCGCCACATCCAAAGAAAACTTTGTCGAGTAAGCACCTAATTCAATCAAGTTGTTTAGTGAATGTTTATAACAAAAGAAGAGTTGAAGCATTAGAACCTGGATTTACTGGTAAGGGCACTTCATGCTTCTTCCTTCATATGTACATATGTGTGGGTATTCATAAATATCCTGATTATCGCGTCCGTGACGTCCTTCCGCCCTCTCACTGGCTGGGCTGGAGGGGCTGGAATTCCACGGCGCGTTCCGGAACGCTTCGCTTCGATTCGGAGATCTACGCGGGGGCATCTTTGACATTTGTACGGGAAAATAATTAGGATTAGATCAGTTAAACACATATACCATCACCGAAACGCACTGATAAACTCAACGACCACGACAGCTAATTCATTCAATCAAAAGTAACCACAGGGGATGGTTAATTCATGAAAGCGGAGAAAAATGCTATTCGAATGCCGGATGAGTTCGTCAGGAAGGATATGGATGGATGGCGTTCGGAAGGGTCTGTCAAGGATGAACTAGTGTACAAGGTTTGTATATAAAGTATCGGTCATGATTTTTTCCCGACATTTGCGTGAAGAATTAAGACCGTCAGTTGTTAAGTGTGCGCATGATCGCCGATCGTATTACTGGCATTGATAAGAGAACAGTGCACACACCATTATCACAGGTAATGTGGCGATGCGAAAGATCTTAAGCGCTAAATTCGTACCGCAAGTCTTTGGACGGTTGACCAGGAGCAGAGTCAAGTGTCTGTTGACGAAGACCTTCTGCATATGGCATCGCGACGATTTCCCAACCCCCTTACAGTCCCGATTTGGCCCCAGCAGACTATTCCCCTTTCCCAAAAGTGAAAGTCTCCCCCAAAGGACACCACCATGGGGCCCTAATTTTCTTTCAAGAAGCTTGCACGCGTACCCTTAAGAGTACCCTTATCCGGAATCCGCCCACCTGGGAGCCTTCGAGTCGGGGAAAAACCACGAGAGCAATAAAGTATGTCGACGCTCAAGAATTCGAAGAATTTTGAGGCGTTGCGGCAATATCTGAAAATATATATTTTTCTGAAACTTTTCCCGATATTTTTTATACAAACCATGTTTATATCAACGCTATCTGTCTGAAGACCAGCGTAGCAAGTCTTGTGATGATGAGTCATAGAGATTACAACTGCTCGAGGCCACCGAATGAATCAGCCCGAGCAGAAACGCTGGAGAACTGCGCAAGACGAAATTTACGATCATGCGCAGCAGAAAAGATACGATTTCCGATACTCCATTGCAGCTTCACTTCACTCGGGGTGTCTCCTCCTTTGGCTATTCGAGGATACCCAAGGGAAGGGGCGCCATTCGCCGCAGTGCGTCCAAACCACGGAGATAAGGGATGTGGGTCTCCAATGGAGGTCCACTAATGGTCAAGACGTTCAAAACTCTGTTCCCAGGCGATTCAAAGTTCGTAGGCGATTGCTTGCTCCTCCTTCAACAGTCGCTGGACGATTGCGCAAGCCGTGGGTCCCGAATCCATTCTCCTTCCTGTTTTTCCACTTAACGAACTGCCGAGTTGTAAATATCTCCTCATTTAAATGACACGGCAGAGCCGGATTCGGCGGCGCCATGCGACAAGCAGCAGTAAAACAACTGTTGTACATCTGAGGAAATCAAGAATACCCAACACTCCCAACATTCGTGGAATAAGCATCAAACTACTTGCTCTCTTGTAGAAGTTTTACAACTACACCACTGAACCTTCTAATTTATGATTTGTCAAAACTAATTCTAATCCAATAACTATTGTTTAACCACCATCACAAGTTTTATTTCCTTTTTATTTTGCAATAATTTGACCTTTCAACCGGATTCAATTAAAATGTAATAAATAATTCAATGCTCAAGGGCAGAATTTCTAACACAACATGCACATTTCAAAAAGCCAAGGCAATATCCCTCCAATGGCTGATGCCGTGAAATTTCATAAACTGATCGGGCGTATCATAGCTTAGAAATGTCATTATTTTCATTTTTTCCGGAGATGCTCTCGTCGCACAGCGGGCAGAAATTGACTAATCATCGAATCAAACTTTCGGAATAGCACGGATGTGCCGGCCGCTCCATGGATGGGACACTTGGAATCCCCTCGGACACAGAGAGAAAGAGCGGCGCGCGGAGCCGATCAAAGCGCGGTGGGTTCTCCATCGCGGTGGCATCGAAAGCGGGGACCGTTGGAAGTAAGGAAGGAAGCGTTGGTCACCGCTGGGGAATCGCGAAGGTCGCACGAATCAGTAGGGTGAAAAAGAGTCTCTCGGACGTCCTCGGGCGCCGCGGAAGTGGGGGAGGGGTGCCGGGGACGCCAGAATGCGATGCCGCAGTCGCACCTGCGCCATGGGGGCCCCCTGGCCTTGGGTGGTAGATAAACGGTGGGTGAACATCTCGTGAGCTGTCACAAGTGCGAGCCAATGTCACGCATTATCCGAGCAGCCAGCCGACTTCAAGGGAGAGCTGATTACGCAGAGGACACTAGGAAATGCTTGTGAGTTTTCATTATTACTTCCGTTTCCATCGCAAATAACCAACCCGCGGTGCAGCTGCGGGCGAAGCACATTTTTTTAACCCGTTGGTGTTAACATTGTGTGGATATATTTACACACCATATAAATTATTCATCTGGAAATTTTAAACGGTATAAAAATATTAGCCACCATCCACAGTTGAACTGCAAATTAAATATAGAATTGGAGTAGCGTCTTCCGCAGTTGGAAATAGTTTTCAGAGCCGAAATCAGGGAAGTAAATCACCTTAACAGAAAGACTCCAACACCCTCAAAGTTAGAATCAATTCCTCACTTTTTGAGACACCCAGGAGTTTAGTCCACTTTTTCTAATTTCACGGAATAACTAAATAGGGAAACGTCAGGAACAACTAATTATTTTTCAAAATGTTGAGTTATTTTATTGATATGTAAAGTATTTGAGTATTTTGCTATCATAGAAGCTATATTCCGTTACCACTACACTCAAACGCTTATTATGTCACCAAAATAACATTAACACTTCAATTTGGTTCTTTGCCTTTTTAAATTTGTTAAGGTCAAGGCATGCAATGCTTTTTATAGCTCATAATTCATTAAAGAATTCAAGGTTCTTCAAGCAATGCATTTTAAAATGGGGATTCGCATGCGATAAATTAGTTGACAGGAGGTTCCGAAGACTGCAAACAGAACGGTACTTCTAAAATTCTATCCGAACCTCGAGTCAACCACAAATCATAGGTGGGCAGGGGCGTTTGGGCAGGGGTGTTTGGGCAGGGGCGTTTGGGCAGGGGCGTTTGGGCAGGGGTATTTGGGCAGGGGTGTTTCGAGAGACAGTCAATTGGACGAATAAGAAGCGCGAAGATGGAAATATCTCACAAATTTGAATTGGGGACATTTTCGAGTAACTTCTGCACATGTCGCTGAAATTCGTTGCGCAACAGCGCCAAAACACACCAGTGCCCTTCCGCGAAGTTCGCCTTCGAAACCAATTCCTTGCTCGGATGTCCCTTTTTCGTTTTCGGTTCATGAAACTTTTGGCAAATAACATTCCTCTCGTGCCACATCCGTTTCCGCTCTTGAACTATGGATGGAATCTGCAAACATTACATCTTCCACTTGCTCCTTGCTGGAATCGGGTTGCAGACACTGGCGTGAGAGCACCAAACAAAAGAGAGCGTGCATGCGCAGCAATCGAAAGTTGTGGGCAGGGTTGGAGCGTGCAAGGAAGAGGGTTCCCCCGCGACGCAGGACGGATCGATTTCGCATCCAGTGCATTGGAACGTACCCCGATTTCAGCAGTGATGCTGGCCACCGAAGTGGTAGGTGCAGTGCAAAACTGCCATCGTCTCACTCTCGCTTCTTCTCTTCATCTTGAGAGGGATCCAATCTCCAGGCCCGGAATGCCTCAGCTTCAATAAAGGTTTCCACCCCATAACCCCTTCGTCCACCTTCCTTTTAAACCATTCTCCACGAATCTAGAAAGCATTCTTTTTGGCTGGAATTGATCTGATTACTCATTCAACATTTTCCTTTCGAGGATTCGCGCCACAGCTTTTTCCAAATTCAAACGCACCGAATGGGAAATAAAGCCTGTCTTCTAGTTTCTCATTACAGTTTGCCGTCTTCCAATGAAGCCCGGTCACTTCATTCGAGACTCGTACATCTTCTTACGTTACGTACCCTATACTTGGTTGGAGAGCGGCATCCAAGTATTGGACTCTTATCGAGTTAGTTCTTGTAGAGTCATATTTCCAATTATTTTTCCCGAGTACCTCTAAAGCACTTTTTAAAGATATAAATCTTACTTACCACAAGGATCCGAAATATTATATAAGCAACAAATAAAGTATTGTAGATTGGGAAGGCCCTCCTCAACCGCGCTTCCTTTCGGTTCATCGTCGGGTACTCAACGGTGCAACTTTTTCCCGTTTTCATATTTCAACCCGTAAAATAAACGAACAGCCAGTGATTAAATTCTTCTTATCGTGCTCTCAAAAACATTTTTCCTCGACTTGGACTCAAAGATACCCGACGGACATTAGCCCACACTAAGAAGGCAATTTCCAAGAAGAGGCTAATACTATGCCCAAAGAAACTACGCTCACAAACAAGGAAGAAAATGCATTCGCGTGGAGTGGCGTGGTCCTCTGAGGGTCGAAGACGCGCACCATCGGGACGCAAGTGGGCCAGAGAAGAAATGGAAGCAGTGCGGAGGCGGAGAGCGATGCTGTGGATCAACCGGGGACAGGAAACGAAGGGGAGGAACCGGAGGGAGGAGCAGAAGAGGACTGGGCAAGTAGAATTGAATGGATGGGACGGATCTTTGATGCCGCGATGGATTTTTGAGGAACAGGTTACAAGAAAACTTTGAAGGGCCCCCTCAGGACGAGGACAGCCAACGAAGAAACTTAAACTTGGCCCCAGGAGGGCGGGCGATGCATCAGGAGAAGTAGTCTCATCCATCAAGGAGAAGGAAAGCGTAAGATTCATCGGAATGAACAAAATAATTATGCGTTGGACATGGAGTGGTGGTGGAGGGGTGGAGGCGCAGTGTTCGCAACGAGGCGAAACTGATTACGTGCGGTCTTATACGACACCTTACTAAAATCAAACATCATGAGATTGCAATAAAATAAGAATTCAGTTGATACGTTTGAAGTGAACTTCAAACATTTTACCGATTCGCGTGAATTTAAAAGGTGGTAAATTAAATTTTTAATATTTTTTTGGCGGGAGGAGTCTTTGTGCACCAGTTTCCTAGGACGCAGAATGGGCTAGCGAAGAAGAGAGACGGGGGCAACCTCCGCGCCTCCCCAATTCATACCCCTGCCCATCCAAACGAAAAAGTCCAAGGCGTGCGAGCCCCGTCCATGCACAAAGAGGGAGGACGTACACAGTGCGAATTCCCTCCTGCATCTTGGTTAATACTGGGCCAAAGCGAAAGTTTCTCTTGAGGGTGCGTTCCTCCCCCCCGAATGTGCGTGATCGAACTAATTGCCCCAAAATAAGAGACCCTACTCATACGCTCGTCTCATAGAATCGCTTTTCAATGTCTCTCAATGCTCCTATCAGGGAAGTTTTTCCGGGAAGTTCTGTTGGGTCTACTCTTCCTAATTTCACACTGAAAGTAATTCGTTAAGCATATTCGGTGGCATTTTCGGAATATGAAACTAGACCTTTTTTCTAATTCTCAAGACTTATACCACGACAAAACATGAAACCCTTGCCATAGCAACCCAAAAGCAGTAGCAAATCGATTAGACGAATGACTTCGCCCAATTTCTCCGAAGTCTGAATTCTTTCGGACGAAATTTGATCAACACTGTTAATTTGTCGAAAGAGAGAATATATTCCACTCATTAAAGCAACTGAAAGAAGTGCAATTGGTAAATATCGAAAATTTCAGGGTATGATATTTAGATTTTTCGGTAAACTCCAGGGCCAATTGGCTATGACAATCCCCAGTGCAGTGAGGGTGATTTTAAGAGTGATCACACGCATTCATGGCGTATTTATCCCCAACCCTTGGAGCATACGAACACTTACTCTAAGCTTTAATAGTACCAATATTTTCTGCACTCATCAACTCCACAAATGTAGTATTGCAAGGGAATCTTTAGGGATTCACCTTCTGCCGTATTTTTGAATATTTTTTCTTCAATATTATAAAAAGAGTCGGTAATTTCCGTCACCTCACCAATTCCTGCGTCAGGGCTTGAGTCTGCGATCTTCAAGATACGTACGTTGAGCAATGTTTAACGATTAGTCTTACGATAACCAGGCAGCCATCAATTAAAGGAAATTCTAAGCCTCTGTTTTTTATCCTCTTTGCCTCACACCATACTTCCTTGAGCTCGGCTTCACAGTGACGAAAGATATTCGCATGAATCACTCTACGGTCAAATAGTATCTTTTCTCAGGTAATTTCACGTAAAGATGCAACTCTATTAAAACTCACGACTTAATATCGCTTGTACTCATTTCCGCATGTTCAGGCGAAAAGTAATTGAAAGGAGTTTCAGCAGGACAAATGTACGCGTGATGCATCACAGTATCCAAACTCTACTCGCATGAATAAAAGTTTTCAAAGACCAAAATGAGAAAAGTGATATGGCAATCATTTCTGCGTTCCAAAACGATTCGAAGGATTGTGCACAGCATAATAGAAAAAGAAAAACCAATTATGCCTCGAAAATTCAACAGCTACCATTTACGAATTATAAAATTTGTGCAGTGTTGCTACAGAAACAGTGTAACAGAGAAGGGAAAATATCAAAATAATTGAACATTTTTCTATCTTGCAGTAAAATATTCGATTAAATTTCCGAGGGCGCGTAGGTTGAGTTGACAAAATACGTTTCATCGCGACGAAATTAAATTTAAATCCCTGTCGGCCCTTAAAAATGCATAGACGACCCTTCAATGGACCAAGCATCGAGGCGAAGATTGCGTCACAATGGAATGGCTTCCACCCGACTGACGCACGCGGGCAAGGGCTGCCCCCCCTCGCCCACTCCACTCGAGGGAAGGGCCGGCACCTTGCGCTCTCCGGGCGTCATCCTGCCACGCTATGACCTGCTCGAAATTCATACATTACTGGTGAGGCGAAAAAATAATCCTGGTTAATTGAAACGTCCTTCACCGCCGCCGCGGTGACCCAGATCCATCAAAGCACTTCTGCGTTGAGTTTTGACCCAATTATCACCGCTCACCACGGAGTCGCCAGAATCAGGATCGCCCAGGGGTAAACATGTACTGAATGGGCAAGGGGTCGACGGCGTGCTCTTCCAGGGTTTCCTCCACTTCAACTTCACGCGGAAAGCGCCCGTATTCGCACGAGTAACCCATACATATATCAACACGTAGTTAGTCAATTGCCTGTATTTAACTGGAGCACGTGGAGTGGCAATTAAAAAAGTGTCTGAAATATATGTTCAAATTTTCCACTTTTATGAAAGTGTTATTAAGGAATTAACCAGGTGAGTTATCGTTGTAATCGATAATGTGTCATTGCGTGACAGCGAGGAAGGCAATGGTCAGGAGAGAGAAAAAATGCAATGTGATGTTTGTAAAGAGACGATGGATATTCTTCTCAAACGAGAATTTCTCAGGAAGCGCATATTTGGCAGCGTCGAGTTTCGCGTAAAAGGCGTCGGGCCCTGCCACGCCCAATATTCTTATCGATAGAAAACATTTGCACGTCGTTATCGGAATCTTATTGGAATCATCGGAATGTTATTTATTCAAACTGTCCACCGCGGTTCTCTACACGATAAGTAATATGTATATGAGAGAGTGCCGTTTGACTTTCAATCAATCCCCGCTCCTCCGCTCATCACTCCCGCCCGCACTCCATTCCAATCCTCGGTTTGCCGTCGTGCCGGCACTCGGCGATCCGGGACTCTCGCGTCCATTCCGGCAATCATACTTTTGAGGGCAACTTCGCATAATTGGAAGAGAGAGAGAGAAGCCGTCGCGCATCGGAGCGTGGTGCGCAGGCCTCCTCTCCGCCCCCTCACAACCAAAAGGCCCGCCTCTCCCTAATGGTGCACTTTTCCACACACCGAGGTCCACTCCTCGATATGTTAACACGTCACCGCGGGCATTACCTGATGATGGTCGGTGAATTGAGCTGACTTAGGAAGGACCTAGTAATGAACTCTAGCCTCGGAAATTAGTGCACCATTTCAAATCTTATGGGCAACGAGAGCTCCGTCGCTGAACTCCAAAGAAAATTTTCGAAACTTTTCAAAGAATACCAAATGGCGATACTTAGTAAATTAGTCATTCCCAAGCGTATGAATAGCATTGGCATCTGGATACATATGCACGCAGCTTGATTGACTGCGACCATTGCCGCTTGGTTGATCACCGACCGTGTTTAGGGGTCTGGTTTTCGCAGTCTACCCACGAGAGGCAAACCACTTCGAAAACGCCAAAATTTTAGAGTTGTTCCCCACCCTGTTCTCTAGGAAGTACCTTTTCTTTAGTGGCCATTATGAACTGCCACGTCACTCAATTGCAATCAAATGGGGTGTAAATTATCCTATAGCTGAAGGTTAATGTATACAAAGCAAATATTTATTAACTCCCGATTCGAGTGAAGGACATGATATCTGGGGAACGGTGTTTGAGTCGGCTCTTCCACGAGACATCCGCCAGGCGTCATTATTATTTATCCTTATTTCCGCCCAACTTCACGAAAGTTCATCTGAATTCCATTCGAAATACTTTTGGTCTCTCGCGTTCCCCCAAGGAGGAGGCAGCATCTGATGTCTTGCATATTGTGTAGGAACAAATATTTTCCCCTTTCGTTGCCCATTGACTCGCCCCTCGACGGCCGTCCCCACCTCTCCAATCGCCACTCTCCCAGAAGGCCGCTCGGCCTTTGGGCGGACTGACCTTCCCACGCACTCCCAAGTCCCAGGGGCACACGCGGGGGAGGGATGGGACCGACGAGCCTCATTAATTCACGGCGGCTTTAACACTCGCCGCCGCCTCGGGTTGTGGCGATCGCCCCGAAAGCTCCACCGCAAGACATTAGAACGCCGGGAAGGGTTTACGCGTCTCCCGCTCCCATGGAAACGTAATGAAGAGCAAATGGTCCGCTGAATAGTTAAACGTCGCTGGCGCCTCTCTGCAAACGCCACTGCTTTCCGAGGGGATCTTGATGCTCGGCTTGCCCTTGGGCGGCGAGTCCCCCACGCTACGTACATTCGTAAATAACCAATGCAAATGTCAAGTTTGACTTTCTCGCGACGTTCCGCATTGAAATTTAGAATCGACCTTTTTGCCGAGGGAGAGAGCCGTTAATGTTTCGAATGTGTTCCACTCAAGCACTACAGGAGGGCTTCGAGCGAGTCGTCGGCGACGGAGGGCAAATCACGCGTGCGCCGACATTTTTTTAAAACTCTATCGAGGACACTCCTCGTACGAAAATACTTTTTTCGGTGCGAATGGTGATAGACCTTAGCAATGAGCTAAAACTTCAATCGCAACTTTAAATTTAGCCAACAAAATTTACGTCAGATTTAGCAGATTCTATAATGTGTGAATTTGCAACTATAAATGATATCACGTTCCTTCGGAAGTTCATCAGTCTAAAATATCTCCACCCACTGTCACATTATCCATTTCCAGGATTGGATGAGATTAAATTAGATGAGATTTTATGTGATTACTCGACGTTTCGCTCCTCTGACCCCTCAGGCTCCTGGAAACATCACCACGAGGCAGAAATATTTCCATTCCTACCCACTTTTTATGTCACTCTTTGATATTAAAGGTGAGTTACTCTCCATTTTATAATGTAAAAGTAAAATTTTTCTCTGTAAATCAGACGTTTCGAAGCAAATCTCCCAGCGAATGAGTTCTAATTTCCATTGAAAGCCCCATTTTATCGTTGCATTTACTCGATAGCCAATGGGCTTTCTCTTTATACTTATACGTATTAGCCATTTAAAACACTGAAAAACTTTCCTTACAGTGTTTCCCTGTCAAAGCACTAACGTGAAAATAAGTATTCCATCGAAAAAGCGAACCAGATATCTGCACAATTTATTTTCAACTTCGGAAGTTCGAAAGATGCGTAACAACTCGATGACTGCATTTGAGGCCATAGCGATGCATTCAGTCCTAGGTGAGCTTAACGATGGTGATCCACCTTGTGCAAAGGGGCACCTCCTACAGCTCCTGGGTGCGCCCAAAGGAATCGCCAAGCCATTGCTCTCTGCGTGGACACCATCGCGAGCCTCCGCGTTGATCGCACAGTAACGGCGGCGACGCATTCGGACGGGCGACCGCTTCGCCGCACGCGGTGCGCGCGTCGGGAGGGCGTCGAAGCAGAGAGGGGTCAAGGGGACCAAGCGCCGGCAGCAGCCCCTTCCCACCGCAATCTCTCAACAAAACAAAAGATCGTCACCATTCCACATTTTCCGGACGACATTTCATGCTTAATGACCAAAGATGGCAACAGACCACGGGCTCTTGATTTTGGGTGGGGGGAACCACTTACGACGAGTATTGGCTCGTCAGAAAGAGAATCATTTCCAATAATAAAATGTCAAGATTCAATGGCAGAGGTATTTTTGAGGAAGGGCATGAAATCAGAGGACGTCCAGTGCCCACCACCTCGGGTTGATTGACATAACCCAAACGGTTGGCCGTTGCCTTTCCATTATTCCCGGATATCCCCCAATTGTCCAATGAAAAAATGACTCAGGTACACGGTAAAATACAGACGCAAGTACGGCAGCCATAATACAATTACTCATTCAAGTTTCATGGTTTCTCAGTAACTTCTTGTAAAATCCGAACCTCGTGTAACCGCAAAATACGTCGAGGAATAATATAATATAATAGAAGAGGAAAGGCAAAGAAAGGTTTAGTTCAAGCGACCACCCCATGCAAAACAGCACGGACTGAACCACTTAAGCTGGCAAAAGGGTAGACTCAGAGTGGGTGAGCCATGATAAGAGCACCAACGGCCCCGAACGAGCACCACACGCGTGCAGGCGAGAGGAAGAGGCGCATCGAGGGGAAGACTGCTGCAAGGGGAACACGTGAGCAGGAAGTCACGCGCCTGCAGTGGTCAAACCAACAAATGACGTCACCTCAGCCCAATTCTCGCTCACCGTCACTATTTCAGTCGACAAAATAAGTGAATTTATCTCCATAATCGCCAGGAAGAGAGAGAGAGAGAGAGAAACAGGGGGGTGGGGGGGGGGGGGACGGCCCAATGGCGAAAGGATGAAGCCCCTCAAATTGTAAGTCTCCTTTCCCGAGGATGATTACGCATTAAGATGGCGGACATTTTTTCAGCTCAATACGAACGCAATATATTTTCCGCATCTTCGCACTTACGCAATACATCGATAATAATACAATTATATCGTTAGTCAGAGCGAAGAAGCCACACCGTTTTCACTAAGCCAAGAATTTTTATCCACCATGCCGTAAACGTTAGCGTCGCCTAGCGGCATTCAATTTCAAACGTCAGAATTGCACGCATAACGAAATGACGAATGCTAGAGCACGCACCACGCCGAAATTGTAAATTTGAGGAGCGCGAAACATTTTCATTTGCTTCGTCAAAAAAGAACGAATATCCGAAGGAATCTGATACGAGACGAAAGCGTCCGAATGCAGACCGTCAATGACAAAAGAAAATGCTCAACGCGACTCTTTCGTTGAATGTGCGCACGTTGCTGTAGGCGAAAGTATTGCACACGCACAGAGCCCCATTTCAGAGCCGTTATTGACTTCGAGTACTTTTATTCCTTACGTTTCAATCACTCTCCCTTGCATCCATTTCCCAAATGTTTAAACAAATTTTGTCCAAAAGATATATTTTGAATTTCGTATCCAGACACTGTCGAGAAAAATGATATCTTTCATGATGTGGGGTTTTGAAGCGAGGTGAGGAGACAGAAATGACTGTTTTACTCTCCACTCTGTCCAGACGGAGACAATTTACTATCAGTTATAGAATATAAGATGTTTGGTGGCCACGTGCATACCCACGTTCTCTCTCCATTAAACAGACGGAGTCAGAATTGCCAACATGGAGGCGTAGCAGTGGCGAAGAAGCAAAAACGGATAAATAAAGTCCCTCTTCGACGTATTTGTCCCACATATTTTTGGCATTGCTCGGCCGAATTGTGTTTTCACCTCAATGGCGAGAAGGAAGTGTGGCGTTTGTGACCTGGATACGAAATGTACGAACCATGGTACGAAATCTTTAGCAGCTGCATTATGTACTATAATAAAATTATCGCGCATGCGCTCAACATCAATCAATTCCATTCCCATTGATAATGACACCTACTTCTAATTAGCCTGGCATAAATCATAAACGAGAAAAACTTAATTATTTAACTGAATATTGCTACAAATGTGCTAATCGTCATCATTTTCTACGTACATGGGATCTCTACTATCGTAGATGTGTCGAAAGGCGCCATGGGGCCCGTAGTTTAACGTCCCATCCGACGGACGTCGTACTCAATCTTAGTGCTCTCCACGAAGCACCTCAAGTAGGGATCGGGATACCACTGAAAAATATTTGTTGTCTCTCAAAAAAGATTTGAACCCAGGCCCTCTCAGTGGTAAGCCTGTACGTTAGCCACCGCACCATCCCGATCCCCTGGAAATACGCCCCTATAACTCGAAGACGCATTCAGTTTTCCGATACGAAAGAGACAAGAGTATCCAAATTACAGTTTTGTAGGTTCGTCGTAGTGCCATGCATGCCAATAGTGCCATGTATTCAACCTTGGCGATTTATCAAAGATAAAAGTTATTCCATCATCATCACGAATTTCGCGTCATTTAAAATGTTCCAGATCGTGAATTGAGTTTTGTTATCCGTTCATAGGAAATAGCAGAATCCATTCGGGGAGGTTCGGTTTGCCGAATGGCGAAGCGGCGACCTTCGCGAGCTGGGCGCAGCGCCGAATGATGGCCCTCTTCCCCGCCAGAAGCCTCCCTCTTCTCCCGTGTGCGCCAAATGCACGCCTCTCCGCGCTTGGCGTCGCCTCCCTCCGCCACGGAATACCTCGCCTCTTAAGTCAGCAAACAAACCCAGAAAGCCTAGCCAGCGGCGAGGACTGACCAACCTGCATCACATCTCTCAGAACGCCTGGCACTCGAGAACATGTCCTTGGCATACAATTTGAACATTAAAATATGGCAAACCAAACTGAAGGATGGCAATCCGGTTCCGCAATAAAGGCTATGCGGTTTTCGAGAAAGAGAAAGTCTAAGCCAAATATTAAAATAGGGACTTAGAACAAGTGGAACAGTTTACGTATCTCGGAAGTTTTTTGGACCCAAATGGCCAAGTTAGCAGGGACATTTGGAAAAGATTTGCATTAGGCAAAGAAGGTTCCTAGGGGAGGAGGGAATTGGCGACATGGACATTGAGTAAGAATGTTAAGATAATGTCGTTAAAACTTGTATACGGAGAGTGGTTTTGAAAACAGGGTAGTTGAAGCCGGACGATAGACATAGACTGGAGGCTTTTGAAATGGTGATTTGGAGAAGGATGGAGAAGGTGAAGTGAACAGAAAGGGAAACAAAGGAGGAAGTGCTGGGTATGGTGGTCGAAGAGAGGGGATTGCTGGGAGAAATCATAAGGAGGCAGGAATAATGGATGCCAAGTATATTGATTGGCAATGGGATGTTAAGAACTGTTATTTTTTGGAGGGGAGAAAGTTGGGCAAACGAGGAAGGGGCAGGAACAGGGTAGAGATGTTGGACGGGATGAAGGGAGGAAGAAAGTACTCGGAGATGAAGGGAGACTTTTGTAGCGTCGGATTTCAGATTGTGTCGTTTAAGAGAGGCAAGGAAATTGTCGCCGTATCGTTTGGTATCTTGTGTCCATTCAAAACTTACCTTTAGCAGTAGTTTACCGATAATAAGCGTAATACTGGATAGTTGACCGTTCATTGGAAAAGTGTTTAAGTGTACCAAACATTTATGTAACACGTATCGGGTGACCATCCTCATGTTCAGTCTTCTTACAGCACCTACGAATGCCACTCTCCTCTGATCCCATTCAGCTCCTAATGACTCTGTCCTTGTATATTTTATTGATTTATTTCATTTATTAATTAATTTGCTAACACCATACTATATCATTTACTACAGATAATCTACCTGTATTTCTCAACTCCGACGGACAAGGTTTCCGCGCCACGCCGAGGCATCACGGTTGAGATGACTAACAAATGTTATGGATAATCAACTAGAAATATTTTTCAGCGAGACTTCAAAAGCACAATCAATAGAGACAAAAGAGAACACTTTGACGTACTTTCAAATCGTGCTGCAAAAGATGGAGGTGGTGTGACCGAAGTATTGGAAGCAGTACGTATTCGCATCCACGGCTCCTGTGCACTGGATTGACTAACACTCCAGGAATAAGTGGAAAAATTGTGCTGGGCAATTGCACACATTCCTTTAATTATTTTTAAAATTGTCATTGTAGAAAATAATAATTGTTCTCTAGATGATAATTGTTACATTCTCCATACTGAAAAAAACAAAAGCAATAGGGCAGGTCTTAATTTTACGACGTCAATCCTCTTTCGAAATCTCTCTCTGTTCCCAATAATATTCCAGAATGTGGGAATATGTCTTCCACGCCTATTGCGATTTCAATTCTTGGGGGGGGGGGGGTTATTCGTATTTCGACGAACATTTAATTTTTGCCAGGCCGAATACCGTCTCACGATGATCGCGGTAGTGATGTTTGTAGTGCATTCACTCCAGATTATTGAACGCTCACGTAAAATATATATCAGTGCGATGATCATAATTCGACCTGGCGATAATTATAGGGGATATCGAGCAAAAACCCATTTAGCGAACATATTTTAAGCATCGAATATTGATAACAACGTCCAACGATTATACGAAAATCCACCTACCACAGAGGTAGAACGTCCTCGTATTTCCGTTTCCGTCACAAGGACAGTCAGTCACTCATTTGAATACGCATCGTACATGCAGAATATGAATCGAATTGCCAATTTATCGATCCTAAGGTGTATCGACTATGAAGTCCCAACCGCAAAACCGACGATACTATACGGCCCTCAATATATAGATTTCCTAGAATTAACATTTCGGCCGTTTTAAATGGAAAACATACCGTAATGGAGTCGTTAAATGGCCATAACACAAAGCTCTCGAGTGCGTAATCGCTAAAAGAAAAAGAAATTACAAATGAATTGCACTGTTTGACACACTGTTTACTGGGAATTGGGAAGTCCGTTTGGTTAAATTTTGCATCAAAGTTCACAATGAGAACTTTCAGTACTGAGAAATATTATTCCCGATTCCAAAAAAAATCAATAAATTTCGCCGGTGACTCATGAATCAATAAGTTTCCCGAAAAATATGTTTTATCTCACACATTTCGCGTCATCGATCTTCAACCATTTTTCTACGAGACACTACAACACAGGTTCAGCATTATTGATTACGAGAATCAATACGGGAAAAGTTGCCGTGATTATTTTAACCTGCTTCAAAAAGACACGATGGAAATATCCTTTCATGATCCAACTATTGATCCCTTAATTATTCACGCAAAGCCATACTACAGCGGATTTCTCTTGGCTGAATTCGACTTGCGTATTTCAATTTTAATGCATAAGATACCTTTATTGCCATCGAATGAGAAGCAGCCAAGTACCGAGGCATTACTCCACCCCGGGGAAATAATGGCGACACACCGCGATGGGAAATCTAATCTCCCCGGGGACTTCGAATTCCGTGGTCGACAAAAATTTCAAAAGAAAACGCCGATACTAGCTTTTTGTTTTTACGTTCTTGCGAAGCCACTCGGCGGCCCTGACCTTCATTCATCCAGGGGTCCGAATCCACTGAAACGGCCGGAGTGACCCTAACGTTCCAGGGATGGACGCGGGTGACTGGTGGCCCTTCGAAGCGCTTAATCTAGTCCAAATATCATCGCAGATGGCACTCTTAGGGTTCGCCCAGAGTAGCACATTTATCAAAACACGCCCCGCTGTTTACGTTCGAGAAACTTACAGTTCTGATCCACTAATTCCGAAGTGGCGTCCAACTCCCGGGACAAGGGTAAACTCTCCCCTTGAAACGGGAGGAAAGCCCAAAATACGGGGGGAAATGGGCGGTTGGAAGTGAACACACTCACATGCATGCACGCACACACACACACACACAAACACACACACACACACAGATTCCTCCATTGAGCAGGCCTCTGACTGGCTTAAGAGTCATGGTTTGAGTCTCGCCGCGGAAAAGACAGAAGCGATACTTATAGCACGCACCAAGGCCAGGAGTAGTGCCACCTTCCTCGTGGAAGGAAAGGCAATACAAACGGCGGATGCGATGGGGTATCTCGGAGTGACCCTTGATGGAAAGCTCCGATTCAAGGAGCACCTCCAGAAGGTAGGAACCAAGGCATCGAAGGTGGCAGGAGCACTTGCAGGCATCATGCCGAATACTGGAGGACCGAAAGAACCTAGGCGGCGACTACTCGCTTCTGTGGTTACCTCCATTATCATGTATGGCGCACCAATATGGTACGAGGCAATGAGCAAAAACAGAAGTTATGGAGCAAGCTGTAGACGAGCTTACAGAACTGCGACCCTCAGGGTTACACGAGCCTACCGTTCAGTATCCTGCATTGCTCTATCTGTGGTAGGAGGACTTCCTTCCTTAGATCTCCTGGCATAAGAACGCGCCAGGAATTACCACGGATCAAGGCGGAATACAGGACCGGACCAAGCCACCGACATCAATGGTCTTCGGCACTAATGGAAGAGTGGCAGCTAAGGTGGGATGAAGCTATGGTGGTCCGTTGGACTCATAGGATTGTCCCAGACGTCTTAGCATGGATCAGCAGAGGACATGGCCATCTGACATTCCAACTCACCCAGGTACTTACCGGCCACGGCAACTTTCGCAGTTTTTTGCACCGCATTGGGGTGTATGGAAGTGCGGAGTGCCCGGCTTGCCCACGTGAGGACGAGAGCGTAGAGCATGTCCTGTTTCGGTGCCCAAGATTCGTCGAGGCACGAGGCTTATTTTGTGGAACTTGGCAGGGCCCTATGACACCAGAAGGGCTAGGGTCCTGTCTACTTAGGTCCGAGTCGGATTGGAATGCTGGGGTCGCGTTCGCATCAAAAATTGTAGAGGGGCTGAGTCGCCTACGGCGACAGGCAGAAAGGAGGATTGAAGCGGAGTCAACTGGAGCTTGAAATAGCATCAGGAGTGGCCTGAAGGGCATGACTGCCCCACCGAAGTAATGCGTAGCGGCGGTTTCCGGGGGGCAGGCAGTAAAGAGTTGGGAGTTCAGTGGGTAGGCCAAGGGATGGACACCGGTGGCAGAGCAGTGCCCACCCTAGGAGAGTCCCACACACCGTAAGGCCCGATGACTTGCGATGGTGCGTAAAGCATTCTCCAACTCTTCGGGAAAAAACACACACACACACACACATACATACATACATACATACATATATATATATATATATATATATATATATATATATATATATATATATATACACAAGGCATATTCACAAAGTAAGGGCCGTTTGATTATATTTAAATATTGGCGCTTCAGAACACAGTTTTACTCCTGCAGCGCCATCTACTGATTCATTGAGAAGCTGTAGCAGCATTTGTTTTGTTTCAGAAGTCGTTTGCTTGTCCGTGCATACAAACAACAATGTCCGCGACAATCGTTCATTCCGCCAGCTGTGAAGTGCATTGTTCTGCCATATGATTCTTGTATGCAAAAGGATTGTCGGCTGCTGAAATTCATCGGGAGTTATGCCTAGTTTATGGACCTACCGTAATGAGTGAAGGAAAGGTTAGACAATGGTTAGCCGTGATTTTAAAAATGGGCGAACAAATGTCCATTTGCGAATATCAAAGTGGCAGGCCCAGTATTCTGACCGATGAAATTGTTTCGCAAGTGGAACAAAAACTGCGATGTGATATTCCATTGACGATTAATGGCCTGGCTGAACAATTTCCTCAACTTGGACGCACTACTATCTACAATATTGTCACGGAAAACCTCGGATACCACAAATTGTGTGCAAGGTGGGTACCGAAAAACTGCTGCCAAAACCAATGAGAAAATTCAAGATTTTCGTTGGGAACTCTTGGACCACCAACCGTACAGTCCTGACCTTACACCTAGCGACTACTGCCTCTTCTTGCGCTTGAAACAGTGGCTCAGTGGACAACGTTTAGAAACCGAAGAGGAACTCAAGGACGGCATTGTCGATTGGTTCAACTCTCAGTCGGCGAGCTTCTATGCAGAGGGATTAAAGAAGCTGGTGCAGCGGTACGAAAAATGCTTAGAAGTGAACGGCGATTATGTAGAGAAGTGAAGAAGGTTTGTAGCTAACTGAAAGTGCCAATAAAACTTGTTTCACATGAGTGTATTTTCCTGTGACCAAACGACCCTTACTTTATGAGCATGCCTCGTATGTGAAACTTGATTAAACGATTTATTAACAGAAACAGCGAAAGTTTTTATATATTTGTGTCGCGGCTGAAAAGCGTTCTTTTTCGAAGATATCTATATACACACATACATACACATTCATGCATGAGGAACTGATCGGGGGCGATCGATGTGACCAAGGACAAGTGGGGTGAGAGGGCCTTGGCAGGTCTCTTAAGTGGTACACAATGAGCCAGAGGACGCGATACGGACAAAAGTTTCCCATAAATCGAACAATTGCAATAGATTAACACATAGTTTCGAAGGAACAATTTTTTTATTTATTTGAATTTGAGCTGTTTCAATAAAGAAAAAAACCAAGCGTTAAATACATGTATGCATATAAATGAGGTATTTTTTGAGAGGGCTGGCGCATCGAGAAAGTGAGGGAGAAAGAGGAGCCATTTCATAAGGGACTTTCTATTTGGAACTATACGATTTGAAATGAAACGGAGATATATCATAAAGTAACTCGTAACTCCACAGCACATAAAATAGTGTTCCGGAATTCAGTTAAGCACACCAAAAGTAGAATAGAAAACATTACGTTTAACACACAAAACAATCCACCTCACGTCACTACTCTTCCAATGTCCAACTTATGTCCAACCAATGGCAACCCTGTAAACAATAAACTATCGTTCCATGAGTTTTTAGGATTGACCAGTTCGCTCATTAGAGATATATTGTATTAGATTATTTTACTGAAATTAATGTCTACTTTGTTGGGATCATCATTTAATGTCACCTGAGCGTATCGCTAAATGACGACGGCAAATAAATTTAGATGAAAATACGCATGCATAAGATGCGTTGAAATACTCAGTGTCCTCTCTGGATTATCAAGAGAGAAAACTTGGACTCAAGCTATTTCGAATACTCCGAATGAGAATCGACATAAAATTTCAAAACCGTGGCGAAAAAAATCCAAAGCAAAGTCAGTTGATTGAACAGATTAAATACGAGTCCTTATGAGGGATCGAGATGGTGCGGGGGCTATCGTACTGACTTCCCACCCAGAGGGCTTGGGTTCTAATCCCGGCGGTGTTGAATATTTTTCAGAGGTATCTCGATCCCTACTTGAGGTCCTTTGTGGAAGGCACTTTGAGTGAGTACGCCATCCGTCGGATGAGACGTTAAACTGACCCCTTGGCGTCTTTCGTAAAGAGTAGGCTAATGCTGACGCCGGGTTTCTCTCCACCCTTCCTTTCCTGCCCATCCCCTATGGCGCAAATGACCTCAGTTGTCGGTCGCCTCCCCTAAATACTACTTCTAGTACTACTACGAGTCCTTATTCTCACAGACGGTTTCTCCTCGGGCAAAAACAGCGGACAATGGTAATGGGAACATTTAAGTAACAATTACGACGTTAGGGTCTGTGTGCGTATGATGAGCATAAAGGTTGGTAGCAGACGTCGCGCTGAAACTTCCATTTTGAGGTCGCTGAAATTTTCCTCCGAGAGAGAGCGAGCAAGGGCGCCGCGTACCACACTCTTGCGCGGAATCCCCCCCGTTAGGTCCCCGGAGATCGAGCTGGGAGTCGGGGCGCGCGCGGGAGAGGCGCAGCAGCTCGGGGTCAGCAATCCCGCGTCCTTGGGCATCGAGCTCCCCTCGGCATGATCCGCATACTTGATGCAATTTATACGCGAATGGAAGGATAAGCGCAAGGGCAGCGTCTTCCTTCTTCCTACTCTATACGGCAGCGAACAGGGAAATCGGTTCTTCGCGCAATTACGAGCATGCGTGACCTTACCTAGAGGTCACTTTCAGGGCTCGTGCTTATAAGTAACCTTGATTGGGCCAACGAAGTCATCCCGAAGCATAACCAACATTATCGCTCCAACGTCTTCACAGAGATCCTCATAGTTGATCATGAACTTGGTTTCACTAGTGTCGTACCCTTTACGCCGGGCGATTGAAAGATATTTATAAAAAAGAGGACTTCCATATACTTTTTAGGTTGAGGAGAGTGACTTTCTTTTCTTACTTTCTTCCTTACTGTCACATCGCCTGATCCTTGCATGCTCCTTCCGCTTCCGTCATTTATACAAAAACAGTTTACCCTGGCCTCTTGCGGTGCTCACAACTCTTCTTTTTCCCAGGGGTCCCGTTGAACGGACTCACCCCGACTTACTGCTCCATCTTCGCCTCCCTTTCAGACCTTCCCTGCCCTTCCGCGCGTCTCTTTCGCGATTCACTGGCTGCCACGTCATACTCGCCCGTCACAAGAACATGAATCCTCTCTCTCCGCAACTCATCAATTTCACTTTTCAAACAAATACATCTCAAGACAGCCCAAATCCAACGCATGTGTCGGCATTCAAGCTCACGACGTGCGCCTTCGATAACTCAAGGTTGATTGGCGTAACATAATGCGGGGAAGCCTGGATGCACTGTCGCTCTTTCCGTCCTTGGACGCAACCACAAACGAATTGCAAATCAAACGCGTCGCCAAGCATTGTAGCCGCGTATGAATGCCGTCTCCGCGTCTATTTATAATCATCCTTCAATGGTAATCACCTTTATCATCTCGGACATCCGCCGCGCTCCTTGTGTTCCCCGTCCCTCTCCCCCGCTCCCAGCCAATCCCATCCATTCGCTCGACCCGAAAGGCATGAGTGGCCCAATCTCCCTGGATTGGAACTACACCCGGTGTTCCGGTAGCCATTAGACCTCCGCCACCACGGCGCGGGAATTGGCTCCGTACTGGAACTTGTTTCCCTAAGTACGAGTAATTTATGAAAATAGAGTGGGAAACTGAAACAGGTAAACTTGGCGCACAGAGAGTGCGACTCGCGGACTTGATCATGATTTCAATTCGCCATTTTTGATACAGTTTAGGGTATTATGACTCATTGTTAAACGCCTCAGTTGACCAGCTAATTAGACAGACAGTTTAATTTAAGAGATCTTACTATGACCATTTACTAAACATTAAATACGAAAATGAATAATGTTAAACTAAGGTTGTCTACCGCATGCAATTCTATTAAATTTTTGAAATTTCATAGCATCGAATTTCATGTTAACACGTGGATGTTTCATGAATGCGATTTACGATAATATTTTCTGTCCACAGGAACTACTGAATATAATTATTCCACAAAGAAATATTGTTTCGTTCAACGAGAAATCATAATAGCGACGAAGGAGCGAAAACATTGAGATGAGAGGTGAAAAGTTAGCTGATAGTTACACCTACCCCGACGTCATGGAAACCATGTGACTAGCTACAAAAAGATTCCCGCGTATTTTCAAATCTTCCGAATGTGCAGTTATAAGTAATACGAATACAGCAGGTGTATTTAAATAGAATTCAGATGTGAGCGTAAAAATCTATTGTGATGTCTCTCGTGTAACAAGACGGTCTTTCTTTGGGGAATAATTATATTTAGCAGTTCCTGCTTTCAATAACTATTACCATTAATCATAGCGATTTATAATAACCGTTCACAGGAATAATGCGACTCATCACTCCCCGATCGCTCCTGTGAACCCATGTCTGAAATTGTAATATCTTCTCTTGGAATCGAACGCCACCTTAAAGACACCAGCGCAGACAAAGCGCCAGGCCCTGATCAAGTCCCCGATCGCGCATGCAGAACGCGATGGTCTCAGAAATAGCTCCTTTCAAACAAATACATCTCAAGACAGCCCAATCCCTGTTAAAGCAACATTTGATAACTCCCTAAGTGATCGCACAATACCCAGAGACTGGAAAGTAGCCAATGTCACTCCTACATTTAAATAGGACGACAGATAAGATCCGAATAGTTACCGACCAATCTCTCTCGCATCAATTTCATGGAAAATCTAAAAGCGCATAATCATAAACTCAATCATGATAAATCTCGACTTTCAGAGGTCACACAAAAAAACTCAACTGGTGCTTCTCGTTCATGAAATTTTTGTCTCGGGTGAAAATAATGTTCAGGTCGAAGCATTATTTGCAATAGTTGTTAGTACATGCAGCTAGCTGGTATGAATTAGCGTGTAAGTTACAATTGTTTTTACGCTGACATATGCAACCCTGGGGTGTAAATTGGCATGAATTTGTTAGTTTTGCATGTTGTTTTATTCTAGTTTACGGGTGGTGGCCTGACACCCCCGCCACACGCCCTTGCGGCGGCTTCCAGGTTATTATTAAAATGTACATGAAAAAGATTTGGGATCTTTCGACTTATTAATCCATCAAGCTACACGCAATTGATGAGCATAAGTATCAAAGAGTATCGATATTTTGTTACGTTCAAAATTTGAAATTTGACTGGCAAAAATTAAATATGACAAGAATCAAGTGCCAATTTGGATTTCTTGTATTTTATTAGACCGTTTTCAACTTCCTAAAGAGAAACACAATGATTGACTAACTGTAAGTTTAGTCTTTATTGCAGTCTTCATCCTGAAACGAAACAAAATGGTGACTCCAGCAACTAAGGTCCAAACAGAGGGCCATGGTACTCTTTTTATGCCTATCTGGTAGTTAAACCTTGATATTGGCTCTATTAGAGCGTCAAAATACCGGCCCTAAACCTGAGAATGGTGAGCATGGCGAGACAGCTCGCAAGAAAGGCCGATCTAACCGAAAAGAAGAGATGTAAGAAAGAGTCAACCACCACTCCCTTCCACATCTACGTTAGTTGGTCACAAACAGAACATTTATCATTCTATCGTGTAACTTGCAGAATATGAGAGCGAAAGTGTAGACTCCAAACAAATATTTAGCGACTCAAAACGGTGTTGAAATCCGATACGAATGGACCAAAATTACTCGAAATCGCTCAAGAGAGAAATCTTCGAAATCAGAAGTTTATGGACAGATATTTATGAGTAAAATAGGTGGTAATCTTTACTTTAATGAGAATGCCATAAGCTTGACAACGGGAAAACTTGAAAACACGACACGTGTTGACAGGTACGCTTACGTATATATGTTTATATTTGGGGCGAGGTTGGTGTCTCTGGAGTTTCTTCAGCTGCATAACGCCTTGAAAGAGAAAGCTATGTCGGATAATGCTGATGCACGAGGCCCGTTCTAAGGAAATGAGGCTGTTTGATTAAACACTTGATTTTATTAGTAACCCCTTGAGCATGCTTATCGCCCTCGGCTGCCAATTCAACGCTCCCAACGTTTTTTCCAACTTTAGAATGCCGCCTGGAACGCTTCTTTCGCGATTGCCTTTTTGTTTGCGGTACAGTTTTGTTGTATGTCTTCAGTACTTTCAAATAAGTATCATTTAAATGTGTATTTCGACGCAGGAAATCGGAAAAGTCCGCTGGAGCAAGATTCAGAGAAGTTGGAGGATGCTGTACCGGTGTGCTGTGTTTGGCCAAAAACTCGGTCAATGATGCGTGCGCCGGTGTGTTGTCGTGATGAAAGCACCAAGACTTGTTTTCCTACATTTGTGGTCTCTTCCGTAACATGGCACGTCTTAACCTTCTCATAACATCTATTAAGGGCTGCCCATTCGCTGTTTGTCCTTTGGGGACATATTCATGATATATTATCCCCTCCAGATCGAAGAAAACGATCAACATCAACCTCACGCTCGCTCGCGACATCCGAGCTTTTTTGGGTCGCGGGGAAGATGGCCCCTTCCTCCACTGGGAAGACTGGCCTTTGGTTTCTATATCATAACCATAAGAGAGAAAAAATATAAAAAATGAAATGAGTAATGAATACAATAGTAAATTGAAATGATCTCTGATTCTTAAAATAATGGAAACACTCTTGAATCCACTAGTTGTGGGAAATAAGGATTTCGGTATTCCACCTAAAGACGAGGAACTCCCTCGAGGCCATGAGAAAAGAACGACACCTTTTTCCATGGACACGATTCGGATCAATTCAGCGTTAATTGGCAAAAATCATTCGCATCTGTTTCCTGAATACATCCGCCATCGGCGCGGGAATACGAGGAATACGGTCTCGAACAATGGAATGGGCAGAAGAAACTGGTGGTCACCCTTCCAGGCTTCCAGTGAGGCCGGGGCATCACCTGGTCGGTTAGTGGGGAAATGGAGGGTGGCGGGATGCCTCCACGGAGGAGGAAGGGAAAGCGGCGAGTGCGTGCGATGCGGCCCAATGAGCGCGGCCCGCCGATCCTCGGAGAGAGAGTCGAGGAGGGAAATCGCGGGAAAAGTAGTCGAGAAACACGGGGACAGGGATGGGCGGCAATCGCTGTATCTGATCGACTCGGGACATTACACCGTGGCGGTGACGACACATCGAATATCGAGTACATCGAAAAATATCGAGATAATGGAGTGAAATCAACCATACTGGAAACATTGAGCAGCGACGGCAATCGACTAATTGATATGTATCGACCAAAATCGTCAAAATCGAAGATTTCAGCATGATGACTATCGACTATATCGTCCATATTTTACCGACCCGACCCTCGACACATCAGCTCCTAGGGTTTATCCACATCGACTCGGTGGATATGAAAGATCTAACCAACCCCCCCCCCCCCAATTCCATAGGCGAGGGATTTCCACCATCCGTTGGGCTTAGTATGCATTGGGTGACCACCGCCTTTCAAAAACAACCTTCGGGTTCAAAGAAACTGCGGGAGATGCCGCCACAGTAACTTCTAACGGAGTAATCCGATAATATGCATTGCAATGCAACATTTCCAAAGTGTAAAAATCCAATGGCAACATCATTATTATCACATAATCATCCCAGTCAAGGCGAATGATCCGAACACTTTGGAATTTCTGCATTTTTACCTCCGGGTTGATAATGGCGGATTTGAGAGAAACCTGCAGATCGCCATGTCACAAGCACACCCCTTCCACTCCCGAGGATTTTGCTGAACTCGACGTTCGGGTCGAGCCAGCCAAGAGGCGCCTAAGATGGGCCACGCAGGAAGGGGCACTGGTGGAGGCCGAAATGGAGAGGCACTTATCCCGTATGACTTTCTTTGGCTATTTCAGTCTATTAGCTCGTACTTATTCGCTCTAATTTTGTAAATAGAAGGCCACCGTTCGCGAGCACCCGTGCACAGTCTTGCATACTCGCGCACCGCCGCTGCCGCTCTTCGCCCGGCGCATGCGCACTTCACCCTCGCTGGACGCATCTCTCCCGGTGGAGCGCGGCCCACCATTATCCGAGATGGATGCGGACCCACCGTCGAAGTGAAGGCAGTTTCCGAATGATTCGAAAGCAGGAATGTTGCAATGCACTGTCACTCCATTGGTAAGGTGATGGCCACATTGGCGGCATCATTTACGAAAAAAATAATAGGTTATGCAAAAAAATAAACATGGTGTAAAAATGATGATAAGCATATAAAGAGAGTATTGTTTGCTTTAATTAAAATAAAAAGGATTATTTAAACGGCTGTTCTCCTTTATGAAAGAATAACAATTTCAGCCAATACCCTGCATATAACCCAATCATACCGTTCCCAATTGGAGGTGGAAAATTAAAAAAAAACCTGATTTCATGTTACGAAAAAAACCCTATGCAAAAGGGAAGATGTCCTAGGGTTACAAATGAGGATGGAAAGGAGGCTAGAAGTTTAAGGCATGCAACGCGAGGGAAACTGGCTTCACTCTACATGACGTTATTGAAGTGCAGTTGCCTTGAGATGAAATTGAATGTGGGCTGGGACTGCTAGGGGTGGTTAATAGGGAAAGGGAGCGGGTGGGAGGGTGAGCGTTGCAACGTGGGGGGGAATAGGGAGGAAGTTGTAGGTAGAGGTGATGACATAGGATGTTGTGGTCGCTGGTGGGTGGCCTCTGGGACATTTAGAAACAAGGTTTGAGGAGAGAGGACTCTTCTGAATGGTGGTATAAATGCTGTTTCGTCAACTTGAGCATTTCGGGGAAGAGGGGACTGCAGAGGGAGACGGGGCGTGGCGTGCATTCGGAAAGAGTGGCGCTGGGATGTGGAAGGGAGGAATGTGAAGCGCGGTTTCAGAAGGCGCGGGAACACGGCCAATGAAGCAGGATGACGGACATGAATTGGAGGCTTTTCGGGAGTGTGCGGAATGGAAGAGGTGTTTATCGCGATGCTGGTCGTCGGGTACTTTTCGCCTTCTTACTTTCCATATCCTAGCTAGCACGTAATCGGATACATTTTTACTACACCCCAAGGTGCATTTGTTTGTTAGTTGACAGTATATGCATTTGCATGCATGTAATTTGAAAGGGTTTTTGCATGAATATATACGCCACTGTAGGTATGGGTTTACATGTATGTTTTGATTTAGCATGCGGTTTTGTTCACTTTTACGAGTGGTGACTTAAAACCCCCCGCCACACACCCTTGCGGCGGCTTGGGGGGTATTTATTATGTAGATGTATTTTGTTAAGAGATGCAAGGACGTTAGTCTGCGTCCATCTAAAACGCCCTTAAAAGGAAGGCTCTTGCAACGATTCTTGCACCAGTTTTAGGACATGCCTCCTTCCACAACGCTTCCTCTAACGATTGTTTTGACGCACCACTTATCGCTCCCCCCCCGACTCAGACCCACGCGCGTTAAAGGTGGCATGCATTCGGCTCCGAGGAGCATGCCCGGACCGGGACTTACGAGGTGGTCCCATTAGTACCCGGCCTGACCTAGAGATGGCGGCAGCTGTTTGAAAAATATCACTGTATTAGAAAGTATACAAACTATAAACCATATGCTTCAAGTTTTAAGACGCCACGTTGTTTAGTATTTGTTTGGCAGCCATCAGTAAATAACGCTGTCAGTGAATTCGTGAAAATTGAGAAAATTGGTCATCGTTATGTGGTACAACACTAAATATTAGAAAGGCCTCAGCTCAACCAATATAAAAGCTGAACTGGATTCTACTCTGGGTGAGTCTGCTCCTTCGTTTACAACAGTAAATATTGGGTGGCAAAGTTTAAACGAGGCCGTATGAGCTGTCAAGACGAGCATCGCATTGGTCGACCAAATATTGACGACTCCAAAAATGGTGAATAAAATCCACAAAGTGATACTGGATGATCGTCGATTGAAAGTGCGCGAGCTAGTAGGCATTTCAAAAAGCCCGGTATATCGCGTATTAACTGGAAATTTGGACATGAGAAAGCCGAGTGCAAGATGGGTGCCGCGTTTGCTCACACTCGACCAAAGCCAGGTGTTGAAGATGTTTCAATTGAGTGTTTAGCAAAGTTTTACAGCAATGAAGCAGAATTTTTGCGCCGTTTCACATGGATGAAACATGGGTCCATTACTTCATACCCGGGACAAAACAATCGAAACAATGGATTCAAAAGAGAGAACCGCCTCCAAAGAAGGCGAAGACCGTTTCATCTGCAGGCAAGGCCAGGGCATCGGTTTTTTGGGAAGCGCGTGGGATAATTTTCATTGACTATCTTGAAAAAGGAAGAACTATCAACGGCGAGTATTATGCGAATTTATTGCAACGTTTGAGCGAAGAAATTCAGCAAAAGCGGCCGCCCGCATTTGGCCAAGAAGAAAGAGTTGTTTCATCAAGCGAATACACCAGGTCACAAATCCGTCATTGCAATGGTCAAATACCCTGAGTTAAAGTTTGAATTGCCACCTCATGCTCCCTATTCACCAGATTCGCAAACTTGCAAAAATGCCTCGGGGCTCAAAGATTTTCCAACCGTGATGTCGGCAGTTAATGGCTATTTTGAGGAGCAAGACAAAGTATTAAAAGGGTGTCGAACTTCTTGAACATTAAGGGGAAAAGTGTATAAAGCTGAAAGGAGATTATGTTGAAAAATAAATACATTTTTTTCAAATTTTTGTGTTTTCTTTGTTGGGTCGGGTACATCTGGGACCACTCTCGCACCCCCTACCACGGGGGTACACATTCCTACTTCCCTCGCAGCTCCACTCCTGCCCATCGTCCCCGAAACCCTCGCACCACCCTCCCGTCCACTCCCTCCACTCTTGCCCTCCCCTCCTCACCTACACCCGTTAGTCTCACGCTCTTTACTTCCGTTGAAGTAGATCGCTGTGCCATTGAAATATTCAAAAACACAATCGCGACATTTTGTGGTTTGTGGCATTTTATGCCATAGTCACACTGGTGTATGAATATACGTATTATCGGTCATCTACCGGTTGACGTAGATTTTGGATTGACACAAGATACCAAACGGTACGGTGACGAATATCTTCTCTCCCAACAAAACACAACCTCCACAACAAGCCCCTTTCATCTCCGCATATTTCCTTCCTCCATTGATTCCATCCAGCCTAAAATTCTCCCCTCCATCACCGTCTTCATCACCTACATAATACCCCGCCAGCCGCCGCAAGGGCGTGTGGCGGGGGGTGTTAAGTCACCACCCGTAAGAGAAAATTCTACATCCCACTGCACTTCAATATTATTTTCATCTATTTTTCCTGTCTCCTGATGACTTCTCCCAGCAATCTCCTCTCATCATACCAAGCACTTCTTGAGGTCTTTTCCTGTCTGTACACTTCACCACCGTCTCCATCCTTCTCCACAACCACATCTCAAAAACCTCCAATCTACGCCCCCTATCGTCCAGCTTCAATGGCCATGTTCCATGTTACATACGTAACTACGGTTCACATCAAAGTTTTGACGAGCCTTTTCTTAACATCCTTACTCAAAGTCCCACTCATCAAATCTCTCCTCAAGTACCGTAGCCGGAGTTTGGTTTCGCCACGTCATTTGAAGACACCCAACGCGATAAAACACGGACAGCCTTCCGGCAACTCATGAGTTGTCTTCCAAACATCCACATAACATTTTTCGAAGGCACATTAGTAAAACTTTGCTCATCATCTATCATCTTTAGCTGGACATACAATGGGCTCCCTTTTCGAAATCTTTGTTATATTTTCGGCAATACCATGTAAATGCTATTTGTTTAAATTGACTGCAAATTTCGTTGCTTCCTGTCAATTTCTGACGATTGGGTTAGCTTATCACAATAAATATCGATTTTCACTTCTATAACAATTGATCCGGCGATGAACTCAGTATGGTCAGAGGACACATCATTACGGAAACCTCTGCGGTCAATTCCGATTTCCTCCACAACTTGCATGAATACAAATTACATTATCAAGGGAATAAATCCTCCAGGGCTGGAAGAGCCAAAAATAGCTTTTCGAACACCTTCACCTACTTCGTTAATTAACTTACTATTACAGGTAACACGAGCGAAATGAAATTAAAACATCGGTTCGGCGAAGGTTTGGTTTCAAAACATTTGAAGCGCCTCTGATCTTCCGGTCTCTTCGTCTCACGGAGAAAAGTTTGGTCCCCGAACGCAAATCGGCACCTTGGCACGACTGCTTGCCCCATCACCACTTAACGCATGCAGGCCCTCTGGGAAATAAGGGCGCCTTGCTTTCCTCCCCTGGCAAACAAAGCCAAGAAAGAATTATCACGAAACCTCTCTAAAGATCTCCATGCACCTCAAACAGCGTTTCATTTCAAATTATCATCATCACCTCTGGGTAGCGAGGAGTGCTTCATTCGAGGGCGTGAAGTCATTAAGACGAGTCTATGACGGAACTTATTACACTTGAGTGTCAAGAGAAACAGCGTCCTCTTGTTGACAAATTTTCCATCTCGTATCCACCCGATCTGGCCAAGGGGCAGGTCAGTGGTCATTGAGAAATATGACAACAATGGACGCCATTCCACCCGATATCTATCGATCGGCAAGTTACGTAACGGGTGCTCGATTGCCAATCGCCACGTGTTCCATCTCGAATGATTCGATCGGGACCACGGTAGACCGCATCGGACGGCCCTGCGAGCGAAAGGGCGGACGAGGTCCCTGCTGTGCCATGCCTCAGTCCACGGAGTGGTGGATCCCTGCCAAAACCAATTACGGGATTCATTCGGCTTGGAGAATTTTGAACGGTTGAATCCTTAAATGTATGTGCGCATCTTCTCGACTGCCGTAGTTAATGGTTTTTAATCATGAATAAATCATTAAGCGACATGTTCCTTGGAGGAGGCTTCTCATTATTCTTACGCTCTTCGGGTTGTTTTGATCAAAGCACCAAAACCACAGTTTTCAACCCGCAGGTGAAGAGGGCGTTGAATCAAGGAAAATCGATCTCAGAATTCCAACGAAAAATACACGCACTCGGAGGTCTTCGAGAGCCGATGCTTACGATTTCTACAGTAGTAGGAGTATTTAGGGGAGGTGACCGATAGCTGAGGTCATTTGCGCCATTAGGGATGGGCAGGAAAGGATGAAGGGTGGAGAGAAACCCGGCGCCGGTATTAACCTACTCCTCAGCGAAAGGCGCCAAGGGGTCCGCAGTTTAACGTCCCATCCGACGGACGGCGTACGCACTCAAAGTGCTTTCCACGTAGTTGGCCCAATTAGGGATCGTTATACCCCTGAAAAAGATCTGCCACCTCTGGAATTCGAACCTGGGCCCTCTGGGTAGGGAGACAGTACGTTAGCCACCGCCTCATCCCAAACCCCACGATTTCTACAGAAATGCAAGTCGGTTTACGTATGTTTGTGTGCGAGTGTCTAAGATATAACTGAAAACTTCCGAGCTGAGCAATATGAAATAAAAACATTGCGCTTCCGTTAAAAGAACTCGACAGATTTTTTCCTAAACCTAGCCATCGGGAGTGACGTTAAGGTCGCTTCGCCATTGTACGCATCCAATTTTCGTACCAAGAACTTAAAAATTGCGACTATTTTATCTAGGGTTTGGGTTGTCGTATCGTTGGGGATTCTAATCGTAAGGTGGACAAAGAAGACGGGATACATCGGACGACAGTTTGCACGTTTTCTCAGCGTAAGCATCAATCCACTGACATCACACCATAAGGACACTAAAGCCTTTCACAGTGAAGTATGCCTCAGAACAATTGAATTGGAAAGACGTAAAACGCCAACCCACAAACGTCGGTTCAACATTTCTCTTCGTCCTTTGACGGAAACATAATTACGCCTCGTTCATCTCGAGACCTAATCAGTCCACAAGCGCATTTGGTCGAACAAACATGCCAGCTTTGTACTATTTAAACTGTCATAGCGTCTGGCGTAATTGCTTGCTCAATATCTTCAGGGATTATTATTAATAACATTAATGCAGGAGATATTATACACATTTGAATAACACACATTTCACTTGATAATTTAGTTACTTGTGACTGCGCTACGCAGGAGGATGTCTTACGGAAAACAGAAGTCGTCGCTGGCGCCAACTTAATTTGAATAAAAACTAACATCTACTTAATTTGTGAAAAGTATGATAAGTTTAAAGTCGATTTAGAAGGAGCCGAGATGAAACAAGCCGTACCAATTGAAAATAATCCTATTCGCACGAGTAAAATGCTTCGTGGAGTATAAAAAGGACAAGACCCCTGAACGAAGGTATGAACTAGCCTCCAGCAGGAGAGGGTGCCCTGCGGAGAGCACCAGCAGAGGTCGAGGACGCGGTCAGAGAGAATGGAGACGGCGATACGGGAGACTGGGATGAGTTGCCACCCAAAACATCCGAATTGCATCACAGTTGAATATAAGTATTTAGTATTCCACAACCAACAAACATACGTATTTCTCATAGTGTAGTCATTTCTGGGTTCGATAATGGCGTATCCTGCAGTGACTGCATAGTCATTGATGCAATTTTCCAGGATTTGGACAACACGTTTCTATTGGTGGAACGCCCAATCAACCATTTTACCAGTAGAATTTAATGATTCAATTCAAAAATGGCATTTTTATCGATGACGGTGAATCTTGGAGAATGAGGAAAACCTCTTCATCGATCGCCATGGTTACGGATACTTCGAAGACCAGATTTGAGGAGAGACAGAAGGATAAAAGGGAGGACGAAACAAATGAATAATTCGCCAAGCTCATAGCTACCAATACGCACTTGTTATGGATAATTTTTTACGAAAACCGCTTCTATTGGACTGAGTCACCGAGCTCACTGCGACGGCATTACCCCTACTTGTTCCCGGGTGCCTGTCCTGCTGGGTACGATCGAGATCATTCTCTGAGGCAGGAATGGCAAAAGCAAGCTCGGTAGCATTCATCGGAAGGAATCTGAAGGGTGGAATTGGGCGAGGGAGAAGAGATGGAAGGGGGGGGGGGGAAGAAGGGGGGGGAAGGATAGCGGAGCGGGGACGGAAATAACAAAAGCCTCCTCCTCGTCTTTCTCTCCGCGCGATTCAAATTTGGGGCAGCCCAAATTGCAGGGTGCATCTCGTTGACCCAATTACGTCACGAAGGCTGATAGGAAGGGGGGAAACGGGCAGGCAGTCTCCATGTCTCGCTCATTTCGGAGGCTGGCTGGTTCGAAGTGGATTGGGGGTGGGACGGGCTGAGAACCCCCGGCGACAACAGCGAGAGATCTCGGCAAATGAGAGCACTGAAAAGCGTGGTGCAAATCAGACAGGGCTTCATCGTTCATCTTTTCAAACAAATGTTTCGAGTCGAAATAAAAAGAAAAGCACTGGGGCCAGGAATCGACTCCAATCTGCATTCGGCGGATGAATCCAACCATCGTTGGCATTTCGATCTTAGAATTGAAGGTTGATTGAAGTCTTAGCCGCTCCTCCCCTGTCCCTGCCGCTCCTTCGGATAGACCCTGGCCATTCCGACGCATTCCCCTCTTCGGTTGGCCCACGCACCCCTCGACCCCCTTGTCCCACGCGCCCTCCCATTACGATGCTCAGCAATTCATTCACGCATAACAACCATTATAAGATCATAGCAAGGGATGAAGAGTTTTGGAAACACCGCATCATGAAAAATAATATTCCTTTCAACCCAATTCATGTTCCTCTTTCTCATTAGATTTCGGAAAAAGACGTCGGTGACAATTATGGAGCAATGAACACAAAGGCCAAAATATCGATAAAATCATCAAATTTTTAAATCTCGTGCCACAAATTTATTCGACCTTTAGGCCGAGATACACCAGAAATTGAACATTATAAGAAAGTTGAGTTGTTTTAACTGCGTTTTATTCCGGGTCTCAGGCCATAAGGCATTTAATTCATATTATAAGGCCTGAATGAAAACCGACCAGCACGAAATATTTTCGTTTCTCCCATTTATTGACATTGTTACGCATAGTCGCATTTTGGTTCGAGCCCGGGTCTCTTTCACGAGATTTTCGATTTGCACCGCAGCCAACCGATACAGAGGAACGTGCTGGGACATTTTCAAGTGTATTAACTCAGTCGCAAATACCCAGGAATTTGTGTGCAGCCTCATATTTCTAAATCACTCCGCGCCTGCGCAGCAACAAGTAGCAGTCACGTGACTCTGCCATCCAAATCATCACGACAAAAAGACGAAATTCCAACTTATACAGAAGTTATTAATATTCTTCCGGACCCTATAACATCGATGGCTGTTCGGACATCGTCGAAAACGAAGCCGGTATTAGCGTTTGGCACGATACCATCCGAAGTTAAAATAATCTGTTTAATTCAAACTTAATTTCTTCGAGTATTGTGAGCCAGTTTTGTCCTTATTATATTTTTTTCACTACCCATAATGTCTTCCATTCCCGATCACTGATGCTGCACTAGCTAAAAGCAATCTTGGATTCCGTGAGGTCACCTATTTTCGCACCATAGGAAATTCAAAACGACTTGACACGGTCTAAAAATGACACAGGTGGGGACCGACAAAATTACGTCGGGAGCGGAAAAATGGCGCAGTGGATGCACTGAGCTTTAATGATCCTTGTCATTGTACGTGAAATATTATACGTTCAGCCTAATATGCCGTGGGTACCCGATGATGGTGCGTTCCGAAAAATAAACGCGCTCTACGGAATTAAATGCCGCGGGACATTCCAAATTCCTGCGTAAGTTCATTCATCCATGCGGGCAGAAAACCGAAAAATTAAAATATAATTATATGAAATCCATAATGAGTTTTTCGTGAACGCGTCCGAACTATCGACTCTTAAATAAAAGAGCCGACAGTACAATATTCTTCACGCGTCATTCAGATGGCATCGGCTGAGAAACGTGTTTTCCACGCTTGATTCAAAACGTAAAAATCAAAGCGCAAATACAGCATACGTAATATTCTTAATCTAAAGCAAATATATTTTGTTCTCATGGGTTCAACTCGGCATTTGATCTTATTTAGTTCCAAATATTTCGAGTCAAAATTAGTAGACTTATAATGATCCCAACTATTGATGGCAAACAGGAATATAGCCGTCTCCGTCATTATCTCGCTTGAGCATGGCGCCCGGGAGTAAAAAGGCGCATCGAATGGCAAAGAAGAACATGGAAAATTATGGCATTAATATACGTAATCTTAAGTCTTTTACTCCAAGATTGACTTCAGTTCCCTTGCACAACTCATTTTATGTGCGTGTGAGATAACAAGAAAAGTTGGCGCCTATGACCGTTTTACGACTAATTATTTCTGCTTTTAAGAAATTTAAGTAAGAAGAACGCCGCGATTAAACGTCTACCTCGTAAATCAGATATAACGCCTCTGTCTCTTCGTTTCAACTTAAAGCCTCTTCGACGGAGTGCATCAGCTTGAGCACCTCCCCGCGTCAAAGTGGCCCGTCTATTAAACGCACACACACTCAATCGCCCGCCAGGGGCGACACCTCTCGTCCCCAGACGAGCACGGAAATTTCCGTCGCCCACACGGACGCCAGCCAGCATGGGGAATACGTAATTACACTCAAACCTCCCCCCGCAGCTGCCCGGGGCGATGCTGCCATTTTTTCGCCCTCCCCCGGGGAAATATGCGGATTGACAAAAAGAAGTGCAGATGAGGGACCGGGAGAGGCGCAGCGAAACGGGAACTGAGATAGGCTGATGGACTGATTTGCGGTGAGCTCCAAACCGTCGAACTTGTCAAGAGCGCCAACAACGAGGTGTGACGCCGTTGGCCTCCCACGCGGAGAAGGGTCGTCCAACGGTAGACACTCACTGTTCAATTCATAACTTGTAAAAATTAATGTGTTTTCCAAAAACGTTGACCGTTTCCTTAACTCCACATAAGTTACATCTTGTGGAGCTAGAGGTGACCTGGTGATGCTGCGATAAATTGCTGATGCATGATTTATACCAGCGGTGCACCGCGGCGCTCCTGAAAGTGATGCCAGTCCCCCCTTAACTTCAACCGCCCCTGAATTATTTAGTTGGTCGCGCCTTTGTCGAAGGCGCCACCATATATTTTACAAGATGACATGTTAGAATGAACATTGACTCCGTAGTCACTAGCAAGGTACGTTAATTTGCAGACGATGTGGTTTACCGTGATATCCGTGATCCTGAGGACATATCAGCTTTATCGGATGACCTCAATGCTATAGAACGCTGGACACTTGGCAATGAGAATTAATCTTAAAAAAGGGTGTGGTGATGAATATTTAGAGAACCAGCAATTCCTTTCATAATGCTTATTGCATCGGGAAAAAGGAAATGGATTGTGTGGACTCAATGAAATACCTAGGCGTTACCTTCACTCACGATCCTTGCTGGGTGAAACATATGCGGGGAATATGTGAACAAGCTAGCAAAAAATTAGGATTTATTAGAAGAGTATGGAATTAATGTGATGAAAAGGTGAAAGAGAAATGTTATCTGTCGCTGGTTAGGCCTCGTTCAGAATATGCTGCAAGTATATGGGATCCTCACGAAGTTGGATCAATTGCCGAATTGGATCGCGTGCAGTGTCGAGGAGCTAGATATGTAGAACGTTGGTACGATAAACTTAGTAGCGTATCCAAAATATTAGAGCAGCTAGGCTGGGAATCACTTAATAGAGCGAAGGTTAAATTATAGATTGAAACTCTGGCATAAATTGGAATAAGGCCTCTTTAGCAGTGATGTTGGAAATGTATTATTACCCCCATCGTACCATGGTAGGAGAGATCATGCCAATGAAATTAGAGGGATCAAGAGTAGAGCAGGTAATTGAAGATGCCATTTTTTCCACGAACAATAAGGAATCAGAATAACATTGTCCGACCGCGTTAGACAGGAAAAGTATTTTGGGTCAAAATTATTCTTGTGTGTATTCATCCCCTGCCACACACACTAGCGGTGACTTGGGAATTGCGGTTTTTTTAGGCCTTTGAACGTGTCATGAAATCTGCTCGGAAATAAAATATCAAAATTCTAAAGGCTTTATTTTCCAGGTTTAAATTGAGGTCCGAGGGATTACAAACTTTCTTGCCTGGAGCAGATATTTTCTCTGTGATTTCACCAACTACGTGCGCTGGGAAACAGACCACATCACTTCCAAAACGTTTATATACTTCGATCCACTAAATGCCTCCCGTAAAAATTTGAGTGTTAGGTGTTGGCAACAAGAAACGTGCGCAGAAGCGAGACGGCCGTCGGCTCCGTGCATTCGACTGTTTTGGATGCACGCGTGTCTGGCTCGCCATAGATACGGATTGAATTCGAAATCGCCGCCTGATGTCTCTTCATGTCTCGTGCGAACGAGGTCCCGCTTACCTGGCTTGAAACTAGTTACCCTCCGAGCGAGTTAGCGTAAAGAGAAACGTCCTCGAACAGCATGAGTAACGTCACGCAATACAACGTTTGAACTTCACGGCATTTGTCTATTATTCAAAGACTATTATAGGACTTAAGGTGATGATATCTTGCGATAAACTAAATAAAAAAATCTATTTGTGCCATCAATTGAGTAATGACACTGCTCGATGGCTTACGCGTGATTTCAATGTTAATCATTATAAATTCTTGGAATATTTTATTAGCATTGCAAGTGTCGAGGTAAATATATTTCACTATTGATTTCCGATTAAAATGAATGCTCAACTTTTACCATCGAGGTACTTGACGCTTAAGTCCTTAGTGAAACGAAGCTTCCACGATGGGCATGAAGTGGTTTTGATAAAACAGGCAGTCCACCCCGAACCATCTGCAGAACGGAACGCAGGGCGTAGTTTGAACGGTGAACCGACTGAAGAGGAAACTCAAAATAGGACACGCTAATACAATTATGCCATGGGTCTCACAGATATTTCAAATACTAATCGTGACAGAAATCAGAAAAGTATCTGCATTGAACTGCTAGTAATGGCTACGTCACGTCTATTGTATTGAGTGCGCCGTACACAAAAAATATTCGCCCATCATCAATTACTGCGCGAAACCTAATTACGAAGGGAACTAACATGCCTACTATTTATTGGCATGCGGTTAGTTACGCTAAGTACCCTAAGAGCATAGCTATGTAATCCGGCGATCACAGCATACTCATTCCCTCGAAGTCGTCCACTTCTTTTCATCTCTCTCTGTACTTAATTTATATTGTTCACAAAAGAAGATGCTTTTCTTCTGTCAACTTGAAACGTCATGCATTAGGCATAAACTCTTTTCTCTCTTTCCTAATTCTTCAGTGGCATCAGAGATGGCATTGATTGTTGCCAATTCTGATGTCGGCGGCTTTTATGGAATAACTACCGATGCCATTTTTCGGTGCCGTTCGAAGAACAGCATCGGGCGAATCACAGAATAAACCCCCTGGTTTGGAAACAGTCGTCACTTTGGCACAGGCCAATGGCCTAAAAGGATAAGTTGACTGCGCTGATATATATATATATATATATATATATATATATATATATATATATATATATATTATAGAGGGAGTCGGTTCCGAAACAACTAATGACTCTGCCGGAAATGTGGAGCAATACGAATTTAATTTAATGAAGGGAGCGAATTCTCCGCACACGAGTAAGGCGCTCTTGGTCCTCGAGGTGGTCGACCGCGTGTCGCCGCGATGCCCTCTGGGACTGGCGAGCCACGTTCGACGCGCATGAGCGCATAACAACAACAGACGGCTTCTTTCCGTCGTTCGGAATTTGTATGAGTTCCAGGGATTTCAGACTCGACGGATTTTTCCAGGCACAAGAGTATTCTCCCTTTCAGAGATTTCATCATTTGTCATGAATATATTTATTTACATGGATTTATCAGCATGTGTGTAGTCTCAGTCATTGGAATTGTCTACAGAACTTAAGAGTAGCTCTTGGATTATTTTGAGCTAAACGTTCAATTGCAGGAATGTTCTTATGGAAAAATGAACGGAATGTTTTAAAGAAATCAAAAAGTGTCAGTGACTTGCACCGATTGCCGTGGTGTGTTTTCAATCATTCATCATTTGTCAATTAAGGCTCGTCAAATAATCTTATGTGGTGATAACGTAGCAATTTGGCATGTCCCTAGGAATTTATTTATTAGGCGAGTTTAAAGTTATGGATCGGTGAAATCTAAGGTAAGCCTCAAATTGCTGACACAGTCGTGGTTATGCAGTGTGTGGATCCTTATTATTAACGATAATCCAACGGTAAAAGCAGGGATTCGGATGGAAACAGCCGAGATAAGGATACAATGATGCATTTACTTGCTTCTTTTACCAAACAAACCTGACTTTCGACAAAGATTAAGACCCTCTTCAATAGCGCATACTTCCTTCATTTCGTCCAACATCCCATCCCTTTTCCTTTCTTCGCTTACCCAACGTTCTCTCCTCTATATCGTAGAGCGGAGAACGTTGGGTAAGCGTCTTCAATATTCGTAGAGAATTCGAAAACAATGGCCAAATCTTGGTCACACATTACGAAATGGTTCAGTTGATCCCGTAGGCTTCTCTTTAGAATTATTGAAACTCACAGTCTGTAGGAAGGGAATAAAAATCAGCCGCATCAAATCCCCGAATCCCCTTCGATTGTCATGTTCACAGTGAGTGTTACATGGCGATTTCGACAAATGACTACTGCAAAGCGAAGCATTTTTCGATGCCACTTCAACGATGCCACGGGCTCGGCAGCCCGACGCTCAAATAGCATCCAGAAATGGCGCCGGCGCCTTTCACGGCATAGCTTTCGATGCCATTTCGCGAGGCCGATGCCATAATAGCATCCTTTAGCTAATAGCATCGGGCGCCATCATTAGGAATTAACCCCCCAGGAGACATCTTGGCAATGACTATGAGGAACCTGCTTTCGTGAATCTATCCGTGAGGAAGCGAGACAATTCACGGAATACGTACAAGCGTGTTGAGGCCGGATACAAATCAATCGAATAGTTTTTGTCCTCGACTCCTGCACACTCATGACCCCAGACGTGACCTCCTGGACACGACACGGGATCAAGTCCGAGACACAACGCCCCCCCCCCCCCCCCCGGACCCACACGAGGACAACAATCAAGGAAAGGCCGCCATTCGGATGGGCACGCTCAAATGGAATGAACGGCAAGGCCCAGGGATCGGCGCGGCGCCTCCCGCGTGGGCGCCCCGAGTCGCCCAAACGAGGCGACGCCCTGCTTCGGTCATTTTCAAATCCCATCACTCCAACGCCATTTCCTCCCATCGCCTAGGCGGCAGCGACTACACTTGCGATGCAGAGACAGGATTCCCCTCCAGGATTGAAGGCACGCTTACAAATAAGTCATACGTATAAAATGGTAATGAGAGCATCATTTCTCATTGTGGAGGTGTTTTTCCTCTGGCTCTATTTTTATTCAATAGTCCCTTCTAATAGATAAGGAAACATGCCATTAATAACAACGAATAGCACAGTTACGTTTTTGACATCAACAAAACACTACAAAGTCTGTAGTCGCGAAAAGAAATGGGAAGTGCAGTTTAAGCAGATGCAATGGGCCAGCCACACGAAAATCGAAGGTCAATGAAGTAACTCAAGTCGCAAAATGTGAGAATTAACTTCTCGTAGTTTACCGAAATCGTACCTAGAACTACTAAAGTTCCATGCAAAAGGTTGTGGCCCCGGAATCAGCTCATAATCTCACACACGCAACTGCCCGTATCTGGAAGTACCTTGGTCTAAAGAGCAAAATAACACAACAACATACGATATGCATACTTATCATAATGCAATATTGTAATCACAAAAACAAAATATGCTTGGGAAATACGAATTCGAGGCTTCCGTCTCGAGAGGGAAAGAAAACGATCGAGGACTTTGGCGAGGAGGAATAGCATTTGACAAAGGGGAGATGGGGAAGAACTGCACGCGAATCTCATCGGAAGTAGGTTGCTTATTTCGGGGCGAACCCGTTCAGCGCTTGCATAAGGAGGCCGAGTGGGAGCGCGCCAGCCTTACTTTGCCAGGTGTCAAGGTTTGCCACATGTCACGACAACCAGATCTTTTTTCGCGACGGCGCGCCTGGGAAAGTCGCAGTAGCACTCCAACTGAGCAAGCGCGACTTCGCGTGGAGCAACAAACAAATAGGAAGCTGCAGAAAGGTGTAAGGCTCTGCAAAAAAATAAAAAAGCACCGCGAAGCAGGACTCTCGCTTACGCAATTCACCCTTCACTTCTTTCTTTAAGCGAGTATAACAGTTATTTTTAAGCTAAAGCGTTCAAAATATTTCAATGTGAATGGTGCGTGACGTAAATTAAGAATGAAATAATGTTCCATGACCAAATTTTGATAATGACGGATGATTTAAAATTGTAACTCTAACGATGCTTAATACAAAATTGAAAAGATAATAGCACAATAACTACTAGAATCAATAACTATTGACAATAAATCTTATGACCTAATATTTTTATAATAGCAATTAATCGCGCCTCTTAAAAAAAGGGATATGATGTGTTGGGATCTAAGATATGGACCGGTTCAGAGGAATACCATAATCAATTATATGTATCCCATAATTTCATTAAATCTTGGAAGCCTTTCAAATATCATTGTAATAATTAAACCAGGGGTGCATTTGAGCATAAGGGTCAGAGCTGTGTCGGAGGGGGATCAGAATAAGCACGTCGTTCGTCGGATTAGAGAATACTCGAGAGGAATTTGTTAAGGGAATCGGGGTTGAGACACAGCATGCCTTCTATGCATATCATTCATCTGTTAAGACAACATTTGAAATATTGAATGAATTAATGAACGATCCAGTTGATGTAAAAGCAATTTTAATAGCATTAAGGAATACAACTATGCAGAATACTGTAAACAACGCAGCGCTAATACATACATATTTTACGCTTTGAATAATTATTTGCGGAACACATCGAAAACATTTCTGTTCTAACTCAATGGCAATATGCGTAATGATGTTTAGCAATCACGCAAAATAATACTTAATATTTTTTAAGAATATGCAATATAATCATTAAAAAACATTTCTTTAAGGCAATCTATCGGTTAAGGTAGGTTTTGGAAGGACACAACGACCAAATAATTCCCTCATCTCTTCCAACACAACACAACCCAACATCCTACTCCACAACAGGCCCCTATTCATCTCCGCATATACTTCCTTCCTCCCCTAATCCCGTCCAACATCCCTATCTTGCTCCTGCCCTTCACTCGTTTGTCTAACATTCACCCCTCTATTACAGCCTTCAACATCCTACTGCTGATCAATACCCCCTTCATCCACTTTTTCTGCCTCCATAAGATTTCTCCCAACAAACCCCTCTCTTAGCCCACTATACCAAGTACTTCCTCATTTGTTTTCTTCTCTGTCCATTACACCTTCTCCATTCTTCTCCACTCCCACATTTGAAAAGCCTCCAATCTACGTCTATCCTCCTGCTCCTATGACCACGTTTCCGCGCCGTACATAGCTACGCTCCATATCAACGTTTTTACGAGGTTTTTCTTAATATCGTTGCTCAACGTCCCCGTCATCAAATCCCTCCTCCTTGTGAAAGCCCCTTTGCCTAGCGCAATTCTTTTCCTTACGTACCTACTACTTTGACCGTGTTGGTCCAATACACTACCGAGATACGTAAACTGTTCTGCCTGCTCTGATTTTTGCCCTCCTATTTTAATGTTTAGCTTAGCCTTTTTCGTTCTAGAAAATCGCATAACCTTTGTTTTATTAATATTGATTCTCATCCCATACCTGTCGCACTGAATTTCCAATTCACTAAGCAATGCTTGCAATCCCTTGGCTGACTGGCAAACTAAAGCTTGGTCATCAGCAAACCTAACTGATTTTACGAATTCCCCGCCCACTTTCATTCCTACCTCGAGTTCTTCCCATGCCTCTTTAATCATTTCCTCTGGATACAGGTTGAACAGCAACGATGATAATGGGCAACCCTGCCTTACAACTCTTCCTAACACTGCCCATCCCGACTCTTCGTACCCCACTCGCACCGGAGCAGTCTTAGACATGTACAGGTGGCGGATTAGCCTCCTTTCCCTCCAATCTATTCCTATTTTCTTCAATACATTCATCAGTTTTTCCCTATATATCCATTAGTCTTTTGTCTTTCAGCAAAATATAACCTAAGTTTACCACCAAAAGCTAAATAAAATCAGGCACCTTGTGTTACTGTACATCTTTGCATTAGAGATCTAATGATTACACACGCTCCAAACCCCTATGCCTAGGTCACGCCTCAATCTCATCGGACAGGTGGGACATGAGGAAGGGAAAACACCGTTTTGATAAACGGGCCAACAACACATTTCCCGAGTTTCAAGGCAAGAGAGTCGCAGCCGGCTGTCGTATCTCCTCTCCTCGCCTCGATAGGTGGCCATGCTCAACACTTTCGAGGCCTCCGTCCCTGAATGTCGAGTTGTGGAACAGACAATGGAGCGTAGGGACACCAACCTCCGTGATCGCTAAATAAACGCCGGGTGCCAAAATGGCAGAAGAGAGCGGTAATGTCCCTCGGCCCGGAGGCGTCCTTTACCGGCGAAATGGAAATTGCTGAGGGGCAAGAGTCAGGTTGTGGTCGAGCACCCACGATATGAGGTAGAGAAAAGGAGGGGAGGATGCTCATCCATCTCGTGCACTTCATCATAGACACAGCATCCACCGAAGGGCTTTTGGTGTTCGCGGCCCGGGATGGGGCGGCCTCCCATGGCTTCACAAATATAGACTATCATCATGTCCTCTTTGGGCGAACGGCGATAAGGGTCGGATTCGGGAAGGTTCGCCCCTCTCCCTTTCCTCTCTTCACGAAAGGGAATTCAGGGCCCTGCATCGGCTGCGGCGGCGGGTCGAGGGTGACCATACGTGTTGGGGGCGGAGGAAAAACAAGTAACACCCGCACCGCTTATATACACTATAAGCTGTATAAAACAATCGTTTCCAAACACACACGACTGTCTATTATATAAATAAAGAACAGCTGTATTTTTATAAAAAAAACCATAAATACAGAAATCAACCCGAAGGTCGGTTTAGTAGGTGATGGTAGAGTTCACCCAGTACTAAGCCCCTATACGGCGTGTGAAAATCACACATCAAGGTAGGGGGGCCAGATCCTTTCCCTGTGCCGGTTATGGTTTCCCAGGAAGACCAGGTACCCGAAAAATTACATAGCTTGGGTGGAGCTGCAGGTGCCTTGCACGGGAATCGAACCCGTGACAAGCATGGTGGAAGACGCAGTGCGAGGATATGGAAAGTCTGCAGAGGAAGGGTGAAATTGGTGCGCTGTATAGCAAAGTTAATTCTTTATCGGGAAGTAAGAAAGGGATATCTATGCTTACAGCTAGAGATAAGACGGGTAAGATAATAGTTGACACAGGAAAGATCCAAGAGAGATGGAAGGAGTATATAGAGGAAGTGTATAGCAAAGAGCTTAGACCAACAAAGTTAGACATAGAAAATGAGCAAGACGTAGAGGAAGATAGCTTAGGTTCAGGCGTACTCGACGATGAGCTAGGAAGGGCATTAAGGGAGTTGAAATTAAATAAGGCCGCGGGGGTGGACAACATTCCCTCTGAACTATTGAAATGTCTAGGAAAATGTGGGAGGAAGAGGCTATATGGGCTGATTGGTAGTATTTATGAGGAGGGAATCTGGCCGGAAGACTTGGTGAGATCAGTTTTAATTCCTATTCCGAAAAAGGTAAAGGCCACGTCATGTGAATAATATAGGACAATTAGTTTGATATCCCACGCAGCTAAAGTGGTTCTCAGGATCATAAACAAAAGGATAGAGAGTAAGGCAAATGATTACTCAGGGGATTATCAGTTTGAGTTTAGGAAGGGGAGAGGTACGCGTGATGCCATTGCAGTAATGAGATTATTAATCGAGAGGAGTTTAGAACACAACCAGGAGGTATTTGCCTGTTTCGTAGATTTCGAAAAAGCGTTTGATAGAGTGAATTGGGAAAAAGTAATGGGTATATTGCAGAGAATAGAAATAGATTGGAGGGAAAGGAGGCTAAACCGCAACCTGTTCATGTCTCAGACAGCTCAGGTGCGGGTGGGGAACCGGCAGTCCGGATGGGCAGTGTTTGGAATAGGTGTAAGGCAGGGCTGCCCATTATCATCGTTGCTGTTCAACCTGTATCCAGAGGAAATAATTAAAGAGGCATGGAAAGAACTCGAGGTAGGAATGAAAGTGGGCGGGGAATTCGTAAAATCAGTTAGGTTTGCTGATGACCAAGCTTTAGTTTGCCAGTCAGCCAAGGGGTTGCAAGCATTTCTTAGTGAATTGGAAATTCAGTGCAACAGGTATGGGATGAGAATCAATATAAATAAAACAAAGGTTATGCGATTTTCTAGATAGAAAAAGGCTAAGCTTAACATTAAAATAGGAGGGCAAAAACTAGAGCAGGTAGAACAGTTTACGTATCTCGGTAGTGTTTTGGACCAACACGGTCAAAGTAGTAGGGACGTAGGGAGAAGAATTGCGCTAGGCAAAGAGGCTTTCTCAAGGAGGAGGGAGTTGATGACGGGGACGTTGGGTAAGGATGTTAAGAAAAGACTCGTAAAAACTTTGATATGGAGCGTAGCAATGTACGGTGCGGAAACGTGGTCATTGAAGCAGGAGGATAGACGTAGTTTGGAGGCTTTTGAAATGTGGGTGTGGAGAAGAATGGAGAAGGTGAAATGGACAGAGAAGAAAACAAATGAGGATTGAAGTCACTTCACCCTGAAGACGATGGCAGAGTCAGCCTTCGAAACGTCGGTGTACTGCATCCTGACCCGGTGGGAAACCCGAGAGAACTTCTTGAATACATACGCCGGGAAAACCTGAGATCCTTAATTAGAAGAATATAACCAAGGGCAAGGCAGAAGGGAGTAAAAAGAGTTAAATAATTAATGGAGACGGGTAACTAATAGAGGAAAAGAAGCATGGTGGAAGACGCAGTGGTAGGATATGGAAAGTTTGCTGAGGAAGGGAGAAAATGGGGTGCTATACAGCAAGGTCATTATCGGGAAGTAAGAAGGAAAGGTCTATGCTAACAGCTAGAGATAAGGCGGGTAAGATAATAGCTGACATAGAAAAGATCCAAGAGAGATAGAAAGAATATGCAGACGAACAATATGGTAGCGAACTTAGGCCAACAAAGTTAGACATAGAAAAGGAACATGACGTAGAGTAAGATAGCTTATGTCCAGGCATACTCGACGATGAGATAGGAAGGGCTTTAGAAATTAAATAAGGCCGTAGGGGTGGATAATATTCCAGCGGAACTACTAAAAGGTTTAACCCAGGAGAGATCGTGAGTGAGAGTAACGCCTAGGTATTTAATTGAGTCTACACATTCCATTTCGGTGTTTCCAATGCCTTAGGCGTTCGGGTGAAAATTGATCTTTTTACAAAAACTTACGACAACGCATATTTTTTAAGCTTAATTCTAATTGACAACTGTCGCACCAGCGTTGTGTAGCATTAAGGCCATCTGATAAAGCCGTCGTGTCCTCGGGATCACGGATATCACGGTAAACCATATCATCGACAAATATACGTATCTTACTAGTGGCTACGGAGTCAATGTCGTTAACGATAAGTAGGAAGAAAAGATGTCCGATAACGCTTCCCTAGCGAACACCGGAAGTAACCTTTACTGCATTTGAGCTAACAGCATATATGAATACCCCTTGTACCGCACCATTTAAAACATCTTCAATTCAACCCATTATATTTTTATCAATGCCATATGCTTCCAGCTTCGTGAGTAGTTTACCGTGTGGTACTGTGTCTAAGACTTTCTTAAAATCTAGAAAAATCGCGTCCACTGGAACATTGCTCTCTCCCGAAATAAGAATATCATAAACAATAAGGGCAAGTTGTGTCTAGCAAGATCTACCTTTTCGGAAACCGAGCTGATTTTTCATAAATGACTTCTGTTTGACGAGGTGTCTCACGATCGAACTGGCAACTATATGCTCCATAACCTTACACGATATGAACGTGAGGAAAATATCTATAATTGCCAGGTTCCTTCTTGCCTCCGTTTTTAAATATTGATGTCACAGTAGCCGTTTTCCAATCTCTGGGAAATCCTTGTGATCTACAATCGTCTTCTAAAATATTATTTCTAGATACGCTGCAATTTCCGAAGCTAGATCCTTGAATGTGCGAACGGGTACTTCATCGGGCCAGAAGAAATTATCAGGCGCAATATTTTTCAGCAAACTTTACATTCCATTGCTGGAGATTTCGGCATTCTTTGGGCATTGGTTGACAGAGGGAATGATTTGGTAAGCTATCGGAGGCATTCGGTGAGGCATTGGTGAAGACACATTGAAAGAAGGAATTTAATATTCCAAACTGCTGGTTACTCTTTCGCCTTTATCATTTCTGAGCGAATTAACAATTGATTTACTTCCTTGAATCTCTCTGACGTACGACCCAAATGTTTCCGGATTCTCTTTTGAATTTCCTGTTAATCTTTTCCGTATGAAATCAATTAACGCTTTCCGAAACACCTTCTATGGAATACGCCCTAGATTTCTTGTAATCATATGTGATCTCAATTCTTTTGCAACTATAGATATCATCCCTAATATTCATCATCTTGGCGTGACATATCCATTGACGTCACAGTGCCTGTCTAACTTCCGCGTTGTACCATCTAGGTTTTGTGTTCTCTTAAATAAATATCCTGGGAATGAACTTGTTGACTGCTGGGCGCGTGACCTCAAGGAAGTGATTTTACGTAGTTTCCGCATTTTGGTGATTGCTATCTTCTTTAAAACCTACAAATTGACTCTGTAGCACGCACTTTAAGCCCTGTAGTCTCCTTCTTTAAAAAATTAAATTTTCCTTTAAGGTTCTTATTTCGGATCCAATGTAGCGAAAACTTAGCATATAAGCTGCCCTGTTGTCACTAATTTCTTCTATAGTTAAGACTTTTTCAGGAATCTATACATATGCATGTATAGAAAACATGAAAACAAATAAATGCTGGTTTTTCACGCGGGACTGCTCGCTGCGATACCGCGCCAGGAATCTCGAAAATTATCGTTCCGCATCCAATTCGTGCGCGAGAGGAGTTCTTTATTCGGGCGCCACGGCATCCGAAATCGTGCGTGGAGCCTCTCACGCGACGTGGAGGCAAGGACCAATTTCTTTTAAGTCCTCATGTGAGCCTATTGAGCGGGAGCGACCGCTGGATATATTTAGAGAAACAAGAGAGGGAATCGGGGGGTATGTTTCCCATTACGAGATCAAAGCGACGCTGAGAGCTTTGCTTCCCGGCCAGTTTCCTTTCGGTGGCTGTCGTCCTCCGCTCTCAAGAGCGTTCCTTCGAAGCCCGAGGGCGAACGCGAAGAGCCCTCCCTCGCTTTGATGCACTCGGGGCGAATGGCGAACACTTCTCTCCGCCAACGGCCCTCGAGGTGCTCACAACGACCGCGGCGTCCTCCCACGGGCGGCCCACCCAGCGGGACGCATGCCCCCCGGGGACAATTCTCGCGGTCTCCGCCAATGATGCGATGCAAGGCGACAATCGCTCGAGGGCGAATCGAGAAAGCGGAATGCGCGGAGGAGGATCGGCACGCCAGAAGTTAATTTTAAAGATCTCCCGCATTACAAGTCCTTCCGCTGCGAAACTCAGATTCATTTCAAAAGAGCGCTTCTGGCAATCTTAATTTTTAGACAAACTCATTGCAAAAAGTTAAGAAGATTCATCAACCCCTGCACCAAATTAACTCTGTACACCTGAATCTCACTCTCACAAAAGTGTAAATGTGAGTATTGGAATGGACTCGAGACTGTGCAGAGGAGAGGAGATGGGCAAATGACCAAAAGGAAGGCCCAGCCAAGGCGCAGAGGGATTGATGAAACAAGGTTGTTGAAGGCGATGCGAAAAATGAGAGATGAACCGAACGAAACTACTCTCGGGCGTGACAACCTCCTGATAATAGACACGAAAGAAAGAACGGACGAGGAGACGTGCAGGGAAGAGACACAGGGAGACAAAGTGAGGCGTGTCAGAGCCGCGGAGGGTATGAAGGAGAGGAGGGGAGAGAGGGAAGGGCAGTGAGGAGTCTTCGAACGGGCATTCGCAATGCTGAGCTCAGGTGACGATGGCTGAGCAAGCAGGCGCGCAGTGGAATACAGTCGAAAACATCTTGCTTAATGGCGCTGGGCCAAAATAACAAAGCATAAGAGAATATTGGGGAAACGTCACCGTCTTTGATCCACTCGCAACCTTTCCCAAGAAAAGTTAGACTTGAGCGTATCTCTGGCTTGTTTTATCGAACTTATTTGAGATTAATAAGCTAGACCTAGAAAATACGACATATATAAACACCAAAGAACACTACTAAGACATACAGTCAAACAAGAAACAAATCTCTTCTATCCGACTAGATTCTTGACTGCGTGAGATGAGTCCGTTGATCGGCAAGTACTGTGAGATCTCATTTCAAAGGAAACGGAATTTCTTGAGTGTGGAAAGACGGGCGTCGATCACAGATCAACCCATTCTCGAATCTCCCTGGATCCTACGGCATCGCAATTTTCGCAAGTTAATTTCCATCTCAAAATTATTAAATAAGCAGCTTAATTTTAATACCTTGATATAAATAAAATAAATGTTGTAGGCTGTGACAGAGCGGAGACTGTTTAGCAAGCGATGAAGGGGCAGGGATGGGATAGGGATGGTGGAGGGAGTGAAGGGAGGGAGGAAGCATGTGGGGATGAAGAGGGGATTGTTGAATTACGGTCAGGTTGGGTTTCATTGGGAGAGACATGGAAATTGTTGTAGAACTGAGTGTAGCTTGTGCCCATCCAAAACCTATCTTAACCGGTAGATTAACAATAATAATAATGCCATCTGAATGTAACTGCTCATACATAGCAGAGAAGACTAGCTAAACCTCTAATTCCTAATTAGGGACGACTCTCTCTAAAAAAATCCTAGATCATCGGACGTAGATATTCCTCAAAAGGGGCAACGCCGTACTGTGAATTTAGTAGAAAAAGAAAATTCTAAATGTGTCATTTGGTATATCTTGATTCAAAAAGAGTGGCAACGAAGAATCCGCCCAAGTTTATTCCTTCATCGATACCAAGATAAAAAAAACTGTAGGAATGCTGTGCGCCAAGCTGGATGTAATGCCATGCCATGTCCATTCCCCAACTCTCGTGTCATGGTCGCCACGAATGCAACAAGGGAAATAACGAGAGGAAATTCTTTCCATTTTAATCAAATTGATCTCACTGGATTCCTGATAAGGTCTCATCGTCACAACAAACAACATAAACGAGGTCGTGGTCTCAAATGAGAAACCTTGACGAGCAAAGAAGGCGAGGAAAATGCCTCAATCTTAGAGTCGTAAGAATCTCAGGGTCATTGTCACGTTCCAGCTGCACGGCAGCGACACCGGGAGAGTTGGAAGCCCTGCCTGGCTATGGTGCACACTTGGCAAAATTTACCCCAGAAATGGTCTCCACGTCTCAAAGTGGTCCACCGCAGTCGTTAAATCGAATCCCAGGGTTCGACATCGACATAAACACCCCGCGATGCACCAAAAAGGTGAGTGGCAGGAGGTGTCAAGTACCAGCTGGGAAGAATGAGTGATAAGGGAACAGAGCAAGGGAAAAATATTCAGTAAAAAAACTATCAAATAACGTGTTAATTAAAGCGGCCGTTTTGCTGCTCCCTGGAACTACAAATGATCTGAATCAAAAATGAACTTAGACTCAGGGACCTCTGCGAACAAAATCGGACGCACACACACTAAAACAAATCAACGGAAAACACATTCCAATAACAGCATCGCCATTTTTCGTAATACCTCCTCGCGGTAATTGAATGTAAAATGAAGGGCGTATTTAAAAAAATGATTCCGCTAATGAGTATCATGTAATATTGCAGCAATGAGGAGACAGCGAGCATTCTCAATAACCTTCGGTTTTTGAACCTGCTTCTTCCCTTATATTTCGAGAGTGCATGTAGAGTTAGATCATTGCCGCAAGTTCAATTGATACTTCTACGGAATTCCAATAGATAAATAGTAACATAATACATACATGATAATCACGGGTTCTTCACTCCCCATCGTACTTACGAGTACGCAAACATGGCGTCTTTCTCAGTAATTCTCGAAATAATGGTGGGAAATTATGTCTTCGTCTTTTTCCTATGGATATGAATAAAATTCCGTAAAGGGATCAGGAACGCCCGTACAAATTGACTTGAGAAAATTCACAATGTGGATATCAATTGGATAAGTGCAGATAAACAAACACTCGGTTTACGAAACATTCGACATCGTCCATGATATTTTCTTCATATGAACATATATTTTCATACGCTCATACCAATATACATACATTGGTCACATTACATGAATATTTTTATGGATTACGTTGGCATTTAAAAAATAGCATATGGTCTCGATCTCGTCCTGGTGGCACGTTATTCCACGTTAATCGCCCGATGGCTAAGTGGACGAAACATAGCATACAAGCACGAAGCATTCCTTTATATTTTTCATACGGAAGAAATACGGATTTCGGCAGGGTCACCTACCATCATGGGCACCAAGATAATGGGACAGTATATTTCGTCAGAAGGGTGTGTGAGGCAGTACAGTGAGCACTCTTCACTTCCTTTGACCTCGTAAGATCTTCCCATGAAAAGTTTACGGTAGACCAAAATTAGTTTGATTTCATCGTACAAAAAATGATGATGAAATTGGAGGAAAGAGCGGAAAGATCCGATTTCACGATGCCTGGTGCAATTTCCAATGAGAGTCGTTGGACCGAAAGCAAAGAGGCAGACGGAGTTGCTGAGGGCGCGAGAAATCAGACGGCGCAGTGCGATACTTCTCTGACCTCAGGTGCGTTGCGTCAGGGCAAACACTATCGCCCGACCTCAGTTTCCCTTCAAGGATACATCTGCCCACTCAATAGTGTGGAAAAAAACATCCAAGCGTTTTTCAACAGACGATTCAATTGAGAAATTCACAACGTCGCTCGATCTTATGTTCAAAGGGAAATTTTAACAGCGCATGTATGTATCTTAATTACGCAAGCAAGAACCTTCACATAGCTTTTTCAAATGTAAAAAACGAACATCAGAATATATACACTCTCTCGGCAGATGGAATCCCAAGTAGCAGTCATTACAAATCTTTAGGCATTTGCTTAACTTGGGTGGGGAGTTCAGGAGTATTTCGAGGAAGGCATTCATAGCAATTCATTGGGTAATGGAGAAACTTAAAAGGAAGTAGCGTAGCCACAAAAGCGTATAAGGTCCTGGTTCGCCTTATCCTGGAAACAGAGCGCGGTACCCTAAGAGGTGAGACATATTAAAGAGTTACGTGTAGCGAAAGGCGGCCAGATATGTACGCCGTGGGCAGGAAAGAACATAACTGGCATGGGATATTCAGAAATGGGAGAGTTTGCAATACAAAAGAGAAAAGGAGTAGGCTAGGTGCGATGGGATATTTGTATTTGTAATAATTTAATATGGTGAGGTGTGGAAAGACTTGACGAAGGAAATGTGAAGGGAAAAAGTTATCGTAGTTCAAAAAAAAAAAAGAACGCAAAAATAATAGAAAAATTATATCTGTCAATAAAGTCATGTTAAATGGAACAAGCTACCTGACGAGTTGTTCAAGCAGTTTCTATTCTTTTTTTATTTTTTAGTTCCCAGCAAGCCACCACTAGGGTGTGTGGCAGGGGGTAAATACACACCAGGCTAATTTTTACCCAAACATGTTCACCCCTACCGCGCGCGGACAATGTTATCCTGATGCCTTATTGTACGTAAAAAAATGACATCTTAAATATATCTACACTACACTTGATCCCTCCAATTTTATTAAAATGATCTCTCCTACCGTAGTGCGATGGGAATAAATAATACCTCTTCAACATTACTGCTAAAGAGACGTCCCTCCAATTTATGCAACAGATTTAATCTGTAATTTAACCTCCCCTCCGTGAAAATGCTAGAAGTTTAAAGAATGCGTGCGAGTAAGTCACTGGGTGAAGAGGTGGGCGATAAAAAATGTGCAATAACACTGCAAGCGACGGCGTAGGGCTGGCAGTGCGATGCTTGAAGGTGCTCGGATTTGGAGGACGTAGGGTGCACGGTTTTGTGTGGGGTGATGTTGGGGCGGTGAAATAGTACTTCGTATTTTCGTGAAAGAGACAGTTGCTCGGATGTTTCACGTTTTTTCAGATATACACGTTTGATTGTGACGTAATGGATGCGCGCCAACGGACACTCCCTCCCCCACGAATATATTTCTGATAATAATGACAATCTTATCCAAACATTATCCCATCAATGATCACCGACGAACAGAAGCGAAAAATCTACTAAAATATTCAAAATTATGCAGCTGAAAAAATACACCTAGTACGTTGGCTTAGTTAAGAAGTCAAAATCCGCTCAATTCCTGGAGCTTATTGCAATGTCGTATCACTTATTACGATTGAACTATTGTAAAGGTGTTACACTCGTGTAGTGCGGTGCTGATGTAATTAATCTGCCACATGAAGAAACACGAATCAAGGAAGAGGTAAGTAATGTGTACTCAGATCAATTAGCATTGACTCATACATCGAGAGGTATTGAATGAAATAAAAGCAAACGCTGATGAAATTCGTATTCATTACGAAGAAAAGAAATCAGTTTACAGCAATTTGTCGACATGTTATCTGTCGTGGTAGAGATGATAAAAAAGGGTGCTTGATGAGATACAGAAGATGAAAATAACAAGATTCCACGTGAAGGTAAACTAAACAATGATTATAATCTGTGGCAGAAGAGGAGACGGCATTGGAGACGAGGCATCTGGGAAAAAGTACGATAGAGGAAGAGAATCAGGAGAGATGGACAGCAGAAGAAGGAAATAATTAGCAGGAGAGCCGAGGCTAAGAGAAGGAATTCCCGGGAAGTAGAGAGGGGTGGAATTAAGGAAGAGGCATTGATGAAATGGAATGGGCACGCCCCTCGAAGGATGGTCAATGAAAGCGGTGGAGAGTGATGGAGCCACGGGTGAACTACCTTCACATTGTGGAGGTCGAAATGACGGATCGAACAAAGAAGGAGAGAGAGGGTTTAAGCCTCACGAGAGCACACGTCGAGAGAGAGTGGGCCGATGGAGACGTCCAAGGAAAAGCGAACGGGGAGAACTTCAGAGGGGAAGATCAAGAGATCTGAGCCAATTGCTGATGTACAAAAAATCAAATAGAAAAATGTGGCCATAAAAATTCCGCTGCACCACGATTGAAAACCTCCATTTCAATCTTCTCGCGGTTCAGTTAAAGACCGGAGAATGACTTAAGTTTGGTCCAATGCCCACACAGCAGCACATCAATTACTTAAAGGGGCTTTCTTTTCTTAGAAGAGTTTCTTATTTCAAAACTCCGATTTGAGCATCTTAACCTCGGAACTTCCAATTATGTGAAACTCCTATTCGCTTTTAAACTTTTGCGAAATGTTCAGAGGGGAAAATGAATTCTTATGGTCAGTTGATGATGAACAACAGCCATTCCATTTCTCAAGGAGCGCCGGTCGATTACACTTGTTCATAGCCGGGGGGAGCGGGGGGTCGACCGACACCTGACGCGCGCTCGAGCGGTTTCCATAGGGACGGTAGGCGTAGGCGCCCGGGAGCCGCCCGAGGGGGTGGCCTTGGGGACGACGACCAACACCGAGAAGCGTGGTCGGTCGGTCGCCGCGGCTGCTTTCGGATCTCGCTCCGAGAGCATTATCACGGTTTCTGGCTCCCCAGGGTAAGTAAAATCATCAACCGGAAAAGTCGTCAGCTGTTGAGTGAGCGTGGAAGGGGCGGGAAGTGGACGGCCTCGGGCCACATGCAGAGCGCGCTCATCGTGATAACAACAGAAACATCACGAAAGAAAAAAAAGCATGTTTTGTTTCCTTTCTCCTCAAGTACGCCACGGAGAAACAACCACACGGAAATGCCCTTGGTTTGTCATTTGGAGCGAGGGAGCGAAATGCTTTCATTAGCGGCTTTTAAAGAAAACCGCACGGCTGGAAGTTAGATATACTAATTCTCAAATAGCAGAGCCGCCCAAATCAAGAAGGGCGCATCCTTGAAAGAAGATGGATTTCACCCCGATATTCGGGAAATTTCCGAATTACCCCTTCCAACTCTATCTCTCTTTCACGCGCTTGCCAATTCCGCCCGACAGAGGTTCCAACGAGGGAAATAATGGTTAGAGGCGGGTTAAAAAAAGCGGGGGCACACGGCGACCTTGAAAATGGCTTAGACTTTAAAATCCCGACGAATCCAGCCTTAAACTTTCTCTTTGCTTGGCATTCAAAATGCAGGAATCTCAAAATAACGATGCGCAAATCCAATAAATAGATAAAGAACGTACTACGGCCGAGTGCATGGAAAGAAAGTAAAACCCAAAGCCGTAGTGTACGGCTTTGGGTTTTACTTTCTTTCCGCGCAAATCCAAACTGACTCCAGAGTAGTCGGAAAGAAACTGATGCTCTACCTACCCCCTGAAATAGGATGGGGTTCTTCTTAGTCATAAATCCGGGGAAATGAAACTAAAAGCTTCGAAGGAAATGCGTCGTTCCACTATATCACATACGAATAACATAAAACCAAGAGAGGAAAGTAATACTGCTGACAACCGCAGTGCTACCTTTATCTTTCGGACTCCAAAATTTACCGAATAAGAAAGAAGAAAAAAGCACAGCGAGGATTCGTTCTACACGGCTTATCCACACATACACTTCTTTTCATTGCCCATAGCAATGATGGTCCTTAAATTACGCATCTTGTGTGAAGTCAAAATGATGCAGCAGGTTGTACGGAATCATGTAAACTCCTCATCCGAACCGATGCTTCATTTGGCGGTATCCCATTGGCATTTCATCGCCCTGACCATCAAAATTATCATCAACGCAAAAGTGGGAGGAGTAACTTAACGTCTCACTATGCTAATCTTCCGCGTCACAGAAAAATCGCACGAAGACAACTTCCCAGCCGTCACGCGAACGAGCCAACACTCTGCACCGGAGGAACGGATTCCACTTATTAGTCCAAACCGCAGACCTTTAATTCACGAGAGAAACGAAAAACAAGGAACGAGAAGGCATTCCAGAAGAGCTCCTTCGGCGTCACGTCTCACACGGGATGGAGAGGGGGGAGGGGACTTCTTCCAACGGGGTGGGGGGACACTCACTGTTTGGCGTGAGGAGCATCTTGCTGAGGTTGGTCGTGTCCCGGTCGTCAAACACGATGACCCCCGCCGCGTTGGCTTGGTAGGCGTTCTCCACCTTCACGTCGAAGTTGCAGTCGCCCCTGCGGATCAGGGCCACCCACGGTTCCAAGGGCAGCGTGTCCTTCAGGGGCGGGTGGCACCCCTTGTCGTTGCCGTCCATGCCCACGTGCACCAGAACCCCCGTGAAGTTCCCCAGCAGGCCCTCCCCGTATTTGCCCAACTCCTTGCTCTCCTGGAACGTGTGGTTGGTCAACGGGTCCTGGTAAGTGACCGTCAGCCAGGCGGTCGTGTACACCTCCTCGAGGCTGACCACGGTGGACCCGGCGCCGGAGGACACGGTGACCCCTCCGGTGGCCCCACGGGTCCAGTCGACCACGGCCGAGGGCCCGGACGCGTAACCATCGACCTCCACCAGAAGGGCCGCAGTCGCCGCCACCAGAAGCAACATCTTCATCCCTCTCAATCCAGCGATCCCCTTGGCGATCATTCGTAGATCTCGATCAATCAATCTCCCTCTAAAAGGGACGCAAAATGACGATACCGAAGTCGATGATGTGTCATGGGCGATCGTCGAGGTCCCTCCTCCGGCGCGCCAGTCGGGCAACCGTCGAGGTCGGAGCTCGGGGACGGAGATGAGCAGCGGGCGATCCCTCGTTCCTCTTCTCGAGAAACGTTGCGATGCGATGATGCAGAGCGCAACCGTTTTCATAAGAAGGAACCTGGGGGCAGGGTCGCCGCTTCTCGTCCCGCCTCCGCCTCTCGCCGGCCCTCTTCGGATGTGGTCGCTCGACTACGCGTCGCGGCTCCTTTTTGTCGCTCTCGATCCAGGGGGGGCAAAGGGGAGGAGGGTCGGGCAGGAGTGTAGAAGAGAGCGACAGGGTGCGGGAGGAGGGGAATAAAAGGGATTTACTCCGGCGGGGGACGGAAGAACTCTAGGGTCGCGGCTTAGAGCGTCGACGGCCGGGGGGGTGGGGGGAGTATTATGGGTTCCTCCTCTTCTTCACGGGGGGAAGGGGGTGACGACGACACCCTGTGGCCGCACGTGGCGGCGGGAACGACCTCCCGCGCTGCGGACAGGCGGGAGCGAGCCGAAGCAGCGGCGGTCTGCGAGAAGGGACCCTCGCCTCCTCTCCCGGCGCGGGAGACGAATGCGACGAGCACCTAAGGCGCGGCTCTTCTCGGGCGAGCTAGCTGCTGCACGCGCGGCACCTTCACGTGCGGGGGGACTCGTGTGGATCACTCGCGATCGGACGGCGTGGTACGCGCCTGCGTCGGGCGCCGACAGCACACTGGCGAGGGCCGGAGCGAGCGAGCGAGGCAGGCGGGGGGGAAGGGGATTGGGGGGGGCCGTGGAGGGAGGAGTCATCGATCCTCGGAGGGGAAGCAAAACAAGGAGCAGTCGGGCTTTAGAAGTCAAAGGGTGTGGGGGAAGTGCGTGCGTGTGGTGTGTGTGGGAGGGGCCTTGTCTGCTGCTTCGCCACTCCCCTTTCCACGACCTCAGCGGTGCATCTCGATGACGATGTGATATTCCATCCCCCGCCTGCCCCCCCACACTCGACCTGAAGGGAAACACCCCTCACAACCATTCTGGCGGGGGAGGGGAGGGCTGTGAGCGACGGTGGAGACGCCCGGTGGCTCAGCGATCGAACTGAGAAACGGAGCGGCACTTTCGAAACGGCGGGCACTGCCGCCCATGGTCGGGGCCGTCGCCGACTGGTCCAAATGAACCAGTAGTGCGACAGCAAGGATATTTTCTTGCGCTTCATCGCAATCGACTTTCCAATACGTTCATTCTCGCTGAAGCACAAATCGCGTGGTAGTGAATATAGCGAGTCAAGATTTCAAGCATTGTCCTGAATCGTAAAAGTTGATTGCCTTCGTCGGAAGACTATTAACCATCTCGTAGATACTGCCTACGGCATCACATGAGTCGGAGGTCTCTAAGAATCGCATGAATTGGGCAAGCTCGGTTACAGGTTGGCCTCTGTGTCGTATTGTACACGGCTCGAAAAATACCTGTATACGTGTTTAGCAGTTTACGTTTTTGAGAAATAAAAGTTTGCATTCGGGTTCAAGGAGTCGTGATGGCCTATTTGCCAGAGCTTGCGGCATTGGATCGTGATAAGGTTCAAATCATGGAAATTATAGGCGTCCTCGACCTACCCTTAGGGTCGTCTAATACTAGCAAGGGATCTAGATTTCATTTCGTTGTTCAAAATGGGGGTGTTCATTGAAGCACAAATGCTCGGCGGTAAATTTCTTTAAAAGATCAACCGATTTTGTTTACAAATAAACTGGGGTTGACCCAGAAATACTTGATACGGTAAAATAGCGAGGTGTAACATTCACTAAAGACTTAACTTGGGGCATTCACATATGTAAAATCTGCGGCATAAAAAGCACATAAAAAATTGGGATTCATTAGACGCGTTGTCGGCAAAAGTGACTCGAAGGTCAAGGAACGTTATTACCACTCTCTTGCAAAACCTCATGTAGGATATCCATGTATTGAGTGGGATCCGAGTGAAAAAGGTCTAATTCGGGAAATTGAGAAGGTTCAACGCCGGGCAGCCCGTTTTGTAAAAGATTCCTACGATAAAACGCAAAGCGTCACCGAAATGCTCATGGATTTGGGGTGGGAATCATTAGAAGAGAGACGATTCAATGCAAGATTGAAATTATTAAATAAGTTCAGATCCGCATGTTTCAGCACCGAGGTCTCGCAAATTATTCGTACTCCTACATACATTGGTCGCTTGGATCATGCATATAAAATTCGGCAAATAGATGCCAGAACTAGCCGACTCAAGGACTCCTTCTTCCCACGGACAATACGGGATAGCAACTGCAGGGTTATAGATAGCAGAAATTCCACTTGCCACCCTCAGCGTCTAGGGAATAATTAGTTCTACTTAAATGCATGCTCTTCCACTAACCTTATGTTTTTTGTTGTCAAAACCCTTCCCACATAACTGCATTAGAATGGCATTCAATGAATGTAGTATTCCTTGCAGTATAACTTCCCCTACTATGTTTGTTTTTAAGTTTCCCCATCCATCCCTCGTCTCTCTCTGTGTGTGGGGGTTGAGGGGGGGAGTGTTGGCGCCTCTACTGCCTTCAGCTGAGTGTCGCATTCCCCACGCGTGTCTTCAGGGACGGAGACCATAATTTGAATGTCCATGTGATGACAGAGTACTTGTCCCTTGTACTTTTCAATTATAATTTGCGCGTTATTGGATAGATTTTTACTTCATTTGTAGGTGCATGGGCATGTGTATGTTGGTTGATGGTATGCATGTGTGTGGATTGAGAAGGTTTTCGCATGAATGCATACATATGCATGTGGATCGCGGTGGTCCAGTGGGTAGAGAGCGTTTGACTGCTGACCGGAGGGCCCGGGTTCGATTCCCTGGTATGCCTCTCGGGGCACCTGCAGCTCCACCCAAGCTATGTAATTTTTCGGGTACCAGATCTCCCTGGGAAACCATAACCGGTAGAAGGAAAGGAACTGGCCCCCTTACCCTGATGTGTGAATTTCGCACGCCGTATATGGCTTAATACTGAGTGAACTCTATCATCACCTACCGAACGGACTTTCTGGTTGATTACTGTGTTTATGGTTTTTTATATATACCGCGTTGGGTGGTTGCATGTATGAGTTGTTTTTGCATGTGGTTTTATTCTATTTGACGGGTGGTGACCCAACACCCCGCCACACGCCCCCACGGTGGCTTGCGGGCTATTATGCAGTGTGTGCCTTTTGGGATATTAGATCTTTCTCGGAGACTGTATGCGCCCCGCGAAATGAACTGACCAATCGTGCTACACTCACTGAGTGAGAATTTCTTACGCCGCGGCGTAGCACTAGGGGAACTCTATCATCGATGCCATGAAGCCGACTCCCGAGTCTATTACTGCGGTTTGGTTGTGCACCGTTCAGGTATACTATACTTCCTCAGGCAAGCTCAATTATATCCTTAGTGAATGTTCTCCGCAGCTCAAACAACGCTGCATTTTGTTGGGTGGCACTAGAGTAAATTGGTGGTACAGGAATTGGAGAAGCGAAAGTAGTCATAAAAATGATTGCCTCAGAAGACTGGAGATTTATAACTTGTCACTTTCTAAGAAAATGTTCGTGACAAAATGGAGCGAAATTTGAAGAAGTCCCCGAGGGTCAGGGTCATTAATTAGAAACAAATAAACGATCTAGACGAAACCGCACTAAAACAATGATTCAAGAAAAATATCAAGTCAGTTTTAGGTAGAAAAAAGTGTTTCCCAGGAAAGACAACAACGAGAAAAATGTTTAGCGGCTTAGAAAGGTAGAATTAAGCTTTCCACGGCTTTTTTGATTGACTATTATAAAAAAAACTGTCCTTGGCCGTGAAGGGCTTTTTACACCACTGTATAAGGGGAAGGGAGGGGAAAAATACTTGTTGTCGTTTTTCCCCCTTCCTTTCTTTTTCCCATTCCTTCCCTTATACGGCGGTGTAAAAAACTCTTTAAGGCAAAAGGGAAATGTTTTCATGTAGTTAGTTCAATGGTTTATTTAATGTACCTGGATAAATCAGAGGATTAATCGAAAAACTTCCCTTTTTTCATTGTCCTATATACTATTTTGATACAAATTATGCAAAAAGTTTTTCGTCAGCCGAGGATTTCAGCTTCACTTCCTAAAACTACGAGCATCGACGTATTCCGCTCATTTCCCGAGCTTCGGAAAGTCGCGACTGATTCACCGCGACCGCCTGCACAACTCACACTACGTTTAATGAATCTCTTGGGCAAAAGGAGATGACTGTTTCGCCTTTGACGCCAACCAACCAATAGAAACGTAGCTAATGGAATTTCATACTAAACTTCACTGGTATTTGGCAAAACAAAATTTATGAAATAAATTACTTGCCTTCTCAAATTATAAGAAAAGCTCAAGAGTGCCCGATCCAGTAAATGAACAAAGAGGAATTTTTTCTTCAAACTTATTTTTATTTCCGACAGAGTGCCCTTTTAAGTCGATTCATTTCCTCCAGCTATGCTCTAACATTTTTAACCCTTACAAATGCTATTTGACGTATTTCTGTACAAAATATTGCAGTCGCATTTGCAATAACATTTTCGTCCGGTGAAATTCATTTCGTGAGCTGTTGCGTTGTCCCGATGGAAAAGCACATTCTTCTTCTTCAAATGCGGTCATTTTTTGCAATTTTTGCATTCAGCCTGTCATGAGGGTGAGTAATACTCTTCCGTCATTTCTGGTATACCTTTTTCAAGACAGTCGATGAATATAATTCCGTGAATACCCCAAAAAATAGTCGCCATCATCCACCCGGCCATATTCCCGCGCCCATTCATAACTGCGCCCCATATCAAGGTTTTGATGACCCTTTTCTTTACATTCTTGCTCAACGTCTCTGTCATCGGTTCCCTCGTCCCCGTGAATGCTTCTTTGCCCAGAGCAATTCTTCCCCTTATGTCCCTGATACATACAGTGGCCGTTTTGGTCCAAAACACTCCCGAGATACGTTAACTGCTCCACCTGCCCTGGGTTATGAACTTCCTTGTTTCAATAGTGAATATTCTCTCTCTTGAAAACCGCATCAACTTTGCTTTGTTTACATTGGTATCCAATGACTATAGCTCTGATTTTCCAATGCGTTCAGACAAGTTTGCAGTCCCTTGGATGACTGGAATACTAACGGCGTAAAATATTTCTGCCTGAGACTGGAGGAGATCTCTTCTGCTAATTTTCATTCAAGTTTCGGATTGACAAAGAAAGCATGAGTTTACTGTGATATCATTGCGGCGACAGTCAAACCTATCCTTTTTGCATAGTAGATATCTCGCTGAGTGACGGATGTCGCTCATCCTCATTTTCAACGCATTGGTTGAACTGTGGAAGGGTCAGGGCTCAATAAAGGGTCAAGGGTTGCGAAGAAAAAAACAAGAGGCCTAGGCGTGATTCAGCAGCATCCCTATAAATGGCAGGCGGAGAAATTTTCCGCCTAAAATGCGTCAAATGCCGATTTTTTTTCAAAACATTTGCCAAACCCTCTTGACTTTTTCAAGAAGACAAAACAATTCTCTCAGTTTACAAGGATTTCGCGATTTTCCAAATCCGTGGACATAATGCCTCTCGCTAATTGTAAGAATTCAAAATTTCATTTAAAATCAGCCTTTAAAATGTCAGGGACAGTGTTTCTGTTGATAGCTTCGTACACAGTACTTAGCGTTAGAATTATGGTGCTAGGAATGGCTTTCGCTCTATTAATAAACGTTAAGGCAATATTCGGATTCAAAAACTATAATCAAATGCACTTGATTGCTTAACTAATTTTAACAAAACATGAATGGTTATTCTATTTTCATAAATTGAAAATAATTATGTTTTATGATTGCTACATGTAAGTAAAACAACTGGCAGGTAAACTTCAAAAAAAAGCTTTTTAAAAAATATTTGTTTTGATAATTTATTTTTATGTAAAAAGTATATTCTCACCTAAGTTCCTTTTGTCTCGCATTAAGTCTTTTGCATAAATGAGATATGAAAAATATGTATCCATTGTATTCTAAATAAACATTTGATTAGTCATTGTTTTTAATTTAATTGTTTCAATGTTCCTCATTTGGTTATTTTGTTTTATGATTTTGATTATTATTTTAAAGCTACCCATTAGAGGGCGTTCCGTATATGTTTATGGATCCAAGGTGGCTCGAATACGTTTGGGAAACACTGGGTCAGACCGCCATGGCGTCGAGGCTTCAACAATGGCCGCGAAGAGCGGAGTGGCAGGCCCAAAACATTTAGATCGATGAAATCGATGGATCAAGAACTTCCATCTGATCGACGATTAGTGTTCTGGATCATAAATTTCCCCTTTTTGGACAAACTACTTGCGATTGCTACGGAAAAACTCGGATATCACAAGTAGTGAGCAAGATGGGTGCCGAAAATACTTGCAGACCATTTACGAAGAGAAGAGAATGTCGAGTTCGGCAACCCTACACTCTCGACCTTGCATCTAGTGACTGTTTCCTCGGATTTCACTTAAAACAGTGGACAACGTTGATTAAGAGGATGAGGAACTCGAGACAGCCCTTGTCAACTGGTTCAATTCCCTGACGGCGAAAGCATAGATAGATAGAGGTCTTTATTTGGGCGAAATTGAGATCAAATGGTCCCTTCTTACGGGACCATTTGGTCTCAATAAATAAAGCATACGCTAAAGGATTAAAGGAGGTGGTGCTGGGAGTGTGTTCCTAGGAGTGATTAGAAGTGAACGGTGATTCTGTAGAAAAATGAGGTTTGCAGTAAGCTAAAACCGTTGTTAAAAGCACTCTGCGATTGATTTTAATCTTGAAGTAGATGTTCAATTCAAAAGGTGTCTATTTATACAAGCAGTTGAACATAGTTTTAACAGTAACAGTTTTATAAAATATAGTAATACAACTGACAAGGAAGCCCCGTTATTGGCAATATGCCTCTTCGGGGTCGATGCTACTTTCACGTTCAGTAGGTGTTACTTTCACTCGTATTTTAAACAGACCTTCGATAAACTCCCGCACGCCAAATTGACTCTCAGGTTGCAATAGAATGGAGTAAACAATAATTTGACAAACTGAATTCCAGAGTTGATCACTAACAGAAAGCAAACGATAGTAATTAACGGCACAAGCTCTGATTATGTACAAGTAACACCCGGCGTCCTTCAAAGAAGCGTCATTGCCCCATTACTCTTTCATATTTACAGTAATGATATCACCCCGAAAATAAAAAGCAACTTATGACTTTCGCCCACTATACTATAATCTATAGGGAAATAGCAAACGACGCAGATCGTCAAATACCAAACAATGACTTTAAAAACATTAAAAAAATGTGTAAAGAATGGGGTTTGGGTTTAAATAAAAAAACATATGGTTTGGTATTTCTTAAAAAAATATAAAAAGCATGAGCAGACTTAACCAACTAACACACTCGGAGGCGGTCGGATTAATATTGAAGACCACATCGATAATACTTGGGACCAATCCTACCAATCAAGAGCCATTTCATGGCCCATGCCTTCGGCTCAATGATGCCCTGAGCATTGAACGCAACCCAAAATGAGTGAAAACTGATCGATTCTGCAAAAAAAGAGCGTCTAAGAGCGAAGCGAAGCGCGTTGTGCAATTGCCTAGGCTACGTAGAGCTCTTTCTCATTTTGCCACCGAGTCGTGGCGCCTGCATAGCACGGACGGGTATTGTTAGCTCAGAAGTAGCGTCGTCTGCACGCACCGCCAATTACTCAACCCGACAAACATTTCCCATTGCGTCCTGCTCGCCCGCTTCTTTCTCGCCTCCGTCGTCCCGAAAGCCCTCCGACGAATTTCACGATTAAATGCCCCCCCCCCCACCCTTACACCCTCCCTCCTCCTTCACCTCCACCTTCGCAGCACGAGTAGTAGTTGTTTTGAGGGAAGGCGACTGAGGTCATTTGCGCCATAGGGGATGGACAGGAAAGGATGAAGGGTGGAGAGAAACCCGGCGTCAGCATTAGCCTACTCTTTACGAAAGACGCCAAGGGGTCCGCAGTTTAACGTCCCATCCGACGGACGGCGTACTCACTCAAAGTGCCCTCCACGAAGCACCTCAAGTAGGGATCGAGATACCTCTGAAAAATATTCAACACCGCCGGGATTTGAACCCGCGCCCTCTGGGTGGGAAGCCAGTACGTTAGCCCCCGCACCATCTCGATCATCTCACAGCACGAGTCCAAGCCAATTTATTCTTCTTTTTTCCGATTCTTTTCACAAATCTTCTCTCTGATATTCCCTCTTCTGCTGTGTCCCCCTCCATGATTTCGCCCAGTCTTCCATTCAGTGCTCTTGACAGCACCTTCGCTGCGCGGGTGACGACGCTTATTGGTCGGTGCTCCTCGCATTTCCTCGTTCCTCTCATCTTTGGGAATGTTACTGTATCATCTCTGTCCTCGCAAAATCTGACAGCCACTCTCCACTGCAGTGTATTCTGTAGCAGAGGGATCCACCAATCCCTCTTTCTTCAGGCATTTTAGTCGCCCCATCCGCACCCCCTGCCTTCCCGTTTGGCATTTTTTTTCACCGCGGCCACAACTTCACTCGGCAAGATTGAATCCTTTCCAACCTCGCACTCCTCCATCCTCCGCATTCACGCTCCTCTTCAGGTTTTTCACTCGCCTCCACAGATATCCCACGCACGTACCCCTATACCATGACTTCTAATCCTTCTTTTATTTTATTCCTCTCCCTCATTATGTTACAGTGCCGTCCCACGTAATAGTCGTGGCACTTTGTAGTGCAACAAGACGTGCGTTCCGGCTCTTTATATTTCTGCATTTTCTTTTAAAATTTTAAATATATCAAAACTCTTCTAAATTAAAAAAGTTAGAACAGGCATGAAGTGACGAGTTGAGAGCTAAATGAATGATTATATAACTGAAGTTTTTAACTTATGTCACGCGTTACTGACAAGGTATGCGTTCTTCATTATTTGCGGTTGAATTGCGTGCTGTTTTCAATCCTCCCCGTCGGCCGGAAAACGATTTCGCTACGACCAGCGCGATATATTACTCTGTCCAATAAATACGCGAACTGAGGCCAGAAAAACTTTATTTTGCAAATTTCAGTCTACATAGATTTCGTTCCCATTCAAAGTACTCTCCATTCGCTGCTATGCCCTTATTCCATCTTCTTTTCCACTGCTTAAAGCACCCTTGAAGCCCTCGACAGTTTTTTTATTTGTCTCTTCATTTCTTGCTTTATTGTGCCCATATCTTTCCAGTGATATCCCCTCATCATATTCTTGCATTTTGGGAATAGGAAAAAGTCGCAGGGGGCAAGATCTGGCGAATAAGGAGAATTATCAAGGATGGTGATTCGATTTTTTGCCAGAAATTGGGGAGCAATCAATGCTGAATGTGCGGGTGCATTGTCATGGTGAAGGATCCATCCATCATGTTCTGTTATAATAGTGTGCACTGTTGATTTTCCTAAATTCAGTACATCGGCTATCATTCGGGCAGTTTTTCGACGATCGGTTAGGACAAGGGACCGCACACGATCAATGTTGTCGTCAACAGAGTTGGTCGAAGGTCGTCCCGGCCTCGCATCATCCGTGGCGTATGGTCCGCCATCTTTAAGACGTTCAATCATTGCTTGCACAAGTTGGCGCATTTATTGCAAGCAGGACCTCTCGTCAAAATCACAAACGGAACAGGTTTTAAATGAAATTTTCTTTTTTTCACCAATAAATGGGATTCACATTCACGTAGGCGGCAAACCCGTAAAACTATGACCTGCACTGGAAATCGTCGTGTAACGATAACGACTTTTAAAGTGCTGCGTCATCGCCGAAAAGAGTTAACACTGAAACACGATTACAAAACGCGGTTGGGGGAAACGTCGGTAGGGCAGTTGCTATTTTATTCGCAATAAATTGTGCTCAAGTGAGCAGATTCCTGGAGTAGAATTACTTTTCGGCTCAGCGTTGGTCATTACACTGCGGCGAAAACTACCTTGTATTTCGATTAGTCAGTTCGGGAAAATGTTGAAATCCCTAAGAAACATTCCTTGAATGATAAATCATTTTAATAAAGTCTGCGAACCGCACAGAATGAGGAGATCTCTTTATCATGGCTGGACGGCGCCAGTTCAACTCCAGTTACATTTGCCGTAACATACGACTCGGAGAAGCCATTTTCAAACTCTTTCCTACCACACTCTCGCAAGAGTACCATTTGAGGGAAATCGACATTGTTTGCTTGAAAGCTGCTTTTTTTTAACTTAGTAACACTTATTCCATCCGTAGACTTGTAAGGACGCCCCGTGAAAGTGTTCTGAGACGGAGCAATAATGCGCCGTACGGAAGTAATGCACTTAGCCGCCGGGGGGAGTTTCCTTTGAGAGGGAATACTTTCAAGGCAGGCGCACGGAACAAACTTAATTTGCACCCCGGGGCTCGCCGAGCTCTCTAATAAACAACAAGGGGGGACGATATATGCTGTTCGAATGTAAACACGCCGCTTATATTCTCGCCCTGAAAAGTATGACACATTTTCCTCATTTTATGAAGCTCTAGCAGTTAAAGCTGCGCAATGGCAATTGATCTCCTTGAAAACTGAAGAAAATCTGCGAGTAAATACTTCAGATATCATGATTTTGAGAATGGATGAAATCGGCCGCAGTAGAAGAAAAATTTAAAAAAGTGCATGGAGATGAATTTTTTGAAAAAGAGCTATTCCCTCACTCACGGCTTCTCCTGGGTGAAACTCATGCGGGGTATATGTGGACAAGCTAACAAAAAATTAGAATTAATTAGAAGAGTACTAGGATTTGATGAAAATGTCAAAGAGAAATGTTATCTTTCACTGGTTGGGCCTCATTTAGAAATATGCTGCAAATACATGGGATTCTCACGAAGTTGGATCAATTGCCGAATTGGATCGCGTGCAGCGTAGAGGATCTATATTTGCAAATTATTGTTATGATAAACTTAGCAGCGTATCCCAAATATTAGAGCAGCTAGGCTGGGAATCACTCAATAGAGCGAAGGTTTACTTACAGATTGAAGCTCATCTATAAATAGGAAGGGAGTCCCTTTAGCAGTGATGTTGAAAATGTATTATTATCCCCATCGTACTACGGTATAGGAGAGATCATGTTAATAAAATCAGAGATCAAGTGTTTGATATAAGATGTCATTTCTGCCACGAACGATAAGGGATCTGAATTACATTGCCCGACTGCACTAGAAGGGAAGAGTATTTTGAGTCAAAAGTGCTTCAGGGTGTGGTCATCCGCTGCCACACACCCCAGCGGTGGCTTGCAGGGTACTAAAAAAAATGAAAAAAGTGATAGCGGGCGCATCATATCAACCCACACGACACTACGGGTTTGTCGAATCCCGGGAAGTAATATCCCTCCCTTCGCCCGCCGGACGACTCTAACGAAAGCCTAATGACGAAGGAATGGTGAAATCACTTGGATTAAACGGATTGCAATAGAGAGGGAAGGACAAATCCTTGAATCTTAGAAAGTCCACCTAGCTTGTGACATCAACGAATGGATGCGGGCGGCATATACAGGATGTCTGCTTGGTTTTGCGCTGCATGAAACTTTTTATATGTATACAAATTTCAGCTTCTGCAGCAGTGAGTTTAATTCGAGAATTCGTATAACAAGTGACCATGACCGGAGACGACGGAATGATTACAGCTAAAAGTGAATCCATGTTACTTTAAGGAGAGACACTCCTCTGCAAGTGTCTCATTGCAATATCCTTTGCATAGGCATTACGACAAGCATCTCTGAAATGTTTGGCTGTAATCCGATTTCAATATCCATTTCACTGCTAAGTAGTGAGTTATTCAAATCGCGCTATTTATCAAAAGACCTAACAGATAACCCAATTTATTAAATGAAGAATACAATGTGTCTTTCCAATCTTCTTCATTTAATAAACATGAACTTCCACAAAGTTGAGCCGGGAACATTTGAAGATACCCTTTTCTCTACATTCGTATAGGGCTTGCCTATCACGCATCGGTTGGTAAGATCAAGCGAGCAATATCTTTGGAAGGGGAAGGATAACACCGTACTTTGGGTCTCCTGAGGTGCCCGAGAAAGCTGCGGTACCATGAACATCTAAGCTTAGATTTAGCTGGGGGTGCTTAGAAGTGTCACCGGAGAAGAAGTGGACCTGCAACCATTTGGAGACTGACGTCTGCGCTCCACCCACCAGGCAAGCGATGCGCTACCATTGCCCGTCGACTACGACATAGCCAGTATTTTTCGAGCCAGCATTAGAACAATTGCAGTGACCACTGAAATTACTTCGTGCATTTATTTTATTACATTAGCAGGTAAATTGAACAAAAAAATCCATTGAATTTAATTTGACAATAAAATTCAGTTTTCTCTCATTCCAATGCAAAAATACATGGATTTGAAATTCATTCAGCGATGAATGTAAAATTCAGCGTCAACGGCGGCGTACCAATGGCAGCACACCACTTCAAATGTAGTCCTTGAGATGCAGAAGAACCCTTCGACAAAGTACCTCATAGTAAACTACTCGCATATGACATAGATAAGATCCTAGTTTGGATTAAATACTTTTTGAAAGTTCGGGTAAAAAAGGGTTGTCATGGACGGTGTTAGCTCAAACGCAGCAGAAATCACTTCAGGTGTTCTCCAGGGAAAGTTCATCGGACCTCTATTATTCCTTCTTTACGTTAACATTAACTCAGTGGTGAATATTAAGATACGCATACTCTCCGACGCCGGAGTGATTTATCGAGATATCCGTAATCCTGAGAACGCAGCAGTCTTGGCAGGTGACATTGATGTGTAGACACGAGGTTGGAGCGACGCTTGGTAATCGCAGAGACGCGACGCCTCAGTTCCTTGAACACTCACACACACAGAAATAACATCCACGCCTCGAGAACGATTCCTGAGGTGGTTTTCGAATCCACTCCAATTAGATTGGCTGGCGTGTACATAACCATGGTTATTAAATCAGATGTTTGCGATGATTAACGCTGTCTCTGATAAAACCCTTATGCTTTTCCCCGCGGCTATCCCTTGTTCCTGAATCGCAGTTACCTACCTCACCCCCCATCTCTCCCTTCGACCACCACCATGCCCCAACCCCCATAACAAATGGATATTTCTTCCCACGGACACCCGAAATCAGTTCCTCCCCATTTTCCTGCATCATGTCTATTTCTTCCTTCCTACGATCACTTGTTGGCATGTACACAAAATAATCAAATTCGTCGGTTCAACTTTTACTTCTACTAATTATATCACTCATCTGCTCTAGGTTGATTGCGCTTCCACCTTCTTCTTTGTTCGGTGCTACTGCCACCGATCGCTGACCCTCTTCCCCTGGACGTGGGAGAGGCAAGGGTTCAGCAGTTATGTAAAATGTCGCATGGCAGAAACGAGAAGCGGCGCCAGCAGCGAAGCTAGAAGAACGCGCCGACCATTTAGAACAGGAAACCCGAATCTTGGGACAGGAAAGGACAAGATTGGAATGTAAGCTGATGGGGAATGTGTACGTAAAGTCAGTTAGGTGATCATGCTGTAGTTTGCCAATCAGCCAAGAGGTTGCAAGAATTGCCAGGCGCATTGACAAGTCAGTGCGATAGATTGGATGAGAATAAATGCAAACATAACAACGGCTGTGTGGTTTTCGAGAGAGAGGAAGACTTAGTTAAACCTTTAAATAGGTGCAAATACTTAGGTACGTATTTTGGCAGCGGTTTGGATCAAAATATTCAAAGTAGTAAGAACGTAAGGCGAAGAATTGCATTAAGCAAAGAGGCTTTAACAAGGAGGAAGGAATAAATGGCAGAGACGTTGAGCAAGGACGGTAAGAAAAGGCTTGTCAAAATTTTGATATGGAGCGTAGTGATGAATTTCGGGGAAAAATGGTAATTGAAGCAGGATGATAGATGTTAATTTAAAATGCATTTAAAATGTGAGTATGGAGAAGGATTGAGAGGATGAAATGGGCAGAAAGGAAAACCAAGGGAGAAGTGAATGGGTTAGGGAATTGGGTTGAGGTCCAAAGGATGCAGGAAAGGTGCATGTCGATCATTATGGCGGGCGAGCGAATGCACCAGACTGCGGTTGTGTGGAGGGCGTCAGGCAACCGAGGAAGGGAGTGGCAAATGATTGCCACGTTGGACAAAAGGATAGGAGGTAGAAAGAATTCGGAATTGAATAACTTTAATATAGGGTGAGTTGCTAGACATAACAGTTTCAGGTTTAACTTTGTGGAATTCCTTCATGATGAGGGTAAAGAAAGAAACTTTGAACTTCCACATAAAGATTTAATATTTCACACGACTATGGTTCCGATGCGAACAGCGGACATTTATTATACAAAGAATTTATATGGACGATTGGGAAAGACAATTTTTTGATTTAAATCTTCCCGTGCAAAAAATGTGTTATCTTGGTTCCGACATGCTGATGGCATCTACTGTGCTTGGACTGGATCCACAAGACAATCGGCAATTTTTTGACTTAGTGAAATTCTTTAAATGCATGTATAGAGTTCATAAGTGAGTTGAAATCAGACGGTGCCTTGAATTTCATGGATTTGATTGCGAAAATAATTAATCAAAAGTTCGACCTTTCCATAAACAGAAAGAAGAGTTACTACGACCAATATATTCACTCCACATCCAACAATAACCAATCGCAAAAACGTGCAGCCTTTCATGCCATGTTACACAGGGTATGCAAATATCCCAATGTCACCACGCAACAAACAAGGGGAATGGTTACTGGACTATGACGGTGTTCGCGATGCCGTCCGGTCCTAGCGCCTTGCGACGTTTCAGACACTATGGCCTCGCGAAGGTCCTCCTCTCCGATGATTGGAGGAATCTCCTCCGGATCGCGGGCGATCCGTGGTGGTCTCGGCGGTTGCACCGGCAACTGCAGGGGATCTGGCTGGTCCGTGTCACCATCTAAGGCAGTGAAGACGTCCTCTAGATGCGTTGACATCCCAGCTTTCTCCTCCAGCGTACGAAAATACCCTGCAGATGATTGCAAGCGGGCCTACTCCCCTGACTCGCCCCGAAGACGCCTGGCCAGGCTCCACAAGGAACCCTCTCCTGGAGATAGGGAGTAAACCTTCCTGTCCCAGTTGGCGGTCCTCAAAGCGGCGATCTCATCCCTGATGCGCTGTTGGGCAGCGTTGAGAAGCGTCTTGTCACCCGGGCAGTGGAACCGTTGGAACCGTGTACTGATCCGGTTCTTCTCTCTGATTGAATCCCTGATGGATCTGAGAAGAGCCAGGTGATTCCATTCTCGGGCCGGTCGCTCGGGAATGGAGGCTGCTACCGCCAACTGCACAGCTTCCGTCAGAAAATCGACCTGGTGGTCGATTTCCTCAGGAGAACCGACGGCCGGAGGTAGCGACAGGGTGGCGATTCGGTGTGTGACCCGATTCCGGAAAACAGTTCAGTCAGCATCAGCGTAACTCCTGATCAATTTCGGTGGATTTTCCAGGGAGTGTCTTGCGAGCTGGAGAAGGACTGGCAGATAGTCGCTGTCCAGAGCGTGGATCGTTCTCGCCGAAAGCGATGACTGTACGGACACGTGCACCGCAATGGACAGTATGTCGCTCGTTCCGCATGAAGCAAAGTGAGTCGGCGTACGAGGACCAATGACTGCGAGACGATGGCTGGAGATCCATTGCCGGAGGCGAAATCCCCGGCTGTTTTCAATCCGGGAATGCCAGGAAGAATACTTCGCATTCAAGTCCCCTACTGCTATCGTAGGGATGTTTCCCACGATAATTGCCACGAGTTCGTCAGTGTTGCCTGGGGAGCAATGTAGACGGAGGCAAGGCGAAGTGGGCCTTCGTCACATTCCAGATTTACAGCGGTAGCTTCGGTGGAAGTGAAGGCCGGCAGCGGGAAACGCTGAGCGCGCAAGTGGTTTGCCACCAGAATTGCTGTTCCTCCTCGGCGTCGTATCCTGTCGTCCCGAAAAATCTGGAATCCAGGAACGGTCCAGTGGTCCTTCTGCTTCAGGTGGATTTCTTGAATCAGAGCTCACTCGCATCTCTGTCGTGACAGAAAGGCGAGCAGCTCTGGGGTCTTCCTCGTCACAGCGCCTCCTGCATTCCAGGATGCGATAACGATGTTGCGGCGCCCTGGAAGTGGATTATCCACGGCGAGTTGACAGAAGAGCCGGCAACTGCTGGAGCGTCGCCGATAACACCTGGAGTTGTGACTGCAGCGTAGTCGCGTTGGCTGCCATCGTACCACTTACAAGCGCGACGTGTTCGGTGGCTTCGACCGAGTCGGCGGCGGTGGGAGTGGACGTGGTCCCTAAAAGGGCCGACGGATGGGGAGGCGGTGTCCTCTGGGAGGATGATGATGATGGTGAGGATGGATGTAGCCGTTTCTGCTGTAGTCCCGCCAGGATTCGGCGGCGCTGGGAAATGTATCCCAAGTCGCTGTCGTTGCGTAGGGCGTTGCTGAGAAGGGCCTCGTGACGCATCGCCTCCTGGCCAAGCATTCTTCGCTCTAAGCGAAGCGGGCTGCTTTGCGGTGCTAGTAGACGTAGATGGATTGGTTTGCTTCGTCAGTGCTGCAGCAGATGAAGAAGCGGTGTCCTTGGCGCTTCGTCCGCGACGTCCACGGCTTTTCCTTGACGGCGTCGCGTCCCGGTGCTCCTCAGCACGCCACTTTTCACATGTGTGTGAAAAAGCAGCGTGTTCGCCGTCGCAGTTTGTACGCTTTTCAGCGCCCGTCCGGTGACAGTCCTGCAGGCAATGGCCCCCTGAGTGGAACGGGCATCGTGGTGAGGCTAAGCAGAAGAAACTTCCATGGCCGAAAAGAGAGCAGCGATGGCAAAGCTGAGGATTCCGGTAGACGTACCGACACCACGCTGTTGCCAACGCTGCGGGGAGCCTTCACGGAGGAGATCGGCCAGGCTTAGGAGGGAGAGATGGCTACCACGAAGACCCCGATTGGTTTCCCTGCGGCGGTCAGCTGTCGACCTCGGCGGGCATCGATCCCCAGTGCTCTGAGGTCCTCCAGATGGTCGTCCAGATGATGACACGATGACAGTCCTCGGAAGGTGAAGGACCTAGTCTTTTCCTCCCCGACCGTTGTTGCCCGGAGATGTTCCTTCATCCGAACTTTCATTGATCGGCATGTTTCCCCGATGTAGGCTTTCCCTTCGTATAGGTCTCTCGTGATTTTGTCCTTCGGTCCAGGGAGAGCGTCCGCTATTTTCTTGATGCAGTTAAATCTTGTCACCACGTCATGCTTTTTCAGGACTCTGGTTATCTTCTCGGATGTTCCACATATGTAAGGGATAGTAGCGTATGCCTTTGGGTCCGGTTCCGATGTCGGTGAAATGTCCGGAGTTTTTCACGAAGGACGAGGTGTTTCCGACGTAGAACTGTAGAGTTTGGGCCAATTTATTTCGCCAGTCCGTATGTGGGAGCATCGACCTGGCTGACTATAGGTCGGAGTGGTATCCCCTCCTTATGTATTTTTGGCAGCCCGTGTCATCTCGGTGGTTTTGTAGCCGAAGAAATTAGTCCACGTTGTTCTTCCATCGGGATGAGGGATTTCTTTATCTGAGCTCTGGTGTTTCGCTCTATTTTTGCTGTCGGTTCGTTCTTCGGTTTCTTATATGTCCCATCTTGGAGAAGTTTCGTATTTTTGCTCCGGTAATCCTCTTTGTTGATTATCACAGGTGCGTTCCCCTTGTCTGCAGGTATTATGAGAATGCTCTTGTTTTCTTACAGTTTATTCAGAGCTCGTCTTTCGGCAGTTCTGATTTTCGCCTCAGGTGGTTTAGCGTTGCGTAAAATGAGTGTCATTCTTCCCTTATTCTTAATTTATATATGTATACGTATGTATGTAAGGGTGTATTATATATATATATATATACATTTTTCTTTTCGATGTGCAAATCTGTGCTAAATGAATTTATGTCTGCCTATATGTATTTATGTGTACATAGTACATATAAATGTAACTATAAGTTTAATGCCTAATATAATATGTATACGAAGATGGGTTAAATGGAAGAAGGGACCATTTGGTCTCAATTTCGCCCAAATAAAGACCTCTATCTATCTATCTATCTATCAGTGTTTTGAAAGCTTTCGGATGGCCGACTCGATACCAGTTATGATCTTCTCCCTTGGTATTATGGCTGGAGCGATGGCGAAGTTTGGACCCCTTGATCGGACTGCAGTAAAGGCGTCATCTAAGGTCAGATCCATTAGGATAGCAACAGCACGGTCCTTTTCAAGACCATTAACTGGATATTACCTCGAGTTCAGCTTTTCAAATTTCTTGATTTGCGTATCCCGGGTTGACTCATGGGCAGTGCGGGAAGAGTCGTATGTTATGCTTTCTATTGTGTCCAATCAGAAGCGCTCAGAATCTCGCCCAACTCCAGATGTATCGCGAAAAATTCTTCTGAACAGAGGTGGAGAGCAAGGCGTCTGTGGTGCACCCGCTCTCGTAGTAAGGCTTCACTGGTACGACGAAGAATTTTTTTTGCTGCCTTGGTTCTTAGGTGGTGCTTCACTTCAACACAGGTTGGCAGTGCATCCGTGTCCCTTCAGCGTTGGAGTAAGGCTAAGGAAGACAGGAGTCTTCCATTCTTCTTCCGCAGCTTCTCCAATCTCATTATCTTCCTGTGAGTTCCCTCCCCAAAGAGGCGAAGTATATGGCTGCGTAGGTTTTCGCGGCGGTGGTTTAAAGGATTCTGCATTCTCGGGTTTCACCGCGTTGTTGTTTAATGCTGACAACAGTTTCGCCGAAGTTGCATTCGGCGTCTTACATACGGACCAATCAGAGGGCGTTGCATACGGACCAATCAGCGAGCAGCCCCTGGACGGGACCACCCATATCAGGGTGGCCAAAATCCGAGTCCCTCATGCTTCATTGCTTGCTGGTGTGCGAAACGCTGCATGCGCTGTGCGAGGGCACACGCGGTCGAGGAATGCTCCAGAGGAAGGGGTGATGAGGCCATCTGCGCCAATTGCGGAGGACAACATGCGGCTGTCTCACGTCGATACCCCGCCTTTCAAGAGGCGGAGAGGCGGCAAAATTCGAGAGTTCCTAGACAAACAACAGGGAAGCAGACACCCGAGAAACCTGCACCGACGCCAGCCAGCCGAAAACCAGTCATGAAAGTGGACAACCACACTTCTTACGGAACGGTACTGAAAGGCCCTTCACAGGGCCATTCTCCTGCCGCTCAAAGAGAAGTGGAAGCCACTAATCCTGTCCAGGACGCAGAGATGGAGAGCAAACCACCATCAGCGCTAACTTCGGGAAAAGCCACCACAGTGGACTCGTCTCCCCCTGTGAACCGCCCCCCGAAGGCTAATATTCCCTCCTCCAAGGGAAAGAAAAAGAAGAAAACGCCGTCACCAATGGGGGATAAGGACAAAGCGAGGTCAGCCCTACCGAGAAGGCTTGTGGAAATACCGTCCAAAAAGCCATAGTAGCCGCTTAACCAAAGCCGGCGGAAAAACGGAAAGAAGGCGATACATCTTTGGATACGTCTTTTAATGCCTCTGAGCCATTGATGACAATCGGAAGCGAGGAAAAAGAGATATGGCACACCATAGCTGTGATTGCAAAGACCCAACGAAAACTAGTCGTCTCAACGCAGGGCAAACTTCTCCTCTCACTCCTGGAGGAGTTGGTGCGCAGCAGGATCGAAAACTCAACCAATTATGGCTGAACGACCCGTCCTGCTCGCCGAATGGAACGCCAATGGGATTCCTCGCCGAAGTGAAGAATTACGGGCGTTCCTCCAGGAGAAGGGAGCCATCGTCGCCGCTGTCAACGAGACGCACCTTCGACCCACGGGCACCTGGAGGTTACCTGGCTGGACCATCTACAGGTCGGGCAGGGAGCCCGAGCGCCAACGGGTCAGAACATCAGGAGGTGCGGCCATCCTCGTCCATAGGTCCATCGAGCACCGAGCGTGTAGGGAAATTTCTCACCCATACGCGGAGGCTGTTTCGGTGGACATACGAACTAGAGGAGGATGGCTCCGGGTCTCATCGCTTTATTTCCCACCCGAGAAACCTTGGGATCCGGATCTCATCAAACATCTCACGAGAAACAGCGGCTCATCGATCATCCTGGTGGACCTGAATGCCAAGCATACATCTTGGAATTCACGGTCCTTCAACCCGAGGGGAGAAAACCTGCGTAGGCTAGCAGACGACGAAGGCCTGACGGCATAGGCCCAGCGACACCAACGCACGACCGAGGGGACATTCTCGACATTGCGATCGCTCGAAATGTAAGGACGTCTCTTAGCATATACGCATGCGTTGAACTATCTTCGGACCATAACCCCACCATCCTAGCAGTGGGAAACGTATTCCTGTGATCCCTTCCACTCACCGATTAGACTTGTCGTCGGCTGATTGGAAGTGTTTCCGCAACGTCATCGCTGGGGAGCTGCCACGAGAGCCATTGGAACCGACTTCACCAGAGATGGCTGACCGTTTGGTCAGTCACCTCAATCGCACAGTAGATGGTGCGATGGAAGCATCGATACCGCTTAAAGAGCACCGGAACTCGTATCTTCGAGTTCCGCTTCTAGCGGCGGTTCGCGGCCTCATCGCGCGACGGAACAGTGCGCGGCACCAATGGCAGAAATACCGCACAGCAGATGTGCGGACGCAGCTCTCTGAGCTTAACGTTGCGGTTCGGGATGCCCACCAGGAAGTCCGATCAGACTACTGGGAGGCACACTTGCGAGACGAACTCCTTTCAGAAGACGGTAATTACGACATTGGGGCGGTGTGGAAGATGTGCAGGAAGCTGCGGGCACCCCAAAGAGCAGACTTATTAATTATAGACGGAGATAGCGTGGCACGATCTCCCGAGGAAAAGGCGAAATGCTCGCTGACTACCTAGCCAGGAGATTTTCACCGAATCCTGGGAACTCTGCCTCTGCCGAGATAGAGACGCAAATAGAGGCGTCAGAGACAGCTGAATACGCCGATCAAGAAGACGCCTCGGAAATTCAACGAGAAGGACGTAATAGGGGCAAACGCGCCTCCGCGTGAGGAAGGCCCCTGGAAGTGAAACCATTCCAAATGTTGTCATCCGGGAACTTCCGAAGGCGACGGTGAGGTACGTGACAGCGATCTTCAATGGCTGTGTCAGGATTTACTACTTTCCGACCACTTGGAGAAGAGCGAAAATCGTCTATCTGCCGAAATCACAAAAATTGGAGGTAGATCCCGGAGAATTCCGGTCTATCTCCTTGCTCGACGGCTTCGGCAAGATATTCGAGCGACGGCTACAAAGGCCGCTGACTGACTTCGTCCGGGAGAATGATATCCTTCCGAAGGAACAGTTTGGCTCCCGTGCGCAGCATTCCACAGTCCATCAGCTGGTGAGAACGACAAATTTCATCACCGACAGCTTCAACAGGAATACGGTGGTTGCCGGAGCTTTTTTCGACGTCAGTAAGGCGTTCGATCGCGTCTGGCAACCGGCTCTCCTGTTGAAGATGAGGCGACTCCATTTCCCACCTTGGGCAGTCAGGATGGTTCACTCCTACTTGAGAGACAGGGCATTCACACTACAGTGGCTAGGGGCGGACTCGGGGGTGCGTCCGCCGGCGTGCCTCAAGGCTCCGTCCTTGGACCACTGCTCTATAATATCTATTCCCACGATATTCCAACTCGTGGAGGGAATCTTGAAATCCTGTCTCTTTATGCTGACGATGCGGCCCTCCTATGCCGATCCTGGTGGAAGGTGACTGCGGTGCAAAGGCTGCAGAACGCTGTGGCAAAGCTCCTTCAATGGTACTGCCGATGGCGTTTTGTGGTTAACGCACAAAAGACGAAGGCGATCATCTTCCAACCTGGAAATGGTGGGCCACCAGGATTGAACATATCGGTGAACGGAGTCGTCCTACCGTGGGAATCTGAAGTTACTTACCTCGGAGTGCTGATGGATAGGAAACTCCTTTGGAACGCCCAAGCGCTTCGGGTCCGTACGAAGGCATACGCGGCGCTTAATCGACTACGGCCGATCATTCACCCGCCTGTCCTGAGTATGGCCACGAAGCGCAGACTATATCAAGCGTGCGTGCTGCCAGTCATCACCTTCGCTGCAGCGGTATGGTCAGGAGTGTCGCAAACGAGTCTCGCTCAAATCCAAGTGGTGCAGAACTCTGCTCTTCGTGAAATATTGGGACGCGGTCGTTACGCCCGCGTCTCTGAAATGCACGAGGACGGAAAGCTGGAGCCCCTAGACGTCCTTTCTCCTAGAATCTCGGGAAAATTCTTCGAGAAAGCGGCAGAAGCAGAAGCAAACCTAATTCGTAGGGTCGCCGAAATTAAGGTCATGCCATGGGACCGCTTCAAGCGGCCCATAGCCTCCCTAAATACGGTGGACAGCCTTCCTGTGAAGAAGAAGCCACGGCTGCTTTAAGTGGGAAGAAAAACAAACGCCTGACGACGCAGTTGAACTCCTCTCGCCTTAGTAGCCTTGGCTGCTGGAAAGGCGCAGAGGAAGGGCTACAAAAGAGCCTTGCAGTCATATATGCTGGAGTCCCTCATCTTCGACCTGAAGACGCCGAATGCAACTTCGGCGAAACTGTCGTCAGCATTAAACAACAACGCGGTGAAACTCGAGAATGCAGAATCCTTCAAACCACCGCCAAGAAAACCTACGCAGCCATATGCCGCAAATATATGGTATCCTCACGAAGTTGGTTTGATTGCCGAATTGGATCGCGTGCAGCGTAGAGGAGTCAGATTTGTGAAACGTAGACACGATAAACTTGATGGTGTTTAAAAATTATTGGGGGGAAATAATTATGAATCACTGACTTGACTGGAGCGATGGTTAAATTACAGACTACATCTCTTGCACAAATTGGAAGGATATCTCTTAAGCAATGATGTTGAAAATGTATTGTTAACCCCATCGTACCACGGTAGAAGAGATCAACGGAAGTAGTTAGTGTTAATGGAGACCCATGGAATGGGAATTGACCCAGAAGCTGCGCCGAGAAAAGAACAAATACTCGTATTTCATTATCTTAACGCCTTTACTTGATGCCTATTCTGCATGCAGCGGCCATGTATCTGCGCCGTACATAACTACGCTCCATATCGAGGCCTTTTGTTAACAACTTCACTCAATATCTCTGACAACAATGCCCTCCTCCTTGTGAAAGCCTCTTTGCTTCGAGCAATTCTTCGTCTTCTGTCCCAACTACTTTGGCGATTTTGGACTTAGACATTTCCGAGATACGTAAACTGGTCCACCTGCTCTAGTTTTTTCCCTCCTATTTTAATGTTAGCCTTAGCCTTTCTCTAACTTGAAAACCGCATAACCTTTGTTTAATTTATAATGATTGTCATCCCATATCTGTCGCACTGTATTTACTATTCACTCAGGAATGCTTGCAGCGCCTTGGATGACTGATACAACTAAATCCTGATCATCACTTAAACTAACTGATTTTAAGAATTTCTGTGCAACTTTCATTTCTTCCTCCAGTTCTTCCCATGCCTCTTTAATCATTTCCTCTACTTACAGGTTAAACAGCAACGGTGATAATAGGTAACTCTGCCTTACACCTCTTCCTAACACTGCCCATCCGGACTCTATCCCCCACTCTCACCTGAGCAGTCTGAGACATGTACATGTTGCGGATTAGCCTCCTTTCCCTCCAATCTATTCCTATTTTCTGCAATACTATACTCGTATACTCATTAGTTTTCCTAATTCACTCTATCAAACGCATTTTCGAAATCTAAGAAATAAGCCAATGGGCCCTGATTGTGTTCTATATTCCTCTCGATTAGTGATCCCTCCCCTTCTTAAACCAAAACTGATCTTCCCATAAGAAATCATTTGCCCTGATCTCCATCCTTTTGATGATACCACTTGACCTGCGTGGGAAATCAAACTTATATTTCTGTAGTCCTCACATGATGTAGCCATCATCATTATCCTTTTCGGAATCGGAGCTAACACCGACCTCACCGTCTTCCGGCCAGATTTCTTCCACATAGAATATAATATATCTATGCCAATATATATATATATATATATATATATATATATATATATATATATATATATATATATATATATGGACAAGGAATAGGAACACATAGAAAGGACGAACACAGGAGAGGTGGGGAAGGCGGATTCGAGCAGATCACAAGGGCAAAAATATTTCCTTGACTGGAACTTGAACCACATATTTCAACTTGACGGGCCGATGGTCTAACCACTTCATCTATCGAGGAAACGTAATTTACGCTGAAATCTGAGAAAATGAATCCTGTGACTGCAAAGTCGCGTTCAATCTCAGATGTTTCCCGCGTCCATCATCCAGTTCACTATATCAAACGCCTTATCGAATTCTACGAAACAGAAAAATTATTTCTTTTTTAATTCTACGTTCTCTCGTATTACAACTGCACCTTATTACTACTATGGCATCACGCGTGCCTCTCCCCTTTTTGGCAAGCAAATTCTCGGGCAACTTATAATGCCGTCACATTTTTTTGGCTTGTTTTGCATCACGCTGTTCCAAGTAGTTTGGCCGTATGAAGAACAATTTTATTAGTTAAAGATTCCCGAAAGAAAGGATTGACTGTGGCGTTGCTCAAGGATCTTAAGAAAAGAATAATCAACCCTGACATGGAGTATGGGTTTGTAGGGTGCGGAAACGTGGCAGTTGAAGTATGAAGAGGGTAAAAGCAGATTGAAAGCTTTTCAAATTTGGCTGAGGAGAAGGATGGAAAGATAAATTGGAGAAAAGGTAAATCAATGAAGAATTATTGGGCAAGACGAGGAAGAAGAGAGGGTTATTGGAAGACATTCAAAGATGGACGCTTTTCAATGGTATCGCGGCTAAACCTTGTGAATATCCATTTTGGGGAATAAGACAAACTCACCAAAATATTTTTTATTAATATTTTGATTGATTCTCTAATTGTACGGGAAGATGTCACCTATTCGATGAAACCGCTGGTAATGTATTAATAATATTTGTGGAGAAAGTTAAAAAGTTTGTCTTTGTACGCATTTTGATTTTCGATGGAATGCTGAAAGCTACGATAGAGGCAGGGGTGGCGTGGGAAACGATAGGAACGTTGGATGGAATGAAAGGAGGCATTGAAGGGAGGTGTTGAAGGGTATTAGGAATTTAAGGGGAGTTTATTGTAGGGTGGGATGTCAATACGTGCCCTGTACGACGAATTTAAGAAATTTAACGAAGCTCAGTCTGCATCCAAAACCTAAAAGGCAGGATACCAATTAATAAAATAAAATCATTATTTCGCATTGAAGTTAGTTGTTATAGCGCATTGGATATTATTTCGTTTCTTTTGTTTCAGCTGTTTCCCCACACAGGAATAATAAAACAGAAGCGCTCTTGACACTCCGCACCGTTGAAGCCGCCAAGGTCCTAAAGGTGTTCTTGGCCCCATGCCATGGAATAAAATGTCTTTTTCCACCTTTCTCTCAGGTTCACCATACCGGAAGATACGATCACCAACTGCGGGATGCCGCAAATTGGATTGGCATTAGGGGTCCGCGAAGCCCCTCCTGTCACCCCTCCCCAAGGGTCTCGGCAGCCGCGGTCACGTGCACTAGAGGAAGTGCCGTCGAAAGTAAAACCGCCCGCGACACGTAGGGAAAAGTAAGTGCTCCACATCGCGTGCGCTACGGCATTTAACGCGGCAAATGAAATCATTAACGGATTCTCCCGGGAGGTATGGGGAGGGGGAGAGAAAGGGGGGGGGGAAATCCAAAGAGGGAAGGAAAGGTGGATGCTGAGCATTCTGATTGGCGCTTAGCCCTGAGATGGTGGGAGAACGTAAGTCTACGTTGTCAGGGTAGCAAAACCCATCGACAAGCAATATCCTTGCCGGCAATTTATAACTACAAGAAGTATAATAACCTTGTTTTCTTTTCAAAATAATAAAAAATAACCCTTCGAACTAACGAATTAAGAATATTATTATGTAGTCTACCATTTAAGGTAGGTTTTGGATGGACACAGAATGACCATCGCTACATTTCTTGGCTTCGTACAAGGCAAAACTTGCTAACTAACAATGCATTAAACTGCAATCCCTATCCTCATATTTTTTCTACCTTCCTTCATTCCGTCCAATATGCCCATCCTATTCCTTGTTTGCCTAACGTTCTCCCATTTGTTCAACTCTTTAATATTACATCGGCAATCAAAGAGTACAAAAATACTAAGATTTAGTCCACAGTTAGTAGCAATTAGACCATGAAAACTCTTCCTCCCACGCTATTCTTAACCCATTCCTTCTCTCGTTTATCTTTCTTATCATCTCGAGAGTAGTCCAGGATTGCCTCGCCTCTTTCCTATAGTTCAAGCTTGCGCCTTTCGATATTCTCTACAACCTGCTGATATTCCTTTCTTGTCGCTCCGGATGCTTCTACATTGTATTTCCTAAGCCGTTTTCAATCTGACGTTACGCGTCATTATCACTCAATTATGATCCTAATCCACATTCCCTCCTATGAAACAAAAAATCGATCAATACAAATATAAATGCAATCATAACATTTCTACAGTTTTACGGATATCTTCCTGAATCTCCGGGTATTTTCCCTGTATACCTACGCTATGTTGTTTTAACGCCAATAGCATTTCACACACATGGGCTTTGACATAGGAAATCTACATGTGAGCTATCTATATATTCACTTGCTTCAAAACATTTTAAACGAAAAAATCTACGAAAAAGTGAAGGCTTTTGCCGTAAAACACCAGATCAAAATTTTTTACACAAAATGTAAGAAATAAATAAAAGAACATGTTACAAAACTCGATTTGCACGGCTGATCGGTTGCTTGTAAGATTACCACAGAGCTCGCACATCGCCCACCCTCTACGAGGGTTGCTATTTATATTTTGAGCCTTGGCAACGCCGAGTGCTTTAGGCGCCCTCTGATGTTTCCATCTGAAAGTTTGACCCATTTAACGCTTACTTTCTTCAAAAGTTTTCGTTTGACAATAAATTTTGTTGTTTACAGGGACTCGAACATTTTGTCTCAGTGAAAAAATGAAGTTATCTCGTGAACACTTTCGTGCGATGAGTTTTTGCGACTTTCGACGTGGATTATCAAGACAGGACTGTATCGATCAACTTACTTCCACTTTTGACGATGAAGCTCCATCCTTTGCCTCTGTAATATGCTGGTATAACCAATTCCATCATGACCACCGGTCGCTCAGTGACGAAAGTCGTAAAGGTCGTCCAAAATCAGTTGTGGTGCCAGAAAACACTGATGCTGTGCAAGGACTAGTTAAGGATGATCGTCATGTGACTTATCGTGAGATTGAGGCATCCTTGGGGATCCGTATGACAAGCATCAATAAGATATTGCATGAACATTTATCTGTGAAAAAAATATTTTTGCGTGGATCCCGCATAATTTGACAGAAGTTCAAAAAGATGCTCTTGTCAATTGGTGCAAATAAATGCTCAACAAACACAATCGCGGTGCATCAAAAACTGTAAATAATATCTACACAGGTGAAGAATCTTGGATCTTGGAAGTATGACCCCGAAACAAAACACAATCCACTTTGTCGGTCTTCCAAGACGAGCCAAATCCGATGAAAGTGATTCGTGCACGAAACACCTCGAAGCAAATGATCGCCTGTTTCTTCGGAATAACTAGGCATGCGGCACCGTACCGTCAGAGCAACGTAGAACCGTGAATTCTGAATGGTACACGAGCATTTGTTTGCCAGCAGTGCTTGGTGACATACGGAAAAAGAAGCGGCAACGAAGGCTCATTCTTCATCATGACAATTGGCAAACTCTCACAGATCGGCTGAAACAACTACCTGTTTGACTGGCCAAAACGTCGATTTGATGGGTCATCCGCCGTACAGCCCTAATTGAGCAACAAATTATTTATTTTTACTCCCATTTATCAAGAAAAAATTGCGCGTCCAACGTTTTTCGGCACCTGAAGAGGCCATTGCTGCATTCGAAAAACATGTTTTGGAGGTACCTTAATCGGAGAGGAAAAAGTGTTACGAAAATTGGTTCGAACGTATGCAAAAGTGTATTGATTATCATGAAGAATACTTCTAAAAATAATAAAACCATTTTCATCAATAAATTACTGTATTTTCATTACTAAGCTGAAAATATAAATAGCAATCCTCGTACTAATGTACGCATCACAGCATTAGGACCCGGACGCCACGAAGTCGACAGCCGGAGAATTAAAAAACGTACAATTTTAAGAGAAAATCTAACCGAAGTGAAAAAAGAAATACGACACCTCCTCGCCTACTAAACTGCTTCAGCTCAAAGAGACGCCATGGAAGAAGCTGCGGTTGAAGGCAATACGAAGAGTTTAAGAAAATGAAAACATAGAATGATAAGGAATTAGAGGACGTGCTTGCGGACCGGGCTTATCACGTTAGGACCAACGATATCCATCTCAGAGGTCAGCATCTTACAGAAAAAGCGGAGAAAATTGCATATCCAACGGTTTGCAGCTACCAACGGGTGGCAGGGTCGGTTTAGGAAGAGGAAAGCAATTGTACTCGTGGACCGGCAAATAAGTGGTGAATCCCAGGCTGTTGACCGTACATCTATAGACGTGTGGGTTATGGAATTCTTCCCACGAAACGCGCGGCATGAACGCCCACACACGTTCAATGAAGAAGAATTTGGGCTTTTCTTAATCTGTCCCTGATAAGAACAAGGCGCTGCAGACGGAATCATGCCAGGAAGGTAAACACAGCGAAGAGCGAGTCACTCTTATTCTATGTTGCAATATGGACGGATCAGAGTACTTAGTCCTTTTCAATGGAAAATTCGCCAAACCTAGAGGTTTTAAAAATATCAAACCATTTCCATCTGAATACACGCATCAAAATAAGGCAGGAATTCCCGGAACTCTGATCTGTGAGTGAATGCAGAAACTTGGCAAACAGATGGGGGCTAAGGATCGTAATATGACTTTATTAATTGGTCGCTAGCCCGCACGTCGAACAGATTTAGGAGTCCTTAAAAATGTTCGAGTGGAATTGTTGCCACCCATGCTCCAGCCTTTCAGTTTATGTGAATTATCTGAAGTGTTACTGCAGGAGAATGACGGCTCGGCGACTATCAAGTTTGGCTGACCGGACTACGGAGAAGGACATGAAACTCAACACTTAAGAGGCCAAGTATTCGGTCATCGTAAATACCACCACCATTAAGTATTATATTTAACTCGCTTCATTTTCACCGTTTGATCGTTATTTTTACAAAAAGATTACGAGAGCAGTTCAAATTACAAAGCTTCACATGCTCTCTCGCATGCCCTTTCCTAATGGGAGACGTGGGATCAAGTAATGCCAAAAAGAGTGCAGAACTGCTTCCAAAATGCTGGATTTAAGGTTATCAATGATTTCGGTGACGCGGAACCTCCAGAAAAATAAGTTAATCGAAATTTCATCGATGGATGGGAGAAAATGCAATCACTTTTTAAAAGTCAGCAAATTTCAAAGATTTCGAATCAGTGGATCATTCTATCGCAGCTGTACCGACCTTGAAGCAGGGGCTATATTCCCACGGCCACCGTGACGCGAATTGTTGATAATATAACATTAATCTTGCAGTGTTTTTGCTTTAATTTTCGACAATTTAGCTCATATAAAATACCAGTCTGGGTATTCAAAAATTACCTGAGCATTAAAGAGTTCTCGATCAAGTTTTCCTTTGCGTCAAGCACATTAAGGTCAGGATTTTTCGAGCAGCAGCAGTACCGAACGTAGTCGCTCCAAGAGAGGTTCAAGTGATGGCCACACGTGAGGACAACTTGCGATGACGGAAACGGCGCGTGTGTGTGTGAGTATATATATATATATATATATATATATATATATATATATATATATATATAAAGAACACTCCGATGAAGACGGAGAAGAATTCCGTCGAATTGATCAAGAAATATATATATATATATATATATATATATATATATATATATATATATATATATATATATATATATATATATATATATATATATATATATATATATATATATATATATATATATCCCTCCCCGGACTACAACTTTGACGTGGTAGAAGGGCTTGTGCGTTCCGATGACCCATAGAGCTGTACTGGCGGGAGTAATAATAATTGCTCCTGGTAGGGACACCCATGCCAGACAGGTCGAAGGTTAGCTGCCAGGCGAAAGGGAGTCCACGACGCGTCTGTTCCTCAGTGAGGCGGCTGGAAAGGCGTCTGACCCCAGTGGGGCGGCCAGTAAGTGATGGTGTCACGTTAAAAATACTATAGAGGAAGGCAGCGGTACACCACCTCTATTATCATTTCAAATAATATTATGCTGGATAGAATAGAGAATATGAGTCCTGGCAACTACGGGGCTCGGCCTAATCGGCCGTGTGTCGTGCCCCGATGCGGACTCTAATCATAATTTAGCTGTTATGAAATGTAGCGTCCGTTTTAAAAGGATAAGGCATGAGCGGCGGGTTAGAAAATGGAATGTAGAAGCATTAAATTGATTGAAAAGGAAGGAGTACCAACAGGCGGTAGAGGAAATCATGGAGGATGGTAAAGAGCTAAGTACTACCGAAGGAAAATGGGAAAGTATCAAGAAAGGGCCCTCTGAAGCCGCAAAAGACACTATGGGAACCGTTAAAGCTAAAAGGACTAGGAAACCATGGATCACGGAAGAGATGATTACAACGATGGATGAACGGAGAAAATAGAAGAATGTAAATACGGAGTCAGGCAAAATGACAAGTTGACAAAACGGAGCGAACGGAGGAACGGAGTCAGACAAAATGGCAATGAGTTAAACAATAAATTGAGACAGGCAACAAATAGAGCAAAAGAAGCATGGTGGAAGACGCAGTGCGAGGATATGGAAAGTCTGCAGAGGAAGGGTGATATCGGTGCGCTGTACAGCAAAGTTAAATCTTTATCGGGAAGTAAGAAAGGGAGATCTATGGTAACATTTAGAGATACGGTGTATAAGATAATAGTTGACACAGGAAAGATCCAAGGGAGATGGAAGGAGTTTATAGAAGAACTGTATAATAAAGAACTTAGACCAACAAAGTTAGACATAGAAAAGGAATATGACGAAGAGGAAGATAGCTTAGGTCCAGGCATACTAGACGACGAGATAGATAGAATGGGCATTAAGTGAGATGAAAATAAATAAGGCCGTGGGGGTGGACAACATTCCAGCGGTACTACTGAAATGTTTAGGCAAATGTGGGAGGAAGAGGCTATATGGGCTGATTCGTAGTATCTATGAGGAAGGAATCTGGCCGGAAGACTTTGTGAGATCAGTTTTAGTTCCTATTCCGAAAAATGTAAAGGCTACATATAGTATGTGAAGACTACAGGAAAATAAGTTTGATATCCCACGCAGCTAATGTTGTTCTCAGGATCTTAAACAAAAGGATAGAGAGTAAGGAAAATGATTACTTAGGGGATGATTGGTTTGGGTTTAGGAAGGGGAGAGGTACGCGTGATGCCATTGCGGTAATGAGATTATTAATCGAGAGGAATACAGAATGCAACCAGCGAGTCTTTTCTTAATATAGTCACTCAATATCCCAGTCATCAACTCCCTCCTCCTTGTGAAAGCCTCTTTGCCTAGCGCAATTCTTCTCCTTACATCCCTTCTACTTGGACCGTGCGGGTCCAAAACACTACCGAGATACGTTAACTGTTCTACCTGCTCTAGTTTTGGCCCTCCTATTTTAAATTTTAGCTTAGCCTTTTTCTTTCTAGAAAATCGCATAACCTTTGTTTTATTAATATTGATTCTCTTGGAAGGGACTATTAGTCTCAACCTCGCCCAATTAAGTCGATAAATAAATAAATAAATTCTCATCCCATACCTGTCGCACTGAATTTTCAATTCACTAAGCAATGCTTGCAACCACTTGGCTGACTGATAAACTAAAGCTTGGTCTTCAGCAAACCTAACTGATTTTACGTATTTCCCACCCACTTTCATTCCTACCTCGAGTTCTTCCCATGCCTCTTTAATCATTTCCTCAACCTATACGTAGAACAACAACGGTGATAATGGGCAACCCTGCCTTACACCCCTTCCCGACACTGCCCATCCGGACTCCCCGTTCCCCAATCGCACCTGTGCAGTCTGAGACATGTACAGGTTGCGGATTAGCCTCCTGTCCCACCAATCTACTCATATTTTCTGCAATATACTCATTAGTTTTTACCAATTCACTCTATCAAACGCTTTTTTTATATCTACGAAAGAGGTAAATACTTCCTGATTGTATCCTATATTCCTCTCGATTGGTGAACTCATTACTACAATGGCATCATCCCTTTCTAAACCCAAACTGATCAATCTCCTGCCCTACTCTCTATCCTTTTGTTGATGATACTGAGAACAACTCTAGCTGCGTAGGATATCAAACTTATTGTCCTGTAGTCTTCACATATGTAGCATTTACCTTTTCCAGAATAGGAACTAACACTGACCTGACAAATTCTTCCAACCTGATTCCTTCCTCGTAGATACTACGAATCAGTCCATATAGCCTCTTCCCTACATATTTTCCTATACATTTCAATAGTTCCGCAGGAATGTTATCCACCCTCACGGCCTTATTAAGTTTCATCTCCCTTAATGCCCTTTCTATCTCATCGTCTAGTTTGCCTGGGCCTAGGCTATCTTCATCTACGCATGTCCCTTTCCTATGTCTAACTTTGCTGGCCTAAGTTCTTTAGCATTCAGTTCTATATATTCCTTCCATATCTCTTGGATTTTTTCTATGTCAACTATTTTGTTATCCGACTTATTACTTAATATTAGCATAGATCTTACCTTCTACGTTCCCGATAGAGATTTAACCTTGCTGTATAGCGCGCTAATTTCACCCTTTCTCTGCAAACTTTCCATATCCTCGCACTGCGTTTTCCACCATTCTTCTTTTGCTTTATTTGTTGCCTGTCTCAATTTATTGTTTAACTCATTGCACTTCATTTTGCCTAACTCTGGGTTTACATTCTTCAATTTTCTCCTCTCATCCATCATTGCAATCATCTCATCCCTGATCCATGGTTTCCTAGTCCTTTTAGCGTTAACGGTTCCAATAGTGTCTTTTGCCGCTTTAGACAACCCTTTCTTGAAACTTTCCCAATATTCTTTGACAGTACTTGGCTCTTTACCATCTTCCATGATTTCCTCTACCGCCGGTTAGTACTCCTTCCTTTTCAATCCATTTAATGCTTCTGCATTCCATTTTCCAACACGCCGCTCCTGCCTTATCTTTTTGAAACGGACGCTACATTTCATAACAACTACGAGGGTGATTCGAAAAGTAAGGTCTCCGATTTTTTTCATGAAAAATCAAATTTATTTCCAACTTTCCGAACATCGTTGGAAAGGTTGAGCTTTTAGCTATTTTTCTGCATAGTCGCTTGGACGATCAACCACTTTTTGCATCTTTATAACAAGCTTTTTATTACCGGCGCCGTACCCCTTCCGCCGGGTCGCGAAGTCAACTGACGACTGCTTCTCCGATAAAAATTCATCGCCATTTAGTGGAATTGTACGGTGAGAAGTGAATGGACATCAAAAACGTGCGGAAGTGGTGCAGGCAGTTTTTTGATGGCCGGGAAAACGTCCACGATGAGTAGCGGTCGGGGCGACCGAGGTTGCCGGAATCAATGGTGGCTTCAATTGACGAGATGGTGCGCAATAACCGGAGAATTACCCTCCATGAGATAAAGGAAGACCTTAATGAAGAGAGTGGCTACTTCTCCTTGCAGAATATTGTGTCGGAGGTCCTCGGTTACGACAAGGTGTCTCACCAAAGGAGTGTGTTTGCATCATGACAATGCACGTCCATATGTGTCACATCAAACGACCACCCTACTCAATGAATTCGGCTGGGATAGAATCGGCCACCCTCCTTACAGTCCGGACGTGCCCCCATCGACTACCACTTGTTTCCCGCTCTCAAAAAACACCTTGGAGGAGATAAATTCAAGTCAGACGAGGAAGTGCAAGAAGCAGTCGTCAGTTGGCTTTGTGACGTGGCAGGAGAAAGGTACAATTCAAGTATTAAAGCTGGTTACAAAGGTGTAAAAAGTCATTGATCGTCAAGGCGACTATGTTAATAAATAGCTAAATGCTCAACTTTTCCAACGATGTACGCAAAGTTGAGAATATATTTGATTTTTCATGAAAAAACAATAGGAGACCTTACTTTTCAAATCGCCCTCGTAAATGGTGGTCAGAGTCCGCATCCACTCCCGGGAAACTGAGCAAATTAATCACATTGTTCCATAACCTGTGCCTAACCATAATATAATCTAACTGATAACTTTCTGAGTCACCTGGCATTAAATATTATATATATGTGCGTAAAAATGATATACCTGTATATATTGCGCGTAAAAATACGTCTATATCCATACACTAATAGATGGTAACAACCAATGAATACATGAAATAATAATTGCCTGTGGCTTCATCTACCGTAAATAAACAGAGGATTACAGCCAGGTGATTAAATTAATTCCAAACAACAGAAGGATAAAAAAATAAACAATATTTACAAGCCTACACAATATGCCGCCTTACGGCTTTTTCGCTGATTGGTAAGACGAAACAAGATATAGGTTTGTGTGCCCTTTCATTTGCTTTCTAAAATAACTTTCAGCATATCAAACATAACAAAATAAGAGAATGAATTAAATAGAACTTTCTTGTTTTGTTTGCTTCACTTCGCTTTGTTAGTATCGGCGTTCAGCTGTTCCAGACACCCTCCTAATTTTTATGAAAGTGCCGCCTACATAGTAATTGTTTCAAACCTGAATTGAGTTAAGCTTTTGCAATTTAGAATTTTCTTAAGAAAATTACCCATGGAGAAGAAAATCATAATCATATACAGCGATGTTGAAGCTAGAAGTCATCAATTTCGCGAAAAAAAAGGAAATCGCGAGGCCGCCACGATATATCCATTAATAAGTCTTTTAAATCAAAGTTACGTTCTAGTTGGGTCAAGTGGATGATGTCTGTTAAGAAAAACTACACAGAATCGGGAAGAATTAAAGTGTCTAATGAAGATATATGCCGGTGGATCGTGGAAAGTTGGCTGGGTGTCAGAGTGATTTGTGTAAACAATGGATTTGAAAAAGCTTTAGGCAATATTTCAACACCAGTGCAAGAAGATGTGGAAGAGTTAACTTCGGAGAGTGAACTCTGTGTTGTGCCTGAAGAGATAATATACGCACTTAATTGAGTTGTGTTTCAGGTGACGAATTTTTTGGATTCGAGTGATCTACCTATCCTATCATATATTTATTTATACGTACGAGTATATAATACCACGTACTCACGTATACGTGAAGTACTATGCATTAGAATTAAGTACTACGTATTAGAATATATGAATCACAGAATTAATGGTCCTTTTTATCATAAATTTATGAGATGAAATGACTGTAAACGTACCAGATCTATATAAAATAGAATGCAATTAGAAAGGCATGCTTCCAGACTAATTTATTTTTGCGAAAATCTTCCTTAAATTGTTGTGTACATATGGCATGTAAATGTTTGGATTTTTTCAATTTTCATCACATAACGCACATCGTCATTTTTCTCGATCATCTGAACATTTTTGTATAGATAACGCGCGCGTTACCGATTGGAAAATACGATATATCCATAATAATCTACCAAAGAATACAAAAGAAAGCAGAAGAGGACACAAAGATAAACCTAGGTAACTACTTGGCATTCATTGATCTAGAAAAAGCTTTTGATGTTGTCACCTGGAATATGATGCTACCAGCCCTAAAAATGACACAGGAATGAACTGCGACTTTTTTAATGACAGGATATTGATATGCACTGCCATAGATAGAGAGCGGGCAGCAGAGATCAGACAAGAAGCAGCTAAAACAAAGGAGTATGGCATGGTTTCACATTAACGCCCTAGATCTTTTACGAGTATCTTGAGGTGGAAATGAACCATCAAGGGAAAGATAAGTGGTGGTGCATAAATGTGAGGAAAATGAATAACTATGCTGTGATTTTTAAGACAATAATATGGGCACAATTACATATTGCAGAGAAGAAAGAAGGCCTTACAAGGATAAATGAAAATATGGACAAAGGAATGAAAAAGTTAAACGTCAAGATAGACAAGATTACAACTAAGGCAATTGTCTTCAGTAAAAGGAGAGAAGATAATCTCCAAATGACAACAGGAAAGACATGCAGGAACAAGTGAAATAAAGAATGCAGAATATGAATGACAAAGAAGGCTTTTGACCAGAATGAATGACTAATAATGACAAATGGTACTGTGATGACACAATAAGGGGATTGAATGAACTTATACCTACACAAAGTCTAATTTTCTGCAGATTTGGAACGGAAACAATAGGGATGGCAGAGAAAAGAAAATTGGAGGCAATGGAAATTTAATGGTAAGGAAGAATTACGAAAATACAATGGATGGACAGGGTAACACCTGAAGATGTGCTTAGAAGAGAGGGTGAAGATAGAAGCTAATGGAGGAGAGACATCAAGAAGACAGAAACTGATGGTGCATATCCTAAACCACGTTGGCACACTAAAGACCATAACTATGTACATTGCAGGGAAGAATTACTGAGGCTAAGCTAAGGGAAGTATGTAATGTCATCGCATTCAATGGTTTGGAGAGCTAGCACTCAGCAATCCTTGGATCGAAAAGCTGTGATGTCAATCAGCCAAGACACAGCGACCTTCAAGCACACTCCAGTCCATGCAAGCAATAGGCATTTCAAGTCTGTAGGATCTTGAGTGTACGCTTCACATTCAGAATTGGTAAACGTCAGCGCAATCCAATTTTTTAGACTCCAGGAAATGCTTTCCCGTGATACAACAATATCCAAATGGAATAACACAATAAGCAATTATTTAATGAAAATTCAGACAGGTCGAGTTCTCCTCACCGGCAATCCCTCAATGATTTAAGTTTGAATTTTGCGAGGGCAAATTACCTCCAGCCATTGGCAGCCAGGGAATAATTTTCCGAGATTCTCAGTCCAGAGTAACACGATGATTTTTCTTAATTTTATTTATTAACAAGATATCAGACACATACAGAGGTACATAACAATGTTATCGATAAACCTACAGATGGTTTAAAAAGAATTGATGTCAAAAAAAAGATTTTCATTGAATTTCTTTACAGGGATAGTAAATTCATTACTCTCAATTTTATGACCTCAAGTAATGAATCTAAATAGTGTCTGACTGAAAAAACATAACCTAACATTGCACAGAAAGAAATTTTGTCGGTGATACAAAAGTGATGACCATGTGTATTCACAAGATGGCAAGGGAGGAGAAATGAACACAGTAAATTCAAATTAGCTTGGAGAAATTAGGTCGCCCTGAAAATTCTTTCCAGGGAGCAGTTACAGCATGCCAAATCCTTTAGAGTAGTTGATTGCTTTCAGTAATCTATCATTCAACTTTTCCTTACTTTCATACTCAGGCAGCATTAAAACATTGAAGCATGTGTGGGCAGTTGGTAACCTGAAATGGAAAGAGAGAGTGACACTTACTCACAACATTAGCACGACTGATAGATTAAAACTTTGCTAGGAGTAGTATTTACGGGAGACAACCGACAGTTGAGGTCATTTGCACCATTAGGGATGGACAGAAGGGTGGGGGGAAACCCGGCGTTGGCATTTGTCTACTCAGCCACTGCACCACCCCGATCCCCTTGAAACTTTGCTTTCTTTTGAAATCCCGATCCCCTTGAAACTTCGCTTTTCCCTTCTTGCAAAATGAAGAAAAGAGCACCTTTCTTCATTTTGCAAGAAGGGGTTCACAATGTAACTTCACACCTTTCTTTATCTTGGAATACTTCGATGCTACTTATAAAAACAATCATGCATGGTTTTAGATCGTGAGGAGAAACATTACAAAGACTTATTGGTATTGAAAAATTCAATGACTTTCATAAAAACTAATTCTTTCTCAACTAAAACTAATTTCTGCATCAACTGTACAGCTGCTGCCGGTTTTCCTTTGCAAGGGTTTCATGAGGTGACCAACATGGAAGCCTTGCCTCTCTAGCTGCCGGGCATGACACAAGGCCACTTGGGATTGGGAAAGGCCAATTGGGATTAACCCTGTAAGGATTTTGCAACTAATTGTTACTTCCTATGAAAAGAAAAAGTCCCAAGTTCATAGTAATTAGTATTAATTTCGTTTTTTGTGTCTTAATGACAAAGGTCATTTGTACCAAACAGGTTTCTTATTAAGAGGGAGAAGAGATGTGTGGAAACGTAAAACATGTTAATTCCTTTGATGATGTATCATGAAAATTAATATTCTGCAATTAATCTCAAGTGGAAACTATTACATGAGTAAGGTAGTAGTAATTAAATTTTTTTGTGTCATGACAACTGAGCTCATTTGCGCCTAACCCAGAGCAACAACTCAGCGGAAGGATTCATGAAGGTGGCAAAGTAAATAAAATTTGTACTGCTGAGCTATGAAAACCTCACAATACAATGTAGCTTATAGTCTAGCCCAACTACGTATTATTTGGTCAAAGATCAAAGAACACCTCGCTGAAAAGCAAGGAGTCAGTAGGTCTCTGGTGCCAATGACATCAAGCCAATCAAAAAAGATATCATGGCCAGCATCCAATGGATCTCCACTGAGGTGATTGAATCCAAAAGATTTAGTAATGGTAAAAGATAGAAAGACAGATGGTATGTGGTAGAGCAGGCAGCAGAACCGCGGTCCTGTCATATCAAGGGAAGAGATGGTGTCATTGGGTGAAATCAGTGCAGTCTCATCCCTGTAAATTTGACTCCAGATAATGCTCCTGGAGTTGATGGGACATTGGGGTATGCCATTCACGTTGACCTCAGAGCAGTACCCCCATCGCCCCTTGTAGATGGGGCTACAACGCCCAAGCACACAGAACAGCCCTCCACTACAAGAAGATGGCATTGCCACAAACTGAGACAATTTCAAAGTCCCTAGCTATCAAATCCTAAAACCCAAGGCCCCAACTCCCGAGGCCCGACCCCTAATGAGGCCCAACGGAACACACACAAACCCATGTGCCCTCTTAATTTGTGAATTAATGTCATCATCAAAATAGGTGCAATAAGTGATTTAGAGGGGTGAGAATAAGAGATAGTGCTTTGTAGGAGAAAAATTGACTCTTTTAAAAATAATGATGTTTTTATATTTAATAGGATGTCATTATAGCACTGACTGTGATATCGACGGCATCATCAAAAATAAGGGAGCCACCCGGCAGAGGGAGAGTGAGCTGGGCAGTTAAATATAACTAGCAGATGTATGACATATGCAAGTGGTATCAGACAGCAAAATTTATCTCAAACCACCAATGAAAAATTTTACTCTCTACTACTCTGTCCAATATATACGCAAACCCGAGGCCATAAAAACTTTATTTTGCCCAATTTAGTCTACAACGATTTTGTGATTTCCACATTTTTCGGTCTGCGTACGTCGTTTAAATTCACAACAGTTTCGCCAGGTGTCCTGCTGGCGTCCTCGGGTCAAGGATGAAAACAAGCTCGTTGTCCCGTCTTATATAGGGAAAATCAGGTGCCAATACCGGGAAATTTCTTTGGCCAATCAGAAATTTCCCAGTATTGGCACCGGATTTTCCCTATATAAGACGGGGCAATGAGCTTGTTTTCATCCTTGACCCGAGGACGCCAGCAGGACACCTGGCGAAACTGTTGTGAATTTAAACGACGTACGCAGACCGAAAAATGTGGAAATCACCTACTCATCGCCACGGAAACCTGCGAACGAATACAACGATTTTGTCCCCTTTTCAAAGTACTCTCCATTCGTTGCTGCTGTGCGCTTATTCCATTTTCTTCTTTTTCACCGTTTAAAGCACCCTTGGAAGTCCTCGGCAGTTGGGCTTTTTAGTTTTCCAGTCGTTTCTTGCTTTACTGTGTCCACCTCTTCCCAGTGATGTCCCCTCATCACAGTTTTGCATTTTGGGAATTGAAACAAGTTGCAGGGGGCAAGATCTGGTGAATGAGGAGGATGTTCAAGGATGGCGATTGCCTGACCTTTTGCCAGAACCTGGCGAACAATCAATAATGCTGAATGTGCATTGGTGCATTGTCATCATGGTGAAGGATCCATCCATCACCTTGAGTCAAATTTGGTTGCATACGACGCATCCTGTTGATTTTCCTAAATTCAGTTCATCAGCTCTCATTCGGGCAGTTTTTCGATGATCGGTGAAGACAAGGGACCGCACACGATCAATGCTGTCGTCAACACAGGAGGTGGTCGAAGGTCGTCCCGGCCTTGCATCATCCGTGGCGCCTTATCGGTCATCTTTAAAACGTTCATTCCACTTGAATACACGGATGATTTCTTCTTCAGAGCATTATCAACGTAAACAGCTGTCGACAATTCAGTAGTTTCTTGATGACTTTTACCCCACTTCAACAAAATACTTGATGTTGATTCGTTGCTCCGTGATTTTGTCAACGTCCATTTTCGACAAACAATAAAAGAGCAAGGGCAACAGGAACTAACGTGACTGGCAGGCACCATACGCACAGCTCGACGATCCGCCAAGCACAGACGTCTCCTCATTGGGTTAAAAGGCGACTAGCGCCGCTAGTGGGCGGGGCTGTAGTCCGCGTCATGGCCGCCAGGTGGCACCAGTTCGTGCATTAATTGCACAGACCACGTGTGATCATCACTTAGAGCAGACTACGGCTCCAAAGAAAAGCATCGATATTTAAGATTTGATCCAGCACGTGCTTTTAGATCATTATCAAATTTATGCCAAAACTACAAACTTTACTAAGGAATTGACATTCACTTTTGACATTCAACAACCAGTTCAGAAAAACTAATCGGATGAAATTTCGTAATAGGCACTATTTCCTTAATTTCATTTAATTCGGATGATCACTGGATTGGTCATGTGGAATACCTCTACATATTCTCCCTAGAAAATCATAATTGAATGGAAATTAGTACATGCATGAGACATCAAACGAATGCTCACCTGTCTGAATCTGGACCGTTGCGAGCGATTATGAGTTTAAGTTTACTGAGGCCTCCAACTGGAACTCTGTCACTCCCAGTTGCAAACTGCAAGAGTTTCCGCTTACTTTCTAGAGACATACTGTGAACAATTTCCCAAAAATATTTGATTATAGGGCTGTCATCCGTGTACCCATCATACTCCGTTGCCTCTTCTAGTTCATTGAAATCAAAGTTCTGCAAAGAGAAAGAGCAGGTCATGTATTGAAATTATGGTCTTTATTAACTCGGGATCTCCGTACCCATAATTCTACATTAAATCTTATATTTATCAGGTCTTGAATCGACTCAAATTGAAATTGCATCATTATTTCCACTTGGGTGAATGTTCAATTATTAGACTAGGCAGAATTTATTTCATTCCCGTTCATTTCTATAGCATCCACAAATGCCTCGACTGATCCTTAGACCAGCTAGAAAATATGCTTCCAGCTTGAAAAAATATGAAAATTCAAGAAATAACAATACAAAAAAGGAGACAATAAATGAAGAAATCTCAATTTAATAGAAGTTTAAGAAGAGTTTTGAAAAACTTTTGAAAACCTTTGTTATAATATGACCTATCCTTCTTAAGCACACATTCGAACATTATTTACTGATTTTTTCACCCAAAATCAAAGTTTCAGCATCATATCAGTATATTTTATGACACGTCAGTCATTAATGCTCCCAAATAGTTATCTCCTTCCAGTGCACTCTTTATGGCCTGGGTAACAAATAAAATTGCAAACAAAAAGAAATATTTTTCTATTTTCATTCCAGTTACATTGTAATTCACAATCATGACCTGGTGATTGAGAAAACTCATTGACTTAATTGAACTTTTTCCAAAAATGATGGCCCTCATTTGTTAGTGGAATCCCTTGTTTCCATAATTCATCAATTCAAAAAAAGAAAATGAAGAAAGTTTTGGTATTAATTGAGCAAAAATATTTCATTTGAGTCTGCATACTAACAGATTATATTGTTTTAAAATCTTGTTGATTGATTAACAGTATCAGCAACAAATTCGTAAGTCCAAATATTGGCCTCCTTTCTGGAATATTATACTGACCTTAGGACCCTACTGAATAGCAATTTAAATTCCTTAGGTGAAGGTGATTCAGAGCTAGGATCAGGCTCAGAATCTGTACCAGCAAGGCAAATACAATTGATGTCATTAAGCAAGGTATATACACAGTAGCAAGTCCAAGTGCAGTGTGAGCAGACAGTACACTCTCAAGTCAGAGGTCGGCAATTGAAATGAAAAATTAAGCGTCCAGGACAATTTTTTTAAAAGAATGGCAAATCCATGATCATTTGTTCTACTCAATGGCACTTCACATTTTAACAATTCTCTCGTTAAATAAAAAATGAAAGATGCAATAACCATGACATAGCTAATTGGTGGCCACACCATCATACAAAAAATGAAAACAGAGAGCAGTTGATGTAATCAATCATATGCATATAAAATTTTGGTTAATATATTGTAAACAATTTTAGAGCATCTGCTAGCCTTTAATCTGAACTGAATATCTGACAAATGTCACATTAATTGTGGACATGTATGTTTCAACCTAAGATTATAAACATTTTCAATCAGACAATGAGCTGACATCCATTCTACTGAAACAATTAACAATATCAATTTCAATGAATATACCATTTTAATTATAAATATAATCCATTATCATGTTGTATTACCATCACAACTCTTTTCAAAAAATAGAGAAATTAGAACTTACTTTACTTCCACATACTAGCTGTTCCACTTCCTCAGGCCTGAACAGCAACTGAAGAGGTGATTCATCAGTAACCATTTGGAAACCACGTCTAAAAGCTTTAAATTGCTTTTCTACAGATTTATTTAACAAAAAGTCCGCATACAAATCAACAAACTCCTGGAATACACAAAGGGTGACAGTTAGAAAGTGGTCCAGCAGCCACAATGTACACCAAATGTCTTACAATGCCAGCATGGAGACAGGAATTGCCTGAATGATGCCATTTCTCACTTCAGGCAATTTCCTTAAAACCAACAACAGTTCCTAAGCAACAGTAATAAGCCATACTTCTGCTGCTCCACTTTATCAATTTAAACAAACAATAAATTGATCAGATTCAAATCACAACTTACCAAAAAAAATCTGTCCATTGTTAACTCAACATTTACAGGACTAACACAAGTTATTCACTCAATACTTCAGTTTTTCATGCCACTGCAACTTACCAAAACAATACTGCTGAAAACCACACAAAATAATTCAAACATTGTACATTTTCTAATTGGCGAATTTAAAAGACAGGCTCTTATTCCATCCACACTTTTGTCCAGCCTTGCTTTAACCAGTTGAATCTTTATCCAGTCCTACTTCCTCCAGGGAGAATATCATGCAAATTATGTAAAATATCATTTAGAATGTAAACATTCAATGATTTATGATGTTTTCAACAACTAATTTTCCTTTTATTGCAATAAAAGAATAGTACACACTTTTGAAATTCAATTTATTAGCTTGAAATGCCATGTTTTCGTTTGATACAAGTTTTGTTTTCTAATTAACTGACCCTTCATCACTCTGACCAAAGCTCTGGGGTCACAGTGGATGAATAAGAGGGAACCTTGTGTACAAGGTCTGTTCAAACAGTTCCCAAACATTTTTATTACAAAAAAATACTTCGCTAACAAATTACTGGCCAGGGTCCCCTTCAAGTTGTTTCCTTCCCAACGTATACACTTATCCCAACAGTATTCCCACTGTTTGAAACGGTTCTGGAATGCTTCTTCCGAAATGCTCATGAGTTCCTCCGTCGAATTTGGTTATGATGGTAGAAGTGCATCATTACCACATCTTTAGAGACACATTTAGTTTCCAGCTTAATTCTACCACTTTGACAACGCTCTGGTAGGACAAGATGTCTCTAAAGAGCTTTCCATAAAACTCCAACATTCCCACAATGCATACATCAGGTTTTAACTTTAACTTACTAATACCTGATCACAGTACCACTTATTTTAACAAACTCTCCTTGGCAAAAAAGTTGACCCTCGATGTCCACTGCATACTCTTAACTCTTCTGCACCAAATTTTGAAAGGCAAAACACCTCATTGTCAAAACACCCCACTTACACTCTATTTCCAAAGCCTTGACAAGATACACGAAACAAACACTCGACAATATCTAAATGCTGTAAAAAAACATTTTTCTTAATACTAGCTTAACAAGTGACACTTTACATAGAGAGTGAGGAGGAGAAGGGGATTATGGGAATGATTGCGCACCTGTTGCAACGGTTACTTATTCTCAATGATGTTCAAAGGTTGTTTTCCATATGGATAAGTGAAGAGCAATTGCAATGCAACACTATTAACAGGAGTATCATTTGTGAGAGGGTGAGAGTGATTTTTGCCAACCTTGTTCAGAAGATGCCAGAATCATCAATGGCCGAAGAAGTATTTAAAAGAAGCCATAGGGAGGTCCACGAAGTTTAAGAGAAGAACGCATTGTGAAGCAGCGAGAATAGACTCTCAAAGGCATTCGCGACTTCGAGCAGCTCGTAGATTCTGAGGGTTACCTGCTACACAAGGTTTCCAATTGTGATAAGATGGGTTTCTTCTGGAAGAAAATGTCCAAGCCAACCTATATATGCACATAAAACAGTAGAAAATAATGCATTTGCATAATGCAAAATTTTGAAGTGCATGCAAAAATAAAAGGTCTCCAGACAGCTTTCTAACAACAAGGAATCAGGAATGTATCATAAATAATAAACTAATTAATTTGATTCTTTTTGTTTTCTACAAATTGAATTTGCAACCCAGGTTGGTTCAATCTGTGACAAAAGACAAGACGAAGATGATTCATGATCCCACCCAATGTATACATCATTTTCTTTGAATAAACCTTGGTTATAATTTACTTTTTTCAGCATGGAACTCCTTACTGGAATTACATTAATTTATATGGGAAAAATAATTTCACTAAACAAATGTTTCGCCTTACGAGAAAGATCCCGGAACGAATTATACTTGCTGCATGCGGTTTCACTGCAGTAATGGAGCTCTCCACCCGATATGTAACTAGTTAACTGTGTAAAAGGAGGTGGTACTTTTAGAGGGAAATGAGTAGACCCGTAGCACAAGAGTCGTTGATAAAAATACTCTCTTAAAAAGTTATACCCTCACTTAGGAGTCACTCGGAGGAAGTCTTGTTGAAAGTTGAGCGGCAACGATTTCACCCTTTTTTCAAACATCACAATGCAACTCTTGCATAGGTTTAATAATTTATGATGACCAAGAATAAAAATTAAATTCAATCCTCAGTTCAGCTCAAGGTCATCAAGTGCTTTCTAAAATTAGGTTTCCACACTGGGTTTGTTAAGATGCAGTTTCACGTAAATACATTTACACTTTCCAAAAGCAACATCTGATACTGTTGCAGCATTAGCATCCATTTCAAATGTTATGACAACAACAGAAAATATAATCGTAAATTTGACTAAAATTTTTCACTTTATGAACAGACTTTGAACAATAACCGAGACGATGTAGTCAGTACAAAGATTTTGATAGTCTGAAGCAAATCTCAAAGCTTTCCCTTCAAATAAAGTTTAGGCTCAAGAGTTTCAAGGTCTGCAGGAATAAATATCATTGGCATTTGAGAGTAAGTTCACAACCTAAGCACCCACGGTATTTCCCAGACCATGAGATACACTTTTTTACTCCAGAATGTGCTTTAAAAACAGCCTGCATCACAAGGGCAGAGGGTATGCAGTATGACTTTGTCGTATAAGTTACAAGATGATTCAACTGGTCGTATAGTATTTAGGGGAAGTGGCCGCCAGCTAAGGTCATCAGTGCCATTAGGGATGAATGGGAAAGGAGGAAGGGTGGAGAGAAACCAAGCATCGGCATGAGCCCACTCTTGTCGAAAGGTGCCATGGGGTCCGCAGCTTAACGTCCCATCCAACAGACGGCGTACTTACTCCAAGTGCTCTCCGCAAAGCACCTCAAGTAGGGATCTGGATACTGCTGAAAAATATCCATCACCTCCAGAATTTGAACCCAGGCCTTCGGGGTGGGAAGCCAGAACACCAGCGTCCTCACCGACCCAATCCTTCCGATTCAACAGGGAAAACTGCTTTCTATTAAGTATTATTTCCCTTATCAGGCATAGAAAATGGTAGTCTTTCACACAAATTTTGATTATATCACTGTTTTGAGCTATTAGCAAGCAAATCGAACTTTAATATTTCCTTTAGATTACTTCCTGAAAATTCCCTGATAAATCATTAATGCATACGACTCAGGGCATTTACTTTCATCTCACTTGCGATGTCGCTGTGAAATCTATACCCATTCGGCTAACACGGATATCACCCCTCTGCTCAAACATTGTATATCTCTTGGATATGAAACTCTGATTGAACAAGCACTCTACCGCAGAATTATAAATTCATTCACCTATAAATACATTCATTTCTATTTGGTGGGCTTATCAGCTTTTACACACAGAAACTAAGCATTGCATAAAAACGGAAATATTTAAGAGCGTAAAAATCATTCGGCTTGACTGGGATTCGAACCCTGATCCCTCAAATGTACGGCCGAGGGCTTTAGCCAGCTAAGCTACCCAGGCATCCTCTTACACTGAAATTTTGGGGGCACCAAAGGAACAATATGTTGTGATGAAATACCATGCATACAATGTCACAGGCATTCGTAGTTGTGTGCAAGGCGCCACAGTCCACAGGGTTAAAGGCGACTTTAAACACATATGGTGTTCTACCTCAGACAAATTCCAAGGAACTGTGGGAGATGCTGACACAGTAACTTTTGATGGACTCATCTGCTAAATACTTATTGCAACAATTTCAGAGTGCAAATATCATTCTCCTTGACTGGGATCCCGGTCAAGGCACATGATTTTGCAATGTTAATATAACCTTATGCATACAACTTACAATCAGTATCTTCCTCTCCGGAGTCCCGTTTCCTTAGGGCACAATAAAGCTGATGGAATCACATACAAAATAATCTCGTATTCTGCCAAAAATCAACATTTTTGCCATGTCAGTAAGTGGAAGTGGCATATGAAATTATTTATCGTGTAATATTCATTGAATGCCATCAATATTGCTAACTAATATTTAAAGCAGAGTAAGTACTATGATAATGTTCACCACAGACACTCTAATGCCTCCTTCCTTTGCAGCCTCAGTCCCTTTATTTGACACGGTTATCTCAACCGCAGCTTATAAATATAGCGTCCAAGTGAACCCATCTTACATGAATCACTTCCTCTTGAAAAGAACCCCTTCTTTTAAAGAAACAATGCTTCTTGGGTGCTGGAACGTCCTTTTCAGGCTGATCAAAGGCATGATGGCCAGGTGGGTCACAATGGGGGATGATGAGTGAAGGGACATACGCTTTGGTGCCATGGTCTTGGTCTTGTGGGGATACTTGCATGCCATGGTTTTATGTATGACTTGACAGTTATTTTTCAGTGGTCCCTACTCGCGGTGCTTTGTGGAGAGAATTTTGAGTGAGTACACTGACTGTTGGATGGTATGCCGATGCCGTCTTTCTCTCCACCCTTCCATTACCATCCACTCCTAATGGTACAAATGACCTCGGCTGTCAGTCGCCTCCCATAAAAACTACAACTCAATGGTTAAAACAGTGATGGGTTCATGAACAATAGAAAGGATAGAAACTTAATTTATCACATCAAAACTACAAAGAATCAAAATTGATTTTATTTGCTTCGCAAAATGTTGAAGCTGCATAACTCTGCACAAGTTGAACAGCGAGGTAGCTCAGATTCTTGTGTTAAGATATTGACGTCAGTAATTCAGCATGTAAAAGTGACAATTCTCCTTTCTCTGCTGCTTGCATTTCACACTTTTCTAGGGACCCTAGAAAAGTGTAGACAAGGGATTTATGGTACGAGGGGGGACCCAAAAGTAACGGAAATAGAGCTGCGGTGGGAAGCGAGAGTGGGGGAAGCCTTTGTTCGGCCGGTCGTACATCGGGCTCACGCCACTTGTGCCAGTATGTGCAGTGCCGTTGCTGTGACTGGACCAGTCTGTCCGTGATGGCTGTTTCAGGGAAACAACTTTTTTCATGATGAATCCATGCTGATTTCCGGGAATTACCGTCGCGTAGTTTAGTTGATTGACAACTGTTTCGCCCCCAGTCCTGGAGGCGTCTTCAGGCCACTTCGACCTGAAGACGCCTCCAGGACTGGGGGCGAAACAGTTGTCAACCAACTAAACTACGCGACGGTAATTCCCGGAAATCAGCATGGATTCATCAGATAGACGGCGCGGAAGCCTAAGGATTAACTTTTTTCATTTCGGCGAACAACGAGATGGCCGGTTATTAAGAGCAACGCGCTGCAGTAGAATGTTGTTTCCTGTTGGGGAAATCAGCCGCGGACACTATTGTAATGCTAAAGACTGCTTATGGGGAAGCTGCCCCAGCAAAACCAGAGTCTACAAGTGGTTTACATGTTTTAAAAACGGTGAAATGCCAATTAAAGATCAATGCCGTTCAGGGCACCCTTCATCATCAAGAACTGATGAAAACGTCGTCAAAATCAATGCCCTCATTCGTGAAGACCATCGCAGAACCATTGATCAACTCTATGAGATGTCTGGAGAGTCATGGGGTTCAATTCAGAGGATTCTAGAACAGATCTTTGGCACACAGGCGACTGGTTCTTCCATCATGACAACGCGCCAGCACATATCACCTCCTGGATGTAGTTTTTGACAAAAAAGGCTAGACATCGATTGTCCACCCCCCCTTACCTACCAGATTTAGCTCCCTCTGCGACTTCTTTTTGCTCCCAAGACTAAAAGGGACATGAAAGGAATGCGTTTTGACATGGTTGAGGAGGGAAAACAAAAATCGCTAGAAAGCCTAGAGGCCATCCCAATAAATGAATTTCAGAAATGTTTCTAACAATGGAAGCACCGTTTGGAGGAGTGCATTGTGGTCAATGGAGAATACTTTGAAGGTGAACAAAATTTAATGGAAATATATAGAGAATTAAAGAATCTAAACCAACATTTCTGTTATTTTTGGGTCCCCCTTGTATTTCAAATTTGAAGTCTCATCATAAAAAGTGAAGGGATATAAGAGGGTAGGCTGAAAAGTAACGCACACATACTTGTAGCCCACAAACAAAATGACCACAAGAAGCACTCCCGGTGGCATGTGGAAGTAAGATTCCCCCTCAACATGCACACGCAGGTTTGAGGTCGTTTCATTCATCCAGGGTATTTTGAGAAGTGGAAGTATGGAGACGTGTTCCAGTGCTATGTCAACGTGAGTTAAACAGTGTGCTGTTGTCGAATTTATAACTGCTGACGAAGTGACTCCTGCTGAGATTCATTGTCGTTTAAAGACTTTTATGGTAATGATGCTGTTGTTGATAGGTCTCCTCTACATTGATGGGTAGTCAAATTTCGTGGTTGTGAGCAAGAAAAAGTTCAAAAGATAACCATCTGCCTCTGCGACCTCATTGATTCCCTATTAAAGAAAAAACTGAGAAAAAGTGCCGTCGAGCTCCACACAACCCTCTTGCCATACTCCAATAACCCCGCGTGTAAATGGTGTAAAATCCCCTTCTCAAACTCTTTGTCCTATAGAATTGCCAACATTCTACCCAAGGATAAATTCCATGTTTCATTCTACACCCCTTTTTCCATATCCAAAGCACTCTGCTTAAACAAAGACAAATTTGACATCGATAAACAGTGTGGTGTTTATGAATTAAAGTGCCAATGTAATGCGACTTACGAGGGGCAGACTGGACAAAATTTCGCCACACGCATCAAGGAACATCGGAAATGTTATACGTCAGGCAACACCACATCCATCTTTGCGACCCACCTCTTGGAGAAGAACCATTCCCCTGATTTTGAATCTAAGCCGTTGCACAAATTCCATAAAAGCAAGAAATTGGACGCACTCGAGAGGTTAGAAATTATCCAACGGAGAAACCAGAAGACAGAGCTCCTTAATGACATTCAGTTCCTCTCTTGCCCCTCCCCACTTTTGTCCATTAACTTCCCTTAGTGCCCTTTATGACGACACCTTTCCCCCCCCCTCCTCCCCACGAAAAGTGAGCTGCCCTCACTTCGGGGGTTCCATTGGTTTTTCCTGCCTTTCTTTTTATGACAAAACCCCCTTCCCCCCTGCTCCCTCCTCCCCTGCCACCCCTCCTTGTAGCTTGGTATATATATTCCTTCCCCTTGTACTTTTCCTCACCTGATGATGATACAGTGTATCGAGACCATGGTCGAAATAAAAGTTTTAAATGTAGAAAATTGCAAAGAAGTTTTTATTATGTCTCGATTCCACAACATCACGCCAGACTCTTCACTTTTCGTAGGATCCAGGTTCGAATCCTGACGATGACACATTTTTCAGTGGCATCCCTAACCCTACTTGAGGTGCTTCATGGAGAGAAATCTGAGCACGGCATCCATCGGATGGAATGTTTAACTGCGGACCCCTTAGTGCTTTTCATCATGAGTGTGCTAATGCAGGCACCGGGTTTCTCTCCACCCTTCCTATTTTCCTCGGCAATTCTAATGGTGCAACTGAACTCAGCAGTCGATCACCTCCCTTTCTATCTACTCTTCTACTACTATCTACTTTCTATCTACTTCTATCTACTACTACAGAATTTTATGTTATGCTGACAGAGAATGATTTTCTGCGGACCGATGACTATTTTGTACAGCCTGCAACTTTGCAGTTGCTCTCTCCTTCTCTCTGGTGAGCTGCCACACAATGTGAGGATGCAGATAGGTACAGTAGTATCGGTAGCTACCTTTGAAAAGTGAAAATATACCTACTACAAAGCCCACCGCCCAAACCCGGCACTAAAACCTTATTTCTTAAAACACCGGATGGCTTTGAACTGATCTGAAAATTTTCGAACATTAAAGATTGAGCATGTGAAAGTTTCAAAGGATAATATTTATACATTTGTAGGTATCTTGTATTTGTTCAGGTGTAACCAGCTCCTGAGAAGATGATTGTTTTGGAAGAAAAAGTAAGGCCTGCAAATCATTTATGTTTGGAAGCATTAGAAGAAACAGGTTTCAAGAGATATTCAATGGACATTCATTGGAAAATAGTAAAGGGAAAAATCATATTTCTTATCAAAATTCAATCTGGTCATTTGGCTATTTCATAAACCCTTTTCGAGAATGGCATCTCTAGACTGGTCAGTTTCTACCGGTGAAACAATGACATCATAGACTGTAAGGAATGGATTCAAGTAATTTAACCCTGGAAAACTAGTGAAATTCAGGCGCAAGGTTTGAGAAGCAGCCCTACACCTTGGATGCTGCATTCAGTACGACATCCATCACGGCAAGGTAAGTGGCAAATATATTTCAGCTTTATTGAGAGCCTTAGCAAATCTGTGGTGTTAGGTTTTGCTGGGAAACTTAAAAATAGTTTTATGTTATTGAAATTCCGATTTCATTTAAAAACTTTGATTCAACAAATCTAATTAGTGAGGGGATCGAGATGGTGCGGGGGCTAACGCACTGGCTTCCCACCCTGAGGGCGTGGGTTCAAATCCCGGCGGTGTGGAATATTTTTCAGAGGTATCTAGATCCCTACTTGAGGTGCTTTGTGGAGGGCACTTTGAGTGAGTATGCCGTCCGTCGGATGGGACGTTAAGCTTCGGACCCCTTGGCGCCTTTCGTAAAGAGTAGGCTAATGCCGACGCCGGGTTTCTCTCCACCCTTCATCCTTTCCTGTCCATCCCCTATGGCGCAAATGACCTTAGCTGTCGGTCGCCTCCCCTCTAAACTACTACCACTCTAATTAGTGAACTCACAAAATTTGGCTGTGATGAAACAGGAACTGTCGAGTCAGTTGAAATGCTAAGTCCTCTACGTCCAATTTAAAACAATAAAAAGTGAGAGAAGTAAGTGTGATGGCCTTGTATTCGAGGGAGATGTTTTCATTGTCATTAGGTGGATGGACAATGTACATGGTCACAATTCTGTCAAATCAGTTTGACAAAGCAACTCACAATATGGATAACAGATATTTAACATCCTTAAGAAACAAACTGAAATGTCATTATATATCTATGCATGTGTGTGTGAGCGTGTGTGTTTGCACTTGTATCTGTAAACATTTTTTTGTGGCAGGAAATGGTACACACCATCAAGAACGGAAATCTTCACTGCCTATTTGGTATTATGAAAATGACATTTCTGTCTTGACACCTTCCTCAGATTCCAGCATTGAAAGCTGTTGATTATGCCCAAGCAATGGGTTCACAGCCCCATTATTAAATAAACTCATTTACACATATGCCTTCTTGAAGATTAATTTTACGTCTTACCAATGAATTCCCTGAAAATAACTGACTATACGGGGACCAATTAACCATTGAGCATATCTGGCTTTGACTTCAATAATAATTGATTTATGATCAATAATGGAAATCATATGACCAGCACTTGCAATACGTAAATGATATCATAATTTTTCTGTCCAATTACCTATTGGTGGTAGCCATCACATGACCACAGTGTGAATGTTTATTTATTTGCATGATGCCTGTGTAGTTGCATTAAAATTCATTTTGGAAAATAAACCCACAGCTTGTAATAAGCAAAAATATTGTGCTAAAAAATGACTCCCTTAACTGGTGACATTTTGCGAAGTGAGAGACGAGGAGGGGGGAAGACTGGATTGATTGCACATTTCCTTCATCGGCCAGTGTTCCATTGACACTTTTGTGCCACACATTTTTCCAAACTTGTTTTCAGACATACTACCTTGATCAAAAAGTTCCCGGAATAACCACCGTGTGGCGCTCCCATCGTTCCGATTTGAGTTCTGTTTTTTTTGTTAAATTGGTACATCTGTTGTTGATATTCCCTTTAAATCTTAGTGTCATAACTTGACATTTGCAAAAGTTACGTAGCCAAGAGTACATCTATCTCTGTGTGTGTTGGCGATTTTTTACAATTTCAGAAATGGATTTAAATTTGCAACAACGAACTTGTATTAAATTTTGCGTAAAAAACGGATTTAGTGGCGCACGGACGTTGGAAATGTTGGAAAAGTGTTTCGGCAACGATTCTCTAAAAAAAACGGTCGTTTACCAGTGGCACGAGCGGTTCAGAAGTGGTCGTGAGTCAATCGAAGATGATGAACGCAGTGGCAGACCATCGACATCGAAAGTCGGTGAAAAAATTGATAAAGTAAAAGAAATGTTGGTCAATAACCGCAAATTAACCATCAGAGAAATAGCGGAGGACTTGAACATTGCCTATGGATCCGCCCAAGACATTGTGGTTAATGATTTGGGTTTCCGTCGTGTAGCAGCAAAGTTGGTTCCAAAAGACCTCAATTTCATGCAAAAAAGAGACCGTGTTGACGTCGCAAAAGACATGATTTGCGAGGCTGAATCCGATCCCACATTCATCAAAAGGATCATTACTGGAGACGAGATGTGGGTTTATGAGTACGACACGCAATCCAGACATCAGGCAAGTGAATGGCATTCACCAAATGAGCCGAGACCAAAAAAACCACGTCGTTTTCAGTCAAAAAAGAAGGCAATGCTGACGGTTTTCATGGATTACAACGGTGTAGTGCATCATGAATTTTTGCCAGAAGGCCAGACAGTAAACAAAGAGTATTATTTGGGCGTTATGAGACGTTTGCGTGAAGCAATTCGCCGAAAGAGACCAGAAATGTGGGCAGAAAACTCGTGGATTTTGCACCATGATAACGCACCGTCGCACAGTGCTATCATTATTCGTAATTTTTTGACGAAAAATGCAACAAATACCATCCAACAGCCACCGAATTCACCTGATTTGGCTCCCTGTGACTTCTTTCTGTTCAATCGAGTTAAAAAACCATTATGGGGAATGCGTTTTAGCAGCCGAGAGGAAGTAATGGAAAAATCGCAGGAAGCACTGATGGACATACCGAAAACCGACCGTAACTTTTGCAAATGTCAAGTTATGACACTAAGATTTAAAGGGAATATCAACAACAGATGTACCAATTTAACAAAAAAAACAGAACTCAAATCGGAACGATGGGAGCGCCACACGGTGGTTATTCCGGGAACTTTTTGATCAAGGTAGTATTATGTGATTTATTTTGTGCCAAAAAAATAACCTTGCAAAAATGTACCAGAAGAAAAAGCTGCAAAAAACAGCAATAAGAGAATAAAAATAACTGTAAAAATGAAAAATTAAATTATTGAAAAGCGAGAACAAGGTGACTGATTGACTGATGAGCGTGACTGATTTTTGTACGTACATCGACAAGGGTCGACATCAGCAATTTGCACTGCCCTCAAGAACAAGGACATGATAAAGGAGATTAATGCTTCAAAGAGAGTGGCAAGCAACTCTATGGCAACATATTGTTAGCACTATTAACGAGAATAATATCTGTGAAAAGTGGAAAGTGATTTTTGCAGACTTCATAAAGAAGACACCAGGATCATCAATCGCCAAAGAAGTAGTACTTGGGAGCTGCCGTGCGTGGTTCAGAAAGTTTGAAAAAAGAACCGGCACAGAGAGCATTGTAAGAGAGGGTGAAGCAGCAAGCTTAGACTCAAAGGCAGCAAAGAACTTCATCAGTGACTTCAAGAAGGCTGTAGGTTCCGAGGCTTATCTGCTGTCACAGGTTTTCAGTTGCAATGACATTGGTCTCTTTGGAAAAATATGCTAAAGAACACCTATATAAAAGCAGAGAATGCAAGCAGCAATTTGAAAACTAAATACCTGCTGGGTCATCATCTTTCAATAACTTCAAGAGCCTTCAAAAAGTGCCAAGTCCAGAAGAGCTACCTAAATATGATTTGCTTTCTACAAATGGAATTTGAGTTCCAGAATGGTTCATTCCACGATAGCAGCAGAAAATATGGCGATGATTCACAATCCTAAACAATGTACTCTCATCAGAAAAGAAAATACTTTGTTCTTCCACTCATATTTTATTATTCACGACCTAGGTTTCACCTTACAAAGTCATCATCTGGGTCGTGAATAATAAAATATACGTGGAGGAAAAAAGCAATTTCCTTTCCCATATGAATCGCTCCCACAAAGTGACGCCTCAAACCATTCCATTCAATGTACTCTTATACAATATTTCCTTGGAATAAACCTTATTCATATATTTCTACGTATTTTTTCAGCAAGGAATGTCTTTTCATATTTTATATTTATTTATACGAGAAAAATTGTTGCATTACATGATCGTGTTGCATCAAGAGTAAGATTCTGCAATGCATAATGCTCATTCTGCAAGGTTACACCGTTAAATAGTTTCCACCAATAGTTGGCAGCATTTTTCGAAGATTTATTTATGGAAATCGCGTACACCTCCTGTTCAATGTATGGGGAAGAGTACAAGGTAGGCAAATACTCCAATGTATTTCATTTCTCCCATTATGAAGAACAACTATTTAAAGTGGATATAGACCAAGTCCATCCTTTGCCAAAACCTTAAGATAGGTATTTACATAAATTATTTTAAAAATAATACCAAATTTGTGTTTAATTCTGGTCAAAATCATTGCACCTTTTGTGAGGTAGCGCAACAAGAATGAAATTAGGAAATGGATTTATTTCAATAGATATACTGTGAGCGATTTAAATTTTACTGCCTTAGGCCAAAGGCATTTACATCAAATGATTTGCAATGAAAAATGAAACTTATGAGGTTATGAAAACAATATTATTACTGTAAAGCAGAAAATTTCAGCAATATATTGTTAAAACTGGATTTGAAATTATTTAGTAAAATTTGTCAACCTTCTTGACAATATATTTGTGAGCTGATGTGTGATTAAGAATTGAACTTCCTCATAATGTTCAATATACTGTATCAGAGCGATCAGTGTACATGCTGTCTACCATGGAAACTCTTCATGTGCGTGTCATGCATTAATGACTCATTTATCATTACTGGTTTACATGACACCGGAATTAGTGACCCACTTTGAACAAATGCAATTATACATGAAAGAACAACTATAAACAAGGCTGAAACTGTTATACAACTTCAGAGGAATTATGGCAGTAATTCACTTCACCAACTACCAGTAATTTGTTTGTGCCATCTTATGATTTGAATATTATTCCAAATGATATGTATTTTTGTTTTGAGTTCCCCTAATATTACTGTTATTATAATAGTATAAGTACTAGCAACCCAAAAACTTAAACTTTTTCACATCAGACAAAGTAAGAAGACAGCTACATTTGGTTTCACTGATTTCATATAAAACTTGATACAACGGTAAGTTGCAAAATTGATTACTCTCGCTACTGATGCACCAGGTAATTTGAAATGGATCCCACACAAGCATTAAGTATTTTACCAAAATATTCACAGTTGCAAAATACTCCAGGGTTACTAATAATTGACTCATTAGAGACACTCGTATTATTTTGAATTCTTCCTACAAAGAAATCAGCAGAAACTGCAGTTTTGACTCATTTTTGTAAAAGGCATTAATGACAGATGCTCTAACGAACATGTTGTCTCCTTAAATTAAAGTAGCAAAGTAAATCTTTTTCTTAATCAGATGGTTAAAAATCCACCATATCATTTTACTCCTAATTTGATCACCTATTATCCACAATCAACTTCACTGGTGATTTAATTCTTGATTGACACTGCTTTCCGCTGGTTAAACACAATCAACACAATTGTCAGTCAAACGCAGAAATAACCTCTAATCAAGCGCTGATTTTTGTTGGTGAAACCAGGTCCAAGGGTTATTTTCATGGATTCTGCATCGTCTGTCTCCATTGGCATAACAGCAATTGAAGGTATAATTCATAATGAACCTTTGCTGATAGTTTTCCTTAAGACTTTTACAGCTAAAATAGACCCTGACCCTCCTTCAAATCAATGCCCTTGGATCATACATTTACAGAGCAATTTTTTATCAGATGCTTTATAAGACAGAGTGTTTGAAGGTGGCATGAAAAATGTTTCCCGTTGATAAAGTATTCATAGCCGTGTTGAAGCGGGATGAGGCAGGGGATGGAACAGAAGCGGATCAGACAATAGCAAATGGCTAACCAAGACTGGAAAAATGAGACCTCAGATAATCATAATCTAACATAATGTACATTTAGCAGACAACTTCATTAAAAGTTATTGTTCTGGCATCAACCCCAGTTCCTTAGAATTTATCATATGATAAATCCATGCTCATCTGAATTGCATAGCTGACCTGAATTTTGATGTAAATCACATTGATTGCCGCTGGTTGGCATGAGGTTTGAACAATAAGATTTCATTTACCTTCTTATTTTCTTGTGTGACATAAATTTGATCGCCACCATCCTTCAATTCATGGAAAAATGCAGATCCAAAGACATCCTGGTAGCATATCCTAAATGTTTGCATGAAGGTGTCCTCAATGTCATCTTCCTCATATTCAAGCAACTCCTTTAAACCAGTATAGAGGGTCTAAGGAAAGAGTAACATATTCGTTAACTTCCTTACAATATATCACAAATCAAGGTTATCCTTGGAGAAAAAATCACTAAGCACCATTTTTAGTTGAATACTTACAGGATTCCACTCTTCTAAGTCATGAAAGGTACCTTTCTTTCCCATAAGTTTACGATAAACTACCATGGGAAAGTGCACATCAAGAATTATGTTGTTATAAATGGCAAGTCCCAGCACAATTCCTATAAGAGTGAACTGTGCGTCACTCTCAAATGAAGTTGGGTTGAACCAGACTGTCCCTGTCTCTTGTTGAAAAGTAAACATTCCTATAAGAAAAAGGGACAATAGTTAGAAACAGCCAATGCATTTTGAAACACTTTAAAAGAATAACAATAATGTAGTATTTAAACATTATAAAATTCTAAATTCCACCTCAACAGTAGCCAGTGAAGGTGGTGTATGAATAAAGTTATAATATTAAGCCTGGATGGTCAGATTAGGAATTCACATTAGGGTGACATGAATGCAACTCAACAGATGACAAAACAGCAGCAAAAGTTTTAACAGGAGTTTAAACTAGACAGTGAAAACTCCAGTGGGATTGGATTAATTTAAATCATTGATACGTGGGCCATTCCAAAGTCACGACGAAAAAAATAGAAACAAATTATTTTGGGTAGATTTTATTATTTTTCAACATTATCTCCTTTTAGCTGAATACACTTTTCCCAGAGTTCCTATAACGTTTTTATGCCATCCAAAAAGCAGGATTTCAAAAGGTCCTCAAAATAGGTATCTGTGCTGGTCATGACCTCCTCACTCATGAATTGTTTTCCAGTTTGGAAATAATACGTCACAAGAGGGCAAATCTGGTGAATACAGTGGATGTTGTGCAAATGCAAACCTTTTTCCATAATTTTCGAAATAAAGAACGTGCAGCAGCACACCACATGCATTCGATGGAGAAGAATTTTATTTTGCCTCGTGGGGATGTTTTTATCGATTTCTTCACTCAACTGGAGCAATGACAATACATACTACTCTCCATTTATCATTTGTCCTCCTGCTAGTACTAGGTGTAGATAATTCCATGGGCATCTCCTTATTGGCTCACTTCACTGTCTTCCCATTCTTCAGAGTCGGATAGCCTTTGGAGAGCCACCATTTCAACCGTTCCTTTGTCTCCGGAGTGTAGTTACGCATCCATGTTTCATCCACAGTTGCTTATCAATGCAGACACTCATCAGGATTGCAACGGAAAAGCACCAAACCTGACCGAATCGACCACAAGACTGCATATATTCTCTACTGAGAGCAAACGTGGCAACCATCTTCGAGATTTTATTCACACCCAATTTTTTGTGCAATATTGAAAACACAGAACTACCTTGTGATACAAACATGCATGCCCGTGGCCTCAACTATTTTGCTAACTTGGATTCGTTGATCACTAAAACCATATCATAGATTTTGTCAATCATTTTGCAGGAAGTCATTTCCACAGGACTGCCCAAAAACAATGCTCATTAAATGTGGATGTACTTATAAACTAATTTACCAAATTTTAAACAGTTGCAAACATAGCAGCAGACTCATCAAACAAAACTCATTTTTCCCCTTTTATTTCTAAACTAACAGAGACCCGTCGATTGTTGAAGGAGTCACTCGATGGATAGTGAGCAGAATAATAATTACGATTGTTTATTTGTGAGCAAGATGTACATTTGCAATGCATGCACAGTGATATCATCAAAAAGATATAATATATACCAGAAAAATGAAATTTGGAATCAATTCAAACTTCTTGCAATGATATACAAGAACACTAGGTATTACATTAGTCTCAAGATAACTATGGTAAAATTATTACCATTAGATATAAAAAATGCACTGTAAATGGCACTATATGAACTCTTGTTGAATTAGAAATTGTTTAAGGCAATAGGAATAACAAAAGCATTAATTTCGCATAAATATCATTCAGAGCCCTCTTGATTACATTTAACAAGCAAGCGGGAACTGGCACACGCACAAGGTCTGCTCAAAAATTTCCCAAACATTTATATTACAAAAAAATACTTCACCAGCATACATGTACTACTGGTCAGGGTTCCCTTCAAAGTAGTTTCCTTCCCAACGTATACACTTATCCCAACAGTGTTCCCACTTTTTGGACTGGTTCTGGAATGCTTCTTCCGAAATGCTCTTAAGTTCCTCCACCGAATTTTTCTCTTTCTCTGTAATCATGGTAAATCTTTTTCCTATAAGCGGGATTTCTAGTGTGGGGACCAGGAAAAAGTCACAAGGGGCCAGGTCTGGCGAGCAGCAGGGTGGGTGGGGAAGCACAGCGGACTTGTTTTAGGCTGAAAATTCACCCAAGCTCAGAGATATGAATGAGTAGTTGTGGGGAAAAAACCACTCGCTGTTCCTCCAAAGTTCGGGTCATTTTTGCCCGATTCTCTCTCTCATAGCCACTTCATAACCCCCAGGTAGTACTCTGCATTGGTAACCTGGTCTTCAGGCTGGTATTTGTAACGCACAACCCCCTTTGCATTAAAAATGTCAACATCGCCTTGACATTAGAGCAATCTTGTTGAGCTTTTATGCAGAGGTGGAAATGTTTTCATCAATCCATTGAAAAGATTGACTGCACTATACTTTTGATGCCTAATCCATAAATCCATTACTCATATATCGCCTGTTATGATCCTGGACAAGTAGGTTTCATCCTCTTCAGCTCGACCAAACGGTTCCTGAACTCCATGTGGTTCCTGGTCGGCTGTCATCAGGTGAGGCACAAATTTTGCGGTGACTCTATACATCTTCAATTTTTCAGTCTGATTTCATAGCATGAGCCAAACAAGATGCCACACTCTTCTGAAAGTTCCCTGACAGTCAAACTAGATCATTCACTTTCTCGATGTGCGAATTGACATCGACTGTCTGATGGAATGCTAGCCATCTTCCACTGATTGCCCGCCCTTTTTGAACTGGGAAAACCACTTGTAACATGTGGTCTGTTCTGAAGCATCCTCACCATTACCTTGGCAATCAACTCAAAAGTTTCTGAGGAGGATGTGCTGAGTTTCACACGGAATTCCAAAGAATGATGCTCCTTCAAAGAGCTCATTTCTAAGGATCTGATTTGTCACCGCACTCCATTACACCCATTCACATAAACTGCCGCAACTAATCAGCAAAACAAGATATGATCAAAATGATTGAAGGCGATTATTCGGGAAGTTTCTGCCGACACATTTCCTCAAAGAGCATTAAAAGATAACTAACCGGAGGCGTGCTACTCAAAAAGTTTGGTGACCTTTTGGACAGACTTCTTAGGTTTTTACGGTACGTACTGTGAAAGAAAATGTCACCGAAAAGAAATGAGGACGACTGATAGAGTAGGAAAAATCTGGCAAAAAGGAAGTAATTTCCTCCTACTGCATGGCAAAATAATCAAAGAAAGGGTATAGTATAGCAGCTCTTCATGGGTGATAAATGATGAGCGCAAAGAAAAGAGGGGAGAATAAAAGAAAAATTCAAGCCTATACCATGAATACAGGAGGTATGTATAGTAGTGATGTGATGATGAAAGTGCATAAAGCATACACTCTCGTAATTGGCAGTCAAAATTTGACACAAGTTTTATGGCATTTGTTGGACATGTCTTGTTTGAATAGCTATGCCCTTTATAAAAAGAAATATGGTATACTAAACAGAAAAGTTTCTCTTCACATTGGCAGAACTTTAATTTCAAGTTATGAGGTGGCTCCTCCTCTGGGAAGATAAATACTAAATAAGTCACCTTTTCTGACATTATCCTTCCAACTTCTAAAAGACAAAACCAAACTAAACAATGTGCACTGTACTGCATAACCAAACTATGTATTGGTGTTTTAGTTATAAAATTGCATCATGTCCCAACATTTTTCCTGTGTTATTGCAATGATGACAAATTCAGAAATGATAACCTATAACGTTAGTGAATGGGAACTTGGCTATCCAAGCCTATTCAAGTCAACCTGGGTGCATTTTCTTTGTTCTCTCTCCATATTATTTAGCACGGAGTATTAGAAAAACTAAAGGACTGAACAACATGCAGGAAAGGTCTTACCAATGTGCAAATTAATATTCATGTTCTTAAAATTTATACAAAGATCAGGCATGAAACCGAGGTTTCAATTGACATTACAGAGGAACCTTGCTTAACAGGCTGCTCGAATAATGAGTAATTTGCAGAGCAAACAAAAAGACTTTTCCATGGCTCTTACCAAGTGCCGCTTTGCAAAACGAGAGACGAGAAGAAGGGATTTCCCGGATTCATTGCGTGCTTGCTGCTTCAGTTTGTTCGGCACTTGTTCTGCTAGCATCTTAGTGCTTATTGTGATCACACATTTTTACAAACTTTTGTTCAGACATTTTGTTTTTGATATTCTGCACAGAGGTTAATAATATTTAATGCATTGTTTTAAAAATTTCCCGGGGGAAACAGCTCACAGAAAACAGCCATAAGAAAAAGAAACCACACAAATGAAAAGTAAGAGCATTGAACAAAGAGTAAAGGCGGCTAACTTAGCATGTACAAACAGGTTCAGATCAATGATTTGCACATTTGCAAAGAAAAAGGACAAAATTTAGGAAGTGACAAGAATACCTACGCAACGGTTATGCATTTTCAATGATGTCAATAAGTTGCTTCTCATACAAATGAACAAAACACAACTGCCAAGTGACACTATTAACGAGAATTTCATTTGTGAGAAGGTAAAAGTGATTTTTGCTAACCTCATTGAGAAGATGCCAGGATCATCAATGGCCAAAGAAGAATTACCCTAATATGACCGTGGCTATGCATGCTTCAAATGTATTTAAAGATAATGGTGTCGCATTTTCACAAAATTTTGCCACATCATCAAAAGCATGTCTCTGGACAGCTCTCTAGGAGGATTAATGTTCACCAAGTGACTGCAAGTTGATATTGATTCAAAATCTCATGTACTCATTCACTCGAGATGTCTACAGCATCAGAAATCTCATGAACTTTAACTTCCGTCACCCATCCACATATCATGGATTTTATTAGTGATGTCTGCAGAAGTGACCTTAACAGGTCATCCAGAAAGTTCAGTATAACTTGTGTTCATATGGCCAAAATGAACATCTTTAAACAACTTATAAACTATTTAGATCAAAAGGGCACATCCACCATTATACCACCAAGCGTCTCTTTAGTCTCCTGAGGCAATTGCCTTTCATAAAAAGTTTGATCAATACAAAAAATATTCTTTTCTCTACTTTTTGGAAATCAATAAATGTGTTCGATTGAAACAAATGTAACAAACACAGTAATAGACCGATCACGGCCAAACTTGGCATGTTCCTTCACAGGATTCTACCAACTAAAAATAACTTCAATATGTACCATCTGACTTAGCTGGGACTTTTCAAAATACCCTCATAATTTTCTTATGTTTGGCCCATAGAAAACGTGAAATAATGTGACATATGAAAAGTCTGGTGACTGATTTAGTCGAAGTAACTTAATCACCCTAAAGACTGATTAAGTCTCCAGATGTGAGGGCGGTGGTAGTTGCAGGGAACAATCTACCACAGTTTACAGTACACAGAGGAAACTGTTTGCTAATTGCTAGCCTTGAGGATGAACTTGAATAAGGTTATATCTAGCAAAAATATTCTTCCATGTACTTATGTATTTTCAGTACGTCAGATAAAATATTTTCCCTTGTTAACTTCAGTCCTGTCTGTTCATCCAGTTTTTAATTTTATGTGAAAAAACATGTACAGGCTACATTGTAAATATGTTACATAAAAACAGGTAAGATAAAGTGACATTTTTAGCATCAATCAAACATATTTATAACTTTTATAGTTTTATTAGTCCAAAATCCTGTTTTTACTAAGGCTTCCAGGATTGCAAAACAAGCCCACACAATTCTCGGGTATATTCATAAAAGCATGCACAACTTACCATAATCAGGATTAAATATTTCTTCAACAATAAGCTGGAAAAACTCTTTTGAAACCCCTCCTTCATCTATACCTTGTTCACCTTCAAATTCAACAACTAACTGTTTCTTCAAATCATTGGGATTTTCCATGGCCATTTCAAGCTTTGAAAACGAAATAAATACAAAAAAGATAAGTAAAACAGGATAAAACAAATGTCATAACAAAGAACAAATATTGAGTGTTCTATCATAGTGCTACCTATGAAATAACTCTCATTAATTTCTACCACTAATACCTTACTTACTAGTAAATAATTTAATTAATAATGGATGGAATACATGTTCCCACCATCAGTAATTTCCTTTCAATACAAAAGGATATGTTTCCATAACTTTCAATGTAGTTCATTAAATATACTAACATGACCCAAGGATATGACATTAGTTTCTCGGCACTCACCTCCACTAACGTGTCATCAATTATGTGATCGCGTTTCACTTTCAGCCTCAAGTAAGGATTTGTGTGCTGCCCAGCAACATTTTGAAAAAAGCTCATCCTACGTTCACTGTACATTCTTATTCTGTTGTCATAATAAAGACCAAGAGTTTTTGTTGCAGGAGTTAAGATAAAGGAATAGTTCATAAATGAAAATTTCTTTTGGTCAGCTTCACTCTTATAGTAGGCAAAGTCTTTGTCCATCTCAATGGCATCACTGAGTGGTTCGTTGTAGAATTCACTAAATGGTATAAAAGGACGTCGGGCATCCAATATGTCCACACCTAACTCTACGCCCAAGGGGTCTTTATGCCTGGGCCTCGATGTGCTCCCACGACCCAGCAAACTATCACTGCTGCCAACACTTAAAGCACCACTACTGCCACGCTCACTTTCATCCTCTTCCTGCCTCAGATCTGCAGGGTCCAGCTCCCCTGCCAGGATGTTTGCATAGTAGAGGATCTTCATGACTTTAGTGGGTGCAGTGACTCCTTCCTCGTCATTCACGCAATAGTCTCGAGTGAACACCCCAGAGATGACCCTCAGAGTGACCAATTGCTGAAGGGCCTGGAAAGCAGATACATTAAAGTTGAGAGAGACTCTCACAATCATCGATGCTGCACTAGGCATATGATATCACATTCACACTTGCATATGCCCATAGAAATTTATGACTTTCGGCAAATAAGTCAACTTTTGGCCACTTAAATCTCCCATAACTAATGCCATGGCATAAGAAATACAAATTGTTGTGGGTATATTGACTGGATCAACTTAACTTTGTACCGTACAGATTGCATAGCTGAGGGTGCGAGTTGCACAAGTATTAATGTTTTCCTTAATAATGGGAAGTAATAGGGAGAGAAATGCAATGGGTTGTTCAAGATCCATCTCTGTTGACATGAATAGAACAAACACACTGATTCATTGATAAACATTGCTTGAATACTACTCGCTGGAGGGGGTGAAAACTGGAACACTCGACCGTGAAATATGACAGATGGTGTGATTTTGACTTAAAACCTTAATCAACAAAACTTAATGATATTCTCTCAAAACATTTGACATTACCACTTATTTATTTATCACAGCAAAGGAATAAAATATTTTATGGAGAATAAACAGGGAAATAAGACTAAATGTTACACCACTTTTCATTGGCACAAAATAATAAATTCTAATGAAACAAGCTTACATTGTAATAACGATTTAATTATGCTAATTATCAACATGAAGCTGAGACTCCTTGAGCCATATGAGGCTACACAGTGATGTGAAAGAACAAATAGATTTGACAAGGACACAGGGAAGGCAATTTACAAGAAGTGCTACTCAAAGGCTTATAAAATCAAAATAAACAATGCAACCTGTGGCATAACAGCAGAGCGCAATAGAGCTGGGGAATCACAAATTACAAGAAAAGGAGCAGTTGTGTCATTCCGGAAGCAAAATCCCTGACTTTAGAAGAAAGAACTGAAAACATTTGCAGCGATTTCAGATGAAGACCAATGAAGTGGAGGGGAGGAGAGTTTGAAGGATGAGGCCTCATCCACGAGATCAAATTTTATATTCAGTATCAAGTAAAAGTTTTGTAGATTTGGAGAAACCATTTGATAAGAGTAAAATGGGTAAAATTAATAAATGTACTGCAGAAAATAGGAGTAGATTAGAGAGGCCCGTGACTTATCTACAAGCTTCACATGTCTCAAGGATGCTTGGGTGTGCATGGGGGGACGGGGAGTCTGGATGGGCAGTGTTAGGAAGAGTAGTAAGGCAGAGTTGTCAATTTACCCCTGTGCTTTTTAATGTATCTTTTCAACGCATTTTTCGAAAAATTCTAACAACTTACTGTTGTACCCACAAATTCAAATTGGAACTATTCTTCTGTGTTTTGTAAATAGATTATTTGGATCAGAGCTTTCAAGTAGAAACATTCAACAAATATTTAGCTAATAAATATGCAACTAAAATGTTTGTGCCTTCTGATGTAATAAGACAGATAAATCCTGGGTTTCAAATTAATGCTAGTGTACATGAAATGAGTCACATTACAAATGTGAAGGTATTACATTGTTCACTCTTAAACAACCTAAATTCCAGTGCTGCCATAAATTTCAGCTATTTATTTATTTCACATTATTTTTTTTCATGCTAATAAGAGTAATTTTGTGCTAAAATATGAGTAGCATTTTTTATGCTCTTAGTAGGTATAAGTTAGGGCACACGATTTGTTTTCATTATTTTTCTTCTTCTACACCAGGGGATATATCCCTAAACATGGATTAAGAGCAAAATGCTTGCAAATTCATGGATAAAAAGATTAAAAGAAATTTCCGAAAAGTTAATGGGGAAAAGAAAAATGAAGGTAGACGAATAATGAGTGGATATAATGACTATGAAATTCATCCTTTAGACAAAGATAGTTGTGAAAATGAATCCAAATGAAGTGCAGATGAAGTCGGAATAGCAGGGAGAGATACAATAAAAAATATTGTCATACTTTGTCCAAAGATAAGCCAGGGTATGTACATAAACATGCAAGATAAAAAAATCAGACCTACTCAGACCTTAGGTTCCAGCTTAAAGTCCTATGTCCTTTATCTAGCAATGACCTCACTATCTGCCAATTCCTCAACATGCATCTTAAATGTACCAATGTCTTTGTCGATAAACAATTGGAAAATTCAAGGTAAAACCTACAGCTTGACGTACTGATTTGAATATGAAGTATTCATAGGTTTTAACAGGTGTGATGGGTGTTCAAAGCTTAAATATGGACTATGAATGTGATTTGTAGGAGTCAAATTTAACAAACTTTGATGTATTATGAATATGTCAAAGATTATGTTCATCATTGACAAACATAAGATTTGACATTTTAGGCCCAAACGGAAGTAAAAATTCATACATTATTATTTGACGAGCTCACAAAAAATTGCATATTTAATTACTCTCAATCGGAATTCATGGCTGCTGATGGATTGTTTCTGGTACACAGGAGGAGGCCGCCATTTTCAAATCTTCCCAATTAGTAAAATACAAATATTTTAGCAATTGCAGCAGGGGGAGTGTATTACGGATTGTACATGAAGGTATAGGTAGAACAACAACAATTGAGAATTGAATCATGAAATATGAAAAGTGGTCATTTCTTTGGCAAACTTGGACTTATTTAACTCATTGATAGTTTTCACCAGAGAAAAAAATGTACAACTATGAAAGATTTCAAGAAAAACTTGATCAAGGAACAATGGGTAACAGTATGTAACTACCTTTCCAATTGACTGAACATGCTCAAAAATGATAATCTGCATGACCCAAGGAAACAAGGTTTTGGCAATAAATTTCAATTTATTTGTTTGGGGCAGACTATAGCAGTCCATTTAACCGTTCACAAGTACAGTTGTACAATCTAAAAAATAGCAGGGGGCATCATGTGATTTTTTTCTCTGCAGATATTACTGCAATGTACTATTATTGAAACACAGTCACTGATTCTCCCTCAATTAGATTGTTTGATAAATAAAAATTAACATAAAATAAACATTTATTAGAAACAATAAAATCATAAACATCACAATTCACTAGACTCAAATTAACTCTTTGACTTTTAGATAATATCGTAAAATATTGAGAAAGATGAAACATGAATAATAAGGCTATAAGCTATTGGAGGTTACAGATCCAATGAGAGTAACAGTGTCGAAGGAAGTCACCATACAAATGCATTACTAATTATATTAAAATAGGGAAGGGGGAAACTTTGAAAATTTCAACAACAAGCAAGTAGCTTCATATTCAATCCATTCTCTAGAGGTACAAAAATAGAATAAACATTGTAACAAGAACCAACCTTCATAAATTCCTTTGAGGGGCAAGGAAAAAGCACTGGTAGAGCTAATTACGACAAAATTTGAACTAATCACAACACGACAACTGAAAGGGTCACCTCCATAAAACCTTTAATTAGACAGCTCATTATGGCACGGTGACACAAAGGAATAGGAACTGCCTCAGGGCAACCCAAGGACCACGCTTGTGGAGAGCCACAAAGATATTCTGGTTATGGGCTAACTGGAGCATTATGAGGGACTGAATTGTCCGAGGAAACGCATTTTAAAATTTTAGTCATCAAATATTGACCCTGGAATTGCTGCGTTTACATTCTATATAATGGATAAATTCCACCAAGTAACCATGAAAACAATGTCATTCCCATTCCTTGCTCATACACCTTTGGAAACTAGTATGGTGCTCCCTTTTGAACCTAAAAAGGTTGCTAAAGGCTGATCCGTTTCCTCTGTCTCGCATTTGCAAGAGGATCAACATGCTTTCAAATTAGGTGTAATTTTTCTTACAGGTAAACTGTAAAATTTGACATTAACCTCTGTAGGTTGATGTCCGTCGGGAAAAACTGCTGTTAAAATGGAATCATTCTGCATCATATCTTTCAGCTGGAGAAACACAGCCTATATTCACTCAGACTCGGAATGACAAAACACATCTTGCCAGCTCATTACACCTTCCTAACCAAATAAGGGCTCAAATAAATAGAGTAATTAATCTCCCTGATTATTGAATATATTTATGCATCAAAAGAAAGCACTCCACATCATTTTGAACTTAGGAAAACATATGCCATACATACCACTTCTTTGATTAATCACTAGATACTAATGAATAACTGATCGAGGCACTTTTCCACTAGATAATTTTATTTTCATATTACGACTGGGTTTCGAAGTATTACATCATCATCAGCACCTGATGAGGATGTAATACATCAAAACCTGGCCGTAAAAAAAAATATCAAGTGGAAAAGTGCCTCGATCAGTTATTCATTAGTATCTAGTGATTAATCAAAGAAGTGGTATGTATGGCATATGTTTTCCTAAGTTCAAAATGATGTGGAGTGCTTTCTTTTGATGTATAAATATATTCAATAATCAGGGAGATTAATTACTCTATTTATTTGAGCCCTTATTTGGTTAGAAAGGTGTAATGAGCTGGCAAGATGTGTTTTGTCATTCCGAGTCTGAGTGAATATAGGCTGTGTATTCATTATGTTCGACTTCCACCACATCACGCCTTAAGCTACTCAATTTGCACTAGATACTAACTCTTCCACCTGCTTAAAACTATTTTAACTTTCTTCAACTATTAAGGCTCTCGGGCATTCCTGCGTGCTGGGGCATCTCTTGGTGACAACGGTTTCTCTGGCCATTTTGCTGGCACCTTCTTGATGGAAACAATATTCCAACATGATTTTATGGCCAACATATCTACTAAATCAGCCTTATACATTGCCACGAATTACTTATCAACATCACTTGCTCGTGGAATGGAGACAGTGGGACAACTTAAGGATTCTCAAACGCTTTTTATTATGTTGATCATAAAATCTTACTCAAGTCACTTGACAGATATGGGAACCAGCACTTGACTGGATTGAATCACTTTGCATACCTAAATGACCTGCCTAATAAACTTAGCTCTGTCAATGGCCTTCAAATGATTATTTAAACTATGACAATAACTTACTGCTAGTCAGTAAATCCTTAAACAACTTGGTCTTTAACAGTAAACAAGCTCTGCAGATAACCCCATTGAAATTAATGCAGAAATATTACTAAAGATACATTTTTCACCTAAATTAAAATTCAATAGTATATTACATCAGCTAAAGAAACATTTTATCATACAGATTCAGCATAAAACTTCCCTCGGTTTCTTTTTAGATGCTAATTTTGACTGGCAGATATATGACCATTGCTGAACCAGTAGACTCTGTACACTTTGCCTTATGCACAGAAGTTTAAGGTAAACAATAAATCAGGATATATAAATACTATGTACTTCAGTTACTTTTATCCACAACTCACTTATAGTAACACTTTCAGCAATGATTCGGCACATACGCTACGAATTTTCGAGGCACAAAAAAGAGCTGTTGAATTCTTACAGAAAATCTCCTCGCTCACCTTGTCCACCCTTGCTTTATCAAGCGTTCATCCTTACCCCGCAATCATATGAATGTTTACAGCAGTTCTAATATGGGAACACAGTAATTCATTCTCTAACAATCATGCTATCCATAATTACTCAACACAAAGGAAAAATGGCTGGCACTTCTTCTCAATTAATCTGAAAAAGACTGCCAATCGACCAAAAGAGATGGGTTTGGGACCTTTTAATTAACTCTCAACGGAATCACTTCCTTGAAATCTAATTTGGAAAAAATTCCTACAAATAAAATTTCATCAGTATCTTAATAATACCATATTGCAGTGACCAATGCATATTTTATGTATTGCATACGTACCAACATATATTTGCGCTTTTTTAGACTTCTTAAAATGTTGACATGGGAAGAAGGAATATTATTATTACTATACGGTGACCTCACAGCATAGAAAAAGCAAATTATATAATGTAAATGCCGCATCATAAAAAAGCTTTAAAAACCAACAAGAATTTTTACAAGAAGCCAAGAAATATCTCGCAAATAAAGTTACCTATTCAATTGAAAAATATCTTGACCACATTATCACACAGAAACATTGACATAAAGGCTGTGCACTGTAGTGTAATTTTTGCTGAGTACCACTATTATTATAATACTAATGCCTTGTATATTGCTTTCTTAATTAGTTATTTGTTAGTGTGTAGCTGACCAGAATGAAAAATTTAGTATTAATATTTTAAATAGGTACTGTGCAGTTCATTTCTCCTGAAGAAAACCCAGATCTGATACACTTTTGAATTAATTATCTTATACCATGTCCATACACCGTATTAACATTGATTTTATCAAATATTTCTTTCTACGAATTCTAAATCATTGGCCAGGGCACGGGACATTAGATCCCTAGGGCACACCAGAGGATTAACTACTCTCACTCAAGTGGTAAATGATGGCAACGAAGAAGAAATTCAATGGAAGCTCATTACCATGGAAGATCATGGGGTTATTAGATTCTCTTTTTCCAGATGGTATTTTTACGGCCAATTCGATAAATACTTCACAGCTGCCACGTCCTTACATTTCGAGCCAATAGGCAGCATGGCACATTGTTTATTTTGGAATGCACTCATTTTAACTCGGAAACTCAAGTCTTTCTAAATGAGATCTCTGCATTAAAATACTTCCATACACAAATAGCCACAGAAATAGAATGAGTGTCATTAATGTATCCACTACTACACAGAATATCTGACATGATAAATCATAGTCTACCAATGAGCTGTTTAATCAGCTCATCTAAAGACTGCTATGGGCTGAGATAAAACAAACATAAAATATAAAATTAAAAGCAAATGCTTACACTACATTAACCTATAGTTAGGAAGAAATAAGTGCTACAAGCAAAAACAATAAACAAATGGCAAACTTAGTGGCAAATAAGGCAAAAGAAACATTATGGAAAGAGCAGTGCAAGGATATGGAGAGTTTACAGAGATGGAATAAGAGGAGGTAAAAAGTACAGAGAGCTAAAGAACAAGCCATTGAAACATTTAGTCTGGGATCTAAGGATAGTTTTTGTCATGCTAGTTAGGGCTTGGAAGTACAGCAAAGTTACTAACTTACCGTAAACTTGTAGACTACAGCTAATAAAACTTGAAAATGGAATTGCATTTCAGTGCAGAAAACTCATTCTGAGCATTACACTGTACCTAGGAATATTCCTAGACAGTTGTAATGGCAATGGGTAATAGAAGTCTGGTAATGGTTTAAGATGAGTGGGCGAGAGTTGGGATGCAGACTGAATGGTCTGAGTCTCAAAACTAGGACACAGCTGCAAGCTTCCCATATTACTTTTAGGGCACAAGAACCAGCCAGAATACTTGGAGGGCACAGGGTAAACAACATACCACTTGAATTATTGAATACCACACCCTGAATGGTCCAAGTTCACTGCAGGCATTATTGACAGGTGAGCTTCTCACTCACTTATCAAAACAACCTTAGGTTGTATACTGGTAAATGGGCAATAAAATTTTTTTGTTAATCGCATCCCACCACACATGCAGCATGATGAATTTAAAAGTAAAACCAAAAACTTTTGGTCTTCCTTAAGAGTAACATGTTTCAAGTAAAATTCTAATGAAAAATTAAAATGATTTTGAGCAAGTTACTCTTTACACCAATTTTTGAGGGCTTTCAAAGAGCTTTCCAATTCAAATAAGAGAGAATATACATTTTAAAAAATAAGAGACAAGTTGTGATACCTGCAGGAGAGTTTTGATTCTGGACTTGCAATGGCGCGCCCAAACTTTGGCAAGACGGGCCTGGGCGACGATTGGGAGGCGAGCAGCGGCACGGCACAGTTTAGGGAGGGCCACCTCAAGGTATTCGGACGTTCCAAGGACTGGGAGCTCTGCCACTATCACAAACACATTGAGGAAGTCTGGGCCCCTTCCTGCATCCCCTAGCAACCGCACATCCAACTCCATTGTGAGTGTTGTCAGAGCATTCACCAAAGCGCTTTCAAAAACTGAACTTGGTACTTCAAAAAGCGCTTCATAAGCTCGCCTTAATGACACCAAGTCAACATTTACGTCATCACCCTTGTCCAATATATTGTTAGTTCCTAATTTCTTACTGCTGGATCCACCTTCCTCAACTTCTTGGCTGTCAATCTCTTTGTCCATGTCACCTTCTAACGTGCGAACATCTTCTTTCTTCATATTTTTTAAATCAAGAGGAGCCCTTTCTAGCATTGAATCTAGGGGATTGACTACATTTAGATCCTTCTTGATGAAACTTTTGTTTAAAGAATCAGTACTTGAATAAACTTCACCAAGAGTTCTTATTAGCAACGAATATGAGGACTCCCGTTTACATGTTTCTAGTATTTCTAGTAATTTTTCTTCGGTTATAAACGGTACATCCTTACCTGAAATTGTAAATTGAAAGTACAAGTGATTATACAATAAATGACAGTACCACTACCCTTTTCATGCAGCTACTGCACGGCCCTGAAAATAAAATTATTGGGAACTTTTTAACCAATTGCCTTCTAGATAATGTTAAATGAAATGCATTTCAATAACCAATGCCATTGATTGCAGCTGAAAATACTTCATGCTAAAATATGGACGTACTAGAAAATTCAGGGGGTGTGCCAATAGTAGGGTAGCTACCACCTATTTATAAAATGGACTTTAGCAATTCCCACTCACTTAAGGGGCCGCCTTGTGTAGCGTCTGCAACAGAATGACTGGCAACTTTGTTTGGCAACAGTTGATGCTCAACACTGTCACCTGAAGGTGCACCAACAGCACCGGATGCTTCATCTCTTGCGATATTTTCACTTGTGGATATATCATTCTCACCTTTTGCACCATTGTCTTGGGTCTTGGGAACTTTCGTTGGCTTAGTATCACAAAGTCTGGCTTCTTGGGCAAAGAGACGTATTGCTTGCGCTGCTGCTTGATTTCTCGTCAATTTCTTGGCCTGTGGAATATTAAAGAGTGAAAATTTGCTAAGAATGCCACATTAAAATTAGGTTACTGCTAAAATACAACAAAGGGGATAAATGTCAATAGGACACTGGCCATCTAGGTACACATACTGATACATTCAAGACACAGTTACATGAAGAAACATTGCAGGACACACAAATGTTACTTACTTTACCACTAGAAGCACAATGCTCATTGTCACATTTTGGATTGCCACATCCATCAATTAGTTGAAAGAAATAACGTTCGATCAGTTTTTTTGCAGCAGCTCTTTTCATCGTTTCACCTTCAGACAATATATCTTTCGATGATAAAGTTCTTTTGTGAACCGTATTCTCTGTAGTCTCAGAGTTACTGTAAAAAGCAAATCGTACTATGCCAGCATCGCATCTAATAATAACGATAAAAAACAATGTCTACACAAAAAATGGTTTATGTATAGAGATGCAAACAAATAATGCCTACAGTGACTCCGGGACAATTTCGTAGATCGTTCAAGTTTCAATGCACAAAGGCACCTAAAACGGTCTTATCATCCACGCTGAATCAAAGACTAAAACTCCCACTTTGTAATACAAATAAATATTTATCAATTAGAATCATTTTTATAATCCTGAAGACTACAACGCTCACTTTAATACAGGACGTGCTCTTTAAAAAGATATGAACGACGTGCAAAACAGGTACAAACCTTTATCATCGCCTAACCCTTCATTAACGCCTTCGAATCTAATACGAGTCAGGATAACCTAGTGATTTCATTTAATTTACTTTTCCACCAAAATAAACACGACTTTTAACTTCGTTTCTTGCTGGTTAATTAGTATACCTTGAGGCTTCGCCGTCGCCTGTTCCGTATTCCTTGTCCTTAGAGGTCATAGAATACAAATATTTAACTAGCGTGAATTGGAAATCCAAATTTTACCAATTAATATAGTGAAATACATTCAACACTTCACTAAATTTTCAATCTGCGTTGTACCTCAAAACGGTAGCCACCGACAAACTATGACAGTGCTGCTGCAGTCCATGAATGATCGATAAGTTTGGCCTGGCGTCCAAAATGAGCGCCGTATTAGAAATGGCGGTAGTTCAACATCGGCGACAACGGACATACATTTTTACACCGATTTTTGGCGGTGTTTCTCATTGCAGAACTCTAATTTGAAATTTCATATGCATAATAAAAGTGGCCAGTACACGGAAAATTTTTATTTTAAAAAAATTCACACCATATTTACAAATTCATTCGTCGAGACAGTATATAAACAATGCAGTTATCTTTTTTTGTAAGAACAAGGCCGTAACTCAATGCTGGGAAGACTCTTTCCTTCTTTCAGATTTTTTTCCTTTTTGAAGTCGAAGAGGTAAAATACGTCTTTCGATAAGTCTCGGCTTATGCACAAAAAACCGAACTTACAAATGACTTTAATGAAGCTTTCAATGTTGTCAAAACGACTTTCGACCTCAGCAATTTTTAGGATCCCTCTGCAAATAAATATTTACGCATATATTATATTGTACACACACACACATATACTACATTATACACAGTGCATTGTTATCTGTGTGCATGAATTGGAACTATAACATGCATTGTACACACAAAAACAGACTTACCCTATTTTAAGCACTCTATTAGCTTCAATGATATAGTCAGACAAATTGCTCCCCATTAATGACAAACAAAACACCGTAACATCAACACTCCCATTAGAAAGAGGAGTATGCACCATATCACAAACAGTAACATGCTCATTCAATGCAACATGGTCAAATGAATAAACCCGGTTTGGCAACGACTGTGCAATCTGTGCATCCCCACATCCAAAGTCAGCAATTATGTAGTTAACAGGCCTGAAAATGAATGCAAAAAATATTATTTTTCAACAGCGATCATTAAAAAAGTTCCAAAACCCATTTTATCATGGTACTAATGGAAGAAAACATTCTTACAATAACTGATTCAAAATGCCAATATACAAATTTAAGTGTCATTACTTAGCCACTTTCAGTGGCTACCTATTTCTTCCTCCATTTTACGGAATTTATTGGCACCATCAAGAGACTTAGTTTAAATTTTATGAGTTTTGTGCATTTGCTTAGGAATAAGGGTTGGCCTATGTATTCATCCATTATATTACTATTGGCTTTCCAATATATCTGGTTATTTTTCATTTCCTGTTATTTTAAGATCCTCTAAAAATCAATCTATATCCCAAATTTAGATCTTCTACCTAAAAAAGAATGAGACCCTGATCGTGATTCCACCATTTTTTAGTACTTTTCAAACATTTTGAAATTCCATTGTAAGATTGGTACTATCCAAAATTTGGGAAATTTCACATTACACTCTGAAATCAAGTGTCATGAACAATGAAAATCTCACAATGAATCATGCCAAAATATATATGGCAATTACATAGAGCAAATCATGCACCTCGACTACAATTTTAACCCGGATCCCTAGATTTCCCGCCAAGTGCTTTCACCAATAACGTTAATTAAGAGGCGCGCTGCCTTTCAAAGGGTAAATTTCTCTTCACAGCATTAGACGATTTCGTAGCTCAACTTACAAAAGCACTCAGCTAGCTATTATGGAATCCACACTCAAAGCCCAGTAACAGGAATGATTCGTACCATGAAATTCTGGCATGCATGTGCCTGACTTTCATAAAACGAATTGGGTGACTCAGCTAAGGTTAATGTTACTGGAGTTTCCACATTTACTTTGAATTTGTCAAAATATATAGATTAAAAACATCCCTGGTTTTACCTTAGAACTCCATGCAAATTAATTGACCATTACATATTGTGGATTACTTTATCACTAGCCCCAAAATACTAACAATTGAATCCATAAATTTCAAAGCGTAAAAATCAATCACGTCAAGGTGAATGATTTTTACACTTTATAATTTCTGAATTTTAATGCATATCAGTTGATGACTCCATTTAAGGTTACTGTTGCAGCATCTCCCACAATTCTTTGAACAAACATTTGAATTTTGCAGCAGGTGCGCCATTTAGAGCATATGGATCAAGGTACTACCCTGCAACCTTTATATTCATTATTAGTTCACCGATTCAATATTCATGGTTTTAATAAGCCTGGGATGACCATTCTGAATGCTTACTACCAGATAACTTACGATATAAATATATAGAGAGACAATATAAATATATGCCAAGAGGGTCTTCAGTGATTCCTAAACATTTTATACCAAGTGTACAAATATTTTCAATGACCATTTTAAAGCTACGACTACAGTGTACTCATTTCAGCTGTGACTCGTATTGATGGAACCATGTAACATTAGGGGATATTGACATGGGATGGAGTTGACAGAACTGTGGACATAAAAATAATGAATATTTTCAAGATGGTGCTAACACACTGGCTTCCCACCAAGAGGGCCCAGGTTTGAATCCTGGAGACAGCAGATATTTTTCAGTGGTATCCCGATCCCTACTTGAGGTGACTTGTGAAGAGAACTTTTAAGTGATTATACCATCCATTGGATGGGAGTTTAAACTGTGGACCCATTGGGGCCTTCCTTTAAGAGTAGGCTGATGCCAGGTTTCTCTCCACCCTCCCTCCTTTCCCATCCATCCCTAATGGTGCTAACGACCTCAGCTATCGGCCGCCTCCCCTAAAAACAATCACTACTGCTGTGGTGCAATGAAACTTCAATGTTGGGGGAGCATTTAGCCAAAGTGCGAGCTCAACAGGTTAAGATGGTGACTGCACGGGGGAAGAAGAGAGGGGAGAATATGCAGCATTCAACATGCCCACCAGGAGGAATTGTAATGGATGGGAGGCAAGAGTGTGGTGAAAAATTAGTGCAGAAATGTTTTTAAGGCACTGCTGGGAGGTGAATATTGACTGTGAGGATGTTGCCGTTACCATCATACTACTGCAGACCAAGGTTACGCAATGGGTGAAATCGTATCATTTTGCTGTGGCCCTCATTAAGAAGCATTAGTGATAAACTTTTGAATGACAAAATGGATTTTGATAATGTGGAGGAGGCATGAGACACATTGGACAGTGGGTTTCAGGAGAACTCTGTATGGTGCCACATTGAAATTAAGGTAGCTGGAGTGTCTGAGAAAAACAACATTTAACTGTATGGAAGTATTGTAATAAAATTATGAATATGAAAAGACTTTAAATTAAGAATGATATGGGTTTTAGTGATACACTGTTGGTAGCCATATGCATCAAATGTCTTCCAATGGAAAAAGATGAAATTACTATTGAGACTTTAATGGCTCAACATTGGAATTGATGATCCTTAAACAGGATTTACTTGAAGAGGAAGAGAAACAGGACAGACTTAATGAAATTATTTCTCACACATTAAAAATAACGCGGGATAAACAACCTAATCAAGCCATAATGAATGCTGTTAGGTACCAAGATGGACAAGGTGGTAATGGCAGAGAGAAATTAAGGTAATTTAGAGGTGGGCCTCCACAGCACAAAAGGTTTTGGTGTTATGCATACAAAGCAAAACATTATACAGGTACCAGTTACAACATTATACCTGTATTTCAGCAAGTCGCAGCAGGTATAGAAGCAAGAACCAAAGAGAGTGCCAGGCTCAGTGGTCATCGCAGAGTATGTATCTTTATGAGTGAGAAGAAACATTTTGAAAAATGAAGGAGCGTGGCTACTTGATTGCACTGCGCCCAACCATACGATGATGATTTGCAGAGATTTGATCGCAAAGTCAAATGGGGAGATGGAACCCCTCTCCAGTTTGGCAGAAAAGAGAGAAATTCACCACAAATGCCAGGTAAATGTGGGCGAAAGACATCATGCCCTTGGAGGTCATGTATGTACCTGATTAACAGGTCAATTTAATTTCCACAGGGAGAGATTGAAGAGAAAGTGCTGAAGATTGAAGCCTCTCAGGGAAATAAAGGATTTTTATGAGAGATTTTGTTTCAGGCACACAGAGTGTTGGAAATATATTACAAGAGGTATGTCTGGAAAGGCTCCAGCGATGCAGTATTTTGAGAAAAATAGCCTCCCAAGGACAATGAGTCTTAAGTCCCCTTCAAAGCAATCCCCTTGGGACTTCACACACATATCCCAGCGTCTCTTCCACTTTCTAAAACAATCAGCCAAGTCCTTTTTCAGAATGGTCATCATCTGCCTCATTGAATTCTCCTTTATCTTGTCAACGTCAAGAATTTTGTGCTGCACTTGCAGGGGACTCGCTCCAAGCCAAAAAACACGACCAAGGTTTGCTAAAAACGTCCTATCAGGAGATGAGACATGGGTCTATGGCTCTGACCCTGAAACAAGAGGCCAAGCTTCCCAAGAGTAGGTTGATGAGATAAAGGAGAATGCCATGAGGCAGCTGATGACCATTCCAAAATAGGACTTTGCCGATTGTTTGGAAAAGTGAAAGAGACATTGGGATAAATGTGTGAGGCCCCAAGGGGAGTACTTCAAAGGGGACTAAGGTCTCCTCTTTGTTCTAGGTGGGCTATTTTTCTCACAATATTGCACGACTGGATGATCCTTTCCGGCCAGACCTTTTATCTTGACTGCAGATGGAGTAACAACTATTGACATAAAAACAGAATAGAATACAGAATAAGGTATCCTCCTTGACCTGGCATTAGGAAGGTTTGCCAAAATTATGGGTAATACAGGGACTGCCTAAGGGAAGAAATAATAGGGTAGAATAAAGGGCATACCACGCATCCAAGGGAAGATGAAGCAGGATAAATTCTCATTGGGTGAGAGAAAAGGCACCAGAAGTGCTGAACAGGATCCATTCCCACATTATCGGTTCCATGGAACACAAGTGGTTAATCACCATCTACAGGGCAGGGCTACATAACTTCCTTTTTTTCAAACAAAGAACGCTTCCAAAAAAGGAAGTTCCGTTGCCGCACCCTGTACATTAATGAAGAATCAAGTTGTACGTCACCAGTGGTTATACAGAATTGATGCCTTTTCAGTGTTTAAGATCTGATGTGTGTCAAGGGTAGAAGATTAATGAGTTCCTAACAGGTCACGGAAGAGAATAAGTGGGCTACCACTTTCAAATATATTTGGTGAAAATGGAATTTTGGACTGGAAGTCAATGATTGATACACTGCCGCAGAATGTGCCAGCTGAGCAACTGAACCTCACTCCATGCAATGTGGTGAGGTGCATGATTATGGAGGCAGGGGTGCCTCCTCCAATTCGGGCAGATACCCTTCAGACAGCCTCCTGTGTGCGAAACAGACATCCTTCAACACCACTGAACTTCTGCACACCACTGGAGGAATGGCTAAGGAGAGAGCTCCAGAAGGCATGTGGAGGACATTAAGAGTACTTGGGTACAAGGCATGGGCGCCAAACGTTCATCGGGAGGGTATATTGGGAGCGTCTGTTACTTGGGTATGATGGGGGCATCAAGGGGTACCACCTGTGAGATATCAAAAGGGGGTTGGGGCTCAGCAGCAGACAGGTCAGTTCCCATGAGCTCAATTTGCCCTACAGGTCATCAGCTAACATGCCCCACCAACCACCGAGGGAGGTGAGGCAAACTTTCCTTTATGGATGGAACCAGATGCTAGGGAAGTGAGGTACCAGTCCCACCAAGGAGATCCGCGAAGGAAGGGGTACCCAAGGCAGGGTGCAAATTATAGGCACCTTTCATCAGTTAAGAGATGTTGTGGTGCAAAGAGACACTAGAGAGGCACTCACAGGGGACCCTAAGTGCAGAGTAGAGATTCAAAATGTCAGGCGAGATGCAGAATATTAGGGGTTGAGACATCTGGGGGAGGGGGGCGAGGACTCAAACATGATTGGGAGTGATTGGGTGTGCTTATTTTAAGAACATGAAGGAGGAAATAGTAAGGTTTAAGGCTAGGTTGGCGGCATAAGTGGTCAGACAAAACTAGGGGGTGTATTATTTCGAAATTTTTAGTCCGGCTGTGCAAAGGAAGACTTTGAGGGGTCTAATGGCAGCCCATATAGCTATTCCAAACGAGTGGGAGATTCAAATACGCTCCAACTACATTAAAGAGGTCCATCTTAAAGTAGTTAGGGTTGGGGTAGTGTGTGATTTGGGAGATGTATCAATTTTTTTGTCCATGGACATTGATATAATACTACATAAGGGGAAACTTGTGATTGACCAGAAATATTTTACTGAAGAAGAGTTGGGGGAATAGTTATGCTACTTTTCAAGGTTTTAGTGCTCAATTTGAGGTAGGATGCATGAATGATGAGTGTAGCAAATATGAAAAATGTTGTCACATTATGAAGGCTTTTGGAAGCATATTGTACGTGGGAGGGACAACCAGGGCATAACAAATGCAGTATGGATCGTCAATTTTGGTAAGTCAATTTTGTGCAGACTCAGTTTGGTGAAACATGAAACATTTATCAACATTTGAAAAGTACCAAGTACTATTGTCTAAATTTCTGAAAAAATTGTGAACCAGTGAAATCATTCACAGATAGGGTAAACAATAAGGTTGATGCAAATCTTTTTCAGGGTATGTTTTGCATCAGTAGGGGTTGCAGCTTGTTGGCAGAGTAGAAAGTAAAAATGGTTGGCTACATCATCTAGTCATGCTGAACACATAAATAGCTATGTTTGAATGTGGCACAGAGTTTATATGGCTGAGGGATTTCTTGCAAGAGTTCAGACAAGAAAGGTTTGCATCAAAGCCACAAAAAATATTTGGATCCAACATGGTAGCAATGCATATTTCTGAATTAACGGCCATGTCTGATAGAAGCCCGTATATGTAGTATATCATTACAACAAGCAATTGGTGCAATGTGTAGATAGTGTTTTTGAGTAAATAAGATCAAATAAGAAGTGGTAGACCTTCTAAACAATCCCCTCTTTGTGTGATGAATGTGGAAATTTACTGATGAAAAAAAGGGAAGTGAAATTTTGTTTGGTGAGAATTTGATTACAGATTATATATAGAAACGAGGTGTTGGTAATATTATACCTTAATACATGTTATATATTGGCTGCATTGCTGACAATCATATATTTTCTTTAATGCATGTAAAAGTATTGTGGTGATGTCAATGATTATAAAAGTTGTTTCATTGACTGTTGGAAGTGCATAAATGCTCATTTTGCTTTCTCTTGCACCCAGAATCACAACCTGTAGCAAATATATTCCACAGTGGAGAGTGGGGTAAGAAAAAAGATAAAACTTTTGAAACGAACACATGAGGATACGGATGTTGCACAGCAGATTGAGACACAAGTAAACCAAACAGCTTTTAGTGCCAGACAACAGATAATATCTCAACAAATATAATGTGCATGTAGAGCAAATCCTAAGAATAGAAAAATGACACAATATATTCACATAGTGACTTTATTTTGATGACCAAAAAATGAAAATAAAATACGAAAGTTAACTGAACAAAGGGCAACGGACCATTTTAAGTATCACATCTCAAAATTCTGATGAAAATCCATGACTCAAATCTAAGAAGAAGGCAAGGAAACAAACAAAATTTACTTTTAATGCTAGCAATGAATGTGAATCGGTGGCTCAGCATAGTGTGGGAAATTATGGCTAAATGATGACGAATCAATGACATAACAATTAGCATTTCTTTGGAATACAATTCCTCAGAGGGTGTGATGACTCCATTAATATAAGGGTAGCTTACCATTTCTAAATTTATAATGCATGTCACTGACAACAATAACAAAGTGCAACATGCTATTGTATGAGGGGTGCTCAATAAACAAGTTTCTTCCAAATTCAAAAAATTCAGGTTCGCCCAACTTCTTAAAAGCTTCTGAAAAGAAAGGTACACTTAGCATGCAGAGGAAATTCTGCTTGTCCACCAGGACTGCATTATTGCTGGAGTAAAGTTCACCTTCCAGTCAGTTCCTTCTTCAATAATGGAATTAAAACTAGAGTTATCCAGGAGGGGGAAGATCCGGACAGCAGAACTAAGGCTTTCCTAAGAAAACTCTTCAATTCATGTATGTCGTATTTGGACAGGGATTACCAAGTTGCACAATGACATACATATCTGTATTTGGCGAAGAGGTTTAGGAGTTTTTGAGGAATTAAATATTTCAGTCAAACCATGGTTTCACAACATCAATCAGCATTCCTTTTTAAGCATCAATTAGCAAAAGTTCCTCTTTCCATTTCAAATTACATCACCCAGCCAATTAATATACTTTTCATCCATTTCTCCTATCTCCTGATGATTTCCCCCAACAATGCCCTCTCCTCCCCCACCACACCAAGCATACCATTTTTTTCCTTTCCGTCCACTCCACCTTCTCTTTCCTCCTCCAAACACACTTCAAAAGCCTCCAGTCTACGCCTATCATTCTGCTTCAATGACCGTGTTTCCACACCATACATGACTACACTCCATATCAAAGTTTTGAAGTCTTTTCTTAACATTCTTACTCAACCTTCCTGTCATCACTCCCTCCTCCTTGTGAAAGCCTCTTTGCCTAGTGCAATTCTTTTCTTTACCTCCAAACCATCCAAAACACTTCTGAGATATGCAAACTGGTCCACCTGCCCTAGTTTTTGCCCTCCTATTTTAATGTTTAACTTGGCCTATCTCTCTCTGGAGAACTGCACAGCCTTTGTTTTATCTATCCTTATTCTCATCTGATATACAATGCCCTGAATTTACAATTCATTCAGCAATTCTTGTAACCCCTTGGCTGACTGATAAACTAAATCCTGGTCATCAGCTTAACTAACTGATTTTATGAATTCCCCACTGACTTTCATTCTTACCTCAAGTTTTTCACTTACCTCTTTAGTCATTTCCTCCACATACATACGTTGAACAGTAACGGTGATAATGGGCAACCCTGTCTTACACCTCTTCCCAACACTGCCCATTCGGACTCTCCGTTCCCCACTCACACCAGAGCAGTCTGAGACAGGTACAGGTTGCGGATTAGCCTCTTATTCCAAAAATCAATTCATATTTTCTGCAATACACTCATTAATTTTTCCCAATTCACTCTACCGAAATCCTTTTCTAAATCTACGAAACAGGCAAATATATCCTGATTTTATTCTATAATCCTCACGATTAGTGATCTCCATGGCATCACGCGTGCCTCTCCCCTTCCTATACCCAAACTGATCATCCCCTAAGCAGTCATTTTCCCAGCTCTCCAACCATTTTTTGATGATCCTGAGAAACGCTTTGGTGGTATGCGAAATCAAACATATTGTTCTGTAGTCCTCGCATGATTTAGGCATTACCTTTTTCAGAATAGGAACTAAGACCAATCTCACAAAGCCTTCTGACCAGATTCCCTTCTCAGAAATGCTACAAATTAGTCCAGGAAGACTCTTTCTCCACATTTTCCTAAACCTTTAGGAAGTTCAGCGAGGATGTGATCTACCTCCACGGCCTTATTTGATTTCCCTAAATGCCCTTTCTAACTTACCGTTGAGTGTGCCTGGACCTGAGCTATCTTCATTGATGCTGTTTTCTCTTTATTATTAAATAGGTTAGGGGCTCAATTATATAATTTTCACATTCCCACCACAATTTTCCAGGTATTCCATACACCCAAGAAGAATATTTCTTTTAGTAATCTTCTGAGGGCAGACTAACATATCTTTGTGATCTTGGGATATAGGTATGTGCAATATGCCTGGAATGCTATGTTGACGAGCAGTTGACGTTTTTGCCATGGAAGATTTCTCAATAACAAATATCATTCTTTTAATAGTAATATTATTGGAGTGTATATTCTGAAAAGTGTATAAAGTGCATCATAACATTTACAAAGCTTTTCAGGGATGACCAGTTATGATGCAGTTCATACAATTTTCAGTTCAATCAAGAAAACAGACGCTATTAAAAGAAGAATATTTGTTGCACTTTGCAAGCTTATAAGTAAATATTCAATATATACAAAAGAAAATATTAATTAAAAATAAATATAGACACCGACTGATTAACTTGCTACAGAATAATATTGTGTAGCTTACTTTTTTTTTAACTGCTTGATTATTATATCAACTGGCTTGACAGGCCACAGCAGTAGTTGCTGCTTATAGCCTTCATGATATGCCTCAAAAGATTCTGGATCCATCTGGAAATATTTTCCAGTTTCTTCACTTTTAGAAGTGTAAATCTGTTCATTCAAAAACCTGAAAAAAATAAGTTGATGGACATAAATATTAGAGTGAAATGCCATTATCGAAATTCATTCATGAGAAATCTATAGGGACTCATTCAAATGATTTGAAAACTGCATGTTACCATTCCATACAAAAATCACTCCACTGATCAAGCCAAATTTTTATCAGGACGTATTCGGCAAGTATTCTGGTAAATGAAATTTCTTAGTAAACTATAAATGTATCACTTAAAATATGTTCAAGGTATGTTCTCTGAAAAAATCCAGTTCTTAAGCGATCAAACTTACCTGAACCGTGACCCACGAAGTTTCTCCATCATTTTCTCTCGCAGGGTGAGCTTTTTCTTCGGCCCAGTCAGAGGGTCGCTCCTCTGTGTGAGACTCTCCTTGAACACTCCAGCGACAGGATGAAGTTCACCCACCTGAGATAGCATCACTTTGGTATTCGATGAGGTTGTATCATTTAAAAGGCTATCAAAATCTGATTGATTGCCACCATCTTGTCTTATTTTTTTCACTTTTTGGCCACTGGTTTCACTATTACCAGAATGCTTTCGTTTCTTAACCAAAGACACACTTGGCACTCCTGACGAGTGGGGTACTGTTCTTTTAATTAAGCCACCAGCATTTCTGCAGATATTCCCAGTATCTTTCTTTTTATCCTGTTTTAATTTTTTATTCTTTTCACCATCTAATGCGTTATGTCTATTGTGATGCTCAGAATAATGTAAATGTTTTCTCTTTTCACCTTTTGGACTTTGAAGAAGATCAGAAGGGTCTTTTGTCTTAATTTTTTCATTTGGAATTTGTATATTTTCATGCTTTTTTTTAAGATGCAAAAGAAATTTATCATTGCTATGGTCACAGTTTTGATTTACTAAAGACTTATTTGGTAAGTCATCAATTGTATGATTAGAACAATCATTACGTTGTTCCTTTAAGATTTTCTTGGTAAGCTTTTGGTGCCCATGGTTATCTGCAGGAGTGAAAACACTTTTATTACCTTCCATGTCACAACACTTTAACGTTTAAATTTAAATCGAGTTTGTCTTTTTAAGTTTTAAGATTATTACCACATATAGCATTCTTAATTTCACCTTCAATTCCAACAAGCTTTTGCTTTTTCTTCTGTTTCTTTCGTTTGACTGGGGGTATTGACGATAGAATGGACTTTCCTGTGGAGTTAGAAAATACATGAAGTGAATGCCTCTTCGATTTTATCACGGTTTCCGAAGTGACAATTGTCACGAGGTTTGTTTTCACTAGCTACTGTATCTAGAAATACCAACAGTGCGGGCCAAATTTTAAGACACTATAAACCAAGTTTCGAAAACTTTTAAAGAGCATTTTTGGAATTCCCAGCAGCTACCAAAAACTAACCTTCTGGTCCACTTAATCATTTAAATAAGAACGCAAGTCATCTTACCTTCTTCCACCGATTGGGGCGAATGCTGAAATTTCTTCACCTCTTTGGAACTCGTATTTTGAGCCCGAAGATGCAGAATATCGGCCCTGTTACATGTTCTATTTTTCTTTGCTGCGGTTAGATCCTTTAAAATACATTCAAGTAAAATTAAGTCACCATTGCAGTATCTGTGTTGAATGAAGTAAATTCAACAAAAACAGTAAATTCGACAAGGTACATTAAGCAGTCCGCTCAATGTTACTTTTCAGTTAACCAAAGGTAGCTAATGTGGATGATTTAATACTTTGGAAAATCTTAATAAGCAATAACAGTAGATCAATTGGCACTCAGTAAAACAAAATAAATAAATAAACCTAAAATAAGCGCACCTTATCTTTTTTTCGGAAATATGGGTTATTTGATTGTTCAAATATCACAGAACCTTTCGCATGCTTTTTTCTCTCCTTTTTATCGGATAGCATCGGCACCTGGAATAAACAAATTTATGGGGTCTAGAAAACAAATTTGAAAAAGTGGGCAGGTCTGACAGTTCAATGAAAAAGGTGAGTAGCAGAATAATCAACGAAACATTTGTATGATCTGGTGTTAGACTATGAGCCCCAATAGCAACACTGCAGACAGAAACACGTTCAGCGATTTCGATAATAAATTTGACAACATAAACGCCTTTTTCTTAAAAGAATCAGGTATTAGTGCTCACAGTTGATTGTATTTACACAGTTACCTAGTTGTTTCCAACCTAAATGAATTCGATGATACAATAGGACACATGACATACAAAGTCGTCACAAATGATGATTTAACCATAAGCACTTGCCTTAAGAGAGCGAAACAGTTCAACTGACAGTTTATTCGTCTGACAGTCGCCATCCCAAGAGGGGATTTCAAAAAATTCCATACTAATAATTCGGACAATTCAAACTGGATCCTGGATGCGCTCCCTATAAAAAGATTTGACCATACGTGACAAAACAGAATCGCTTTCATCCCTCCCTCATGGAGTTGCAAGAGTTTTCGGCGTTCGATATATATGAAATCACTACAAGAATAAAAGGTTTAAACTTTAAAAAGTGTTTTCATATTCTTTAAAACACCTGAAAATTCCGAACATTATATTTAGTAAAACGCTAAAACGATTGTTACCGCCAATGGAAAGTGTAGGAGCGACGACCAATAGAAATCGACTATTGCTCAAACTCCTTAATTTGAAGTTGGTGGAATATAAGGAAACCGCTAACACAATAAATAGTCAACCCGAAGGTCGGTGTAATTGGAGCGAGTAATTACCTTAGTTTCTCTCAAAAACTTCGGCACAGAATCGCGATGTTGTAGTCACACAGCACTGTTTACATCATTGGCACTTTATTTACAATACACAGTATAAGCTCGTTTGTAATCGAGTAGCATTAATTATTTGAAAGACTCGGCAGAGAAATTGAACATTTTAAGGTAAAATGTTTATCTGATATATGCAAATAGTGTTTTCATTTGTGGCATCATTGGAAATGATTTATTAATGGGCAAACATTTTTAAAGTTGTTTTTTTTAGACTACTTGAAATAAGGTCTAAAAGGAAACTTAACTGAACTTGGCCCTAGCTCCTCGTGGGCCAAGTTCAGTTAAGTTAAAAGGAAGATGTAATTTGCAGTCTTGTTTGCATACTTGGTGGAAGATTTACATTGTAATAACCAGTGCTTTGACATTTCTTTAAAGTACAAAACGTTTATCTCAGAGAAAAAAATTGTGTTGAAGTAGTACAACATATAATGTATTCATTTAATCAGGGCCACTCAAAGAAACGTTTGTCTACTTTGGTGTATGTCACCTATATAACATAGGAAATAGTTCGCGAATCAAATTTAATCTTATTTACTGATTTAGTCAAATCTACTCTAATTTAGTCTAATGCAATTTTCACAGATGTGAAAACATCACTTTAGCCTGAATTCATCAGATGGTGGATCAGACAGTACTAAAGAAGAATACACTGGAATTTTAAATATTTCTTCCTCGAATCCAATCATTGATGAATCAGTGCTCTCACCAAATGGCATATCTTCAACAAAGGTGAGCCAAAATGGGCATGTATGCTTACTTTTTTCCCCTTTGGATTTATCTTGCAGAGGGCTAGTTTGCCCTTCGGATATTGAGAAGCCATGTCATCAGATGACACAGGAGATGAGCCATTACAGCGGGGTGCCTGTCTCGTTTGTACATTGGATGAAGTAAACCAGAGGGAGAGGAGAGTTGAGAGGCCAGAGTTATTCTGACTGCATCCAAACATTAGCAAACCCTGGGCGAACCTTAGAAAAAGGGAGCAAGCTGAACATTCCCCCATATAAGCCTGTGCACGGCCCACTAGCAGGCCACCATTTGAGTACCATGTCCTGTCACATTAGCTTTCTCTCCTCTCGGCAGATTCAATTTCATGATCTCCTTTTTTTCCTACCCCTATCTTCTCAGTAGTTTTCTTATGACTTCCTTTTCCTGTTCAGTTGGACCATTACTCAGGGTAGGATACACGTATTATTATTTCATTCGGTTAGAATAAAGTTTATACTCTGATCGTCACCTCATTGTTTTCTTATTCATCAATTTCTCATTTTTGCCCAGTTCATTTCTGATTTGGGAGACAGGGAGTGGCATGTGTCAGGATGAGGCTGTCCAAGGGGGTCACACCGGAACCTTGGTCCCCCTTTTCCTGCCGTACATGAGCCACCCCGTAACCCTTTTTGAGATAAAACCCCTTTTGTTATAATAATGGATGTTATGTGTTGTATCACCTCTGAACTGAAAGTACTGGAGAAGCAGAAAAAACTCTGTTTTTCCCCAAATGTGCTTTGGGTGGAGAGAAATGTTATAAATGATTTTGATTTGTATCACCAGCATTAAGTGGATTTGCTCATGGTGGCAGAATGCAAAGCTAAATTATCTCATTAGGCTCACTCTGCCAATTGTCTGACAATGAAGGATTGAGCCTGCATAAAATGTCTTTTCAGAAAGCACATATTTCTTAACTTCATTCATGGAAACATATGAATGGCAATCTGGGCAAAGGAAAGAAAAATGCCAGGCAATGTGTTGCGCCACTAATGTCTCTCCTCTGCCAGGAAGGACAGACAGTGTGAATGCACCTCCCTGGAAAATTTTATCTGTGACTAACCCTGGTCAGGGATACTTAACAATCTATCAAATGATAATAACTTGAGTAACAATGAATTTTTCAAATAGCTCTAAACTCTTATTTTTAATGTTTGGTTCACTTTTTAACATGGTGCCATCAATTGAAAAGAGAAAGTACTATTCTTAATAATAATAGTCCATTGACCATACATATGATGTAGGCATAGAATTATTATTATTATTATTATTACCTTTTATTTGCCCAGAGATCACAATACAAAAATACCAGGTGGGTGAAGTATGTACATGATATAAGGCACGTCAATGAGGAGCAAAGACACAGGCTCAGTTAAGATACATAAAAGAATAGATGCTCATAGTTACATAAGTGTTTGGTACAAACCCATGAACATCGGCTGTAACATGCACATACAATATCAAATTCAGAAAAATCATTGATCACAAACATGAATCAGACCATTACCATTGCTAGAAACTAAAAGTATGAACTTACTGGTCGGGAATATTGTTGAGATATTCATCAACCGAGTAAAACATATTGCGTTGTAGATATCTTTTTAGTTTATGCCTGAATACGGCAGTTCCCTGTGTATCCTTGATACTTTTGGGTAGTTTGTTAAATAATCTGATGCCCATTTCATTGGGTCCTAATTTCAATGCTTTAGTTCTTATATTCCCATAATGGAAGTCATTCCTGCCTCTGGTGTAATGATGATGATAGGCAGAGTTAAGAGAATAGTTGCCGATGTTATTTTTTATATATAGAATTAAAAACATAATGTAGATGCATGGGAGTGGTAGCAAATTTAATTCATGGAAAATAGGCCTTGATGGAGCATTGTAAGGTTTCCTGGCGATGATTCTAATAGCTTTCTTTTGCATTTTAAAGATGGTTTGAGAAATAGCAGCTGATCCCCATAATATTATACTGTAGGTTATATTTGAGTAAATTTCCCCATAGTACAAATTGAGTAGTACAGTTTTACTTGTAGTTTCATACAGGTGTCTTAATAAGTAGCAAGTTGAACTGAGCTTGTGTTGGAGGGCTTTTACATGAGTATCCCAAGAAATATTTGCACATAGAGAAATACCTAGAAATTTGCATTCTGTCACACGCTCAATTGATAGGTCATTGATTTTTACCAGCAGATCATCTGATATGTTCTTATTGTGTGTAAAGTTTACTATTTTACAATTCATCAAATACAAATAAAAGTACATTATACAGGTACATTTTGGCTCTATTAACATGCTTAAAAAAGAGCATATACAATAAAATGTGAGTGATAAAAACACATTGCATTATAAAATTTGGTGTCTCCAGCATAACTTCACCATATTATACTATTACTGCTTGTCATTTAAAAATTCATTCAATGAATAATAGCACTTTATCACAAGGAGTTTCGATTTTAAATTCCATAATTTATCACTTGTTTTCAATGTATGTGATTGTGTTATAAATGTTATAAACACCCATTGCCATTGGGCTTTTGAATGAAACTGCTGATTTATGATAACTTGTTTGGATGCTGTGATGTTTTCCAGTTGAATAAGAGTGAATATCAGTATTTGCGTGAAAGAGATGGATATTATTTTCGATGAAGGCATGCATGACAAATATATGCGTGGATGAAATGGTAAGGACATTTAATTTTTGAATGAGGGCCTACATGGTGTCCTATAAGGAGTGCAAAGTACTTATCTAATAACTTTTTGAATCAAGAATACTCTGCGCAACATGCACACAGATGATCCCTGGACCACTATTCCTTTTGATGCCGCGGAGCAAAAATTAGACCAATACAAGAGTCGTAATGCCTCTAGAATCGCTGTGCTATGCAGAAACTGATTAAGGTACAGCACAGGGTGCAGTTTAGAACACAGAGTATTCACATGAATATTCCACCCTATAGTTTTTTGAGCATGTAGACCTAAGAACTTAGTGTTGGATGCACAAATAATTATTTCATTGTTAAGATTTAAATTAATATCCTCTAACAATATTATCTGATTAAATAAAAGGACCTGTGTCTTTTTGCAACTTAATTTAAGACTTATATCACAACAGTAATTCCAGACACTGTCTAACACCTTTTGTGTTTTAACCAGAAGCCTTTGACTACTTATATTAGACATTATAAAGTTTGAATAACTTAAAATAGATACCTTATTTTAAACCTTTGCATGTCTCAGACAACACAAGTGCAGGTAGAAAATACATAATCACAATATACAAGGCAGGGGTAAAATGGTGTTTTCCATTATTACGTGTGCTTTCCCATGAATATGTGGAGGAAAAGGAAAGATACATTGGAAGAACTGGAGGCACAAGTGAAAATAGGTGGGGAACTCATAAAATTTAACAGATTTGCAGTTGAATAAGGTTTAATAAGTCACCAAAGGATTGCAATCAATGCTTAGGGAGTTACAAAATCAGTCAGATGACATGAGATGGGAATTAATCATTAGAAAATAAAAAGGTAATGAATTTCTCATGAAGTCGAAAGTATAAGATAAATACTGAAGGTTGGGTAGATAACCTAGAATGTATAAAACAGTTCACCAATTTAGGAGATGTTTAAGAAGAAAGTGGGTGAAGCAAAAAAATATATAGAAATTATGCTAGGGATAAAAGGAAGTTTTGACGAGAAAGCAAGAGTTGAGTATGTCCACTCTAAGTAAAAATATAAGGAAAAGACTAGTAAAAACTTTAATATTTCGCAGTTTTTCTTTAAGAGGCAAAAAGTAAAGTGGAGATGGGAGGATTTTGAAATTATAGGTGTGGTGAAGAATAGGGAAAAATGAAAGGGCAAGGAAAACAAATGAAAAAGGTCAGGGTATGGTAGGGGAAGAAGGATGGTTAATAGAAGAATCAAGAAGAAGGAAGGACGAGTGCAGGAGATACTGAAAGACAATGGGATCCCGAGGACAGTAATAGAAGGGGAGAATTAGAAGGGCAAGTGAGACAGAGGGGGGATAAGAATAGGCATTTTGGGTGATATTAAAGGAGAGAAAGTATGCAGATATAAGGAGGAGTTATTATAATATGTTGTCTGGGTTTCATGAATATATTACTCGATTTTGAGCAGGCCTTGGATGAACAACGGCACATGCTTGAGGTGCCATGGGTACTGGTAAGACTATGGTAAAGAGACAGGAAGAATGTGGAGAGAAAACAACAGAGTCCTGCAAGAGAAATGGTTTAATTGTAATAAACACTTGGCTTGAATGCCACAATAGATGCACGGGTAGGTGGAAGATGGAGAAGGTTTCAGAAAAATATGAGTAAGACTAAATTTACTGTGGTTAGGCATAGATTTAGGAACAGTGTGATTAATTCACGTAGTTTTAGGGAGCAGATGTGGATTTAGATCATAATCTAGTACCCATGAAGTGAGGCATTAAATACAGGAGGACAGTATAATAAGAAGGAAATGAAATGCAGAATCCATAATAACAGAAGAAACCAAGAACCTTTCCTCAGAACATTACGACTTGGTTCAATGCATTTCATCATGGTTCTATGGAAGTACAAAACTTGTAACTCAAAAAAGATATTCTAAGATTGTGAATAAGTAGGGCGATGTGATTTCTCTAAGCACATAGAATACAATTTACAGGATTGCAACGAAATATACATAGAAAGTGTTCAAATTCATCTATGAACTAAAGAATATTATTATATTCTTGTTATCTCCTTTTGCCTTTCATTGGCAAACAAAAACATGGCCACTTTTGCAATTGAATCAAGTGGAAAACTAATTCCCCAAGCGCCCCATGCAAAATTCCTAGGAATAGTTCTAGACGGGCGGTTGTCCTGGTGGGAGCATATATGTCACCTGGGCAAAAAACTGAATACCATTTGCTTCCTTATTAGAAGCATCAGGTTTACTGTAAAAATGGATGTCCTCATGTCAATATATTATGCAAATATCTACTCCTGTATCGTATATAGTATCCTTTTCTGGGGTTCCTCTCCGCTTGCAGACACAATATTTAAAATTCAAAAGCGAGCCGTATGGCTAATTGTGAAAGCAGAGCATAATGCTCCTTGTCGTCCATTATTCCATAAATTGAACATTCTACCTTTGCCATGTATTTATATCTATGTATTACTGGTGTACACCTTTGTAAACCTTTCAATGTATGACACAAATTGTGGTATTCACCACTATGGGACCAGGTCTAAAAATGATCTGCACCGAACTTACGTAAGAACTAGAACCACCGCACTAGGCCCTAAATCTATGGGTCTCCTTATGTTTAATAAGCTAAATGAGGACCTGAAATCCAGCACAAACATTTGTCTATTTAAAAGGAAATTGAGAGCTTTTCTTCAAAGGAATTTGTTCTATTCTATTAGGAATTTCATGGAACATGAAACTTAGAATAGGTATATGTATTACATTGTGTATTATTGTATATATTGACGTGTCCTATACTATGTGTACAATTTTTTGTATGATGTAGTCTCTGGACAAATAAAAATTATTATTATTATTATTGATGCCAACCTAAAATTACCAATTAGAATTCCCTTTCTTTTATGGAATTACCCTCTAATCTGTCAAGGTTTACATCTGTAGGTCCTTATTCAAAAAATGAAATGTAATTAACATTCCATTTATGCATATATTTGTCATGCCTGTCTTCATCAAAAATAATATCCATCTCTTTCATGCAAATAGTGATATTCACTCTTATTCAACTGGAAATCATCACAGCATCCAAACGAGCTACCATAAACATAACAGTTTCAGGTTTAAATTTGTGGAATTCCTTCATTATGAGGGTAAAAAGAAACCTAACATTTCCACAATAAAGATTTCATATTTCACGACCATGGTTACGCTCAAATTTGTGAAAGTTTATATTAATTAAGTGATCATTAAATGAAGAAAGCAATGTATAACTCCACCGTTCTTAGAGATAGCGCCGGAAAAAAACCAGCACATTGTGTTCTAAATTTAATTAGAGGGGGGATGTTTGTCCACAATAGTTTGACCTTTATTAAGGGATGGTGGATGATCATCACTGCCTTGGTGGGGGTTGGGTTGGTGCCGAAAGATATTGGAGTCTTTTAAGAATTTTAGGAGGGGGGAACGGGAGAGGTATAATGTTTCATTGACCACCTCAAACCTGTCAGACTGAAGGGATTGCCAAATTTCCAACTCCTCCAAAGCATTCAACCTGCGTCCTTTCATTTCAGTGTGAAGAATGTCCGCTTTGAAGTTACTGGTGTGATTTTTATGCAAGAGGTGTTTGGTGAATTGGGATATGTTGTCTTTCTTTGTGAATCATGATCGGTGTTCTTTGATCCTAATATCAAATGCCCTCCCTGTCTGTCCAATGTAGATGGTGTTGCAGTTCGCTTAATTGAGTTTATAAACCCCGCTTCGTTGCATTATGTCAATTGTGAAATGGGGGAACCCATTATGTTTTTTAAAGTATGAGTGTTGTAAAAAGCTGTGTTGATTTTATTTTTGTAGAGTATTTGTTGTATCCTGAGGGAAATGTGGCCAAGAAATGGAAATCTCCGCCATCGGTGCTCGTCAAGTTGAGATGTGTGGTTTATAGCTTTCTGGGCTGTCTGCGTTTGTTTTCTCTTGTACATGTTGTCAATCATTATTTCCATGTAACCATTGGTGAGTGCAATTTGTTTCATAAATCCGAGTTCCTCTTGTTTGCTGTGTGGTGATATTGGAATATTGCATACCCTGTGTAGCATGGAATGAAAGGCCACAGGTTGAATGCTTTGGAGGGGTTGGATATTTGGCAATCCCTTCAGTCTGAGAGGTTTAAGGTGGTCAATGAATCATTATACCTCTCCCGTTCCCCCCTCCTAAAATTCTTAAAAGACTCAAGTATCTTTCCGCACCAACCCCACCCCCACCTACGCAGTGATGATCATCCACCGTCCCTTGGTAAAGGTCAAACCACTATAGACAAACACCCCCCCCCCCCTAATTAAATGTAGAACACAATGTGCTTCCAGTTTCCCTTCTGTGAGGTGATAGGTGCTTGAGTCGGTCCCCAGTGACTCAAGTGCAGGCACATAGTGATGACCTCCTCTTGCCTGTATCTCCCAATGGAAGACATCCAAGGTGAGACTTTTCTGTGATATTTGCACCTGTGCAAATCATTTTAAGTGCACTAGTTCATGTGACTTAATGTTGGACACATTCAGAAACTTCCAGGATGTTTATTTACTGAATATGTTTGTGCTGCCATGTAAAAAAGGGCAGTGTTGCCGACATGGAGGCTGATATTCAATTTCTGAAAACTGAACTGAATACTGAAGATATGAGTTAAAAGCGAAATGGATTTGCATAGCACCGAGGCCCTTAGCTTGCCTGATGAGCAAAAAATTGCATGTAGCTGGGAAGCCTCTGAAACAATTAATGACAGCGTTGGACAAAATGTCAGTTTAGCTCACTTACCATTGAGATTGCCATTGCAGATGCTGACTGTTACTAAAAAGGCTGGCATAGGAGAAACAGAAGGAAACATGGATAATGCTTACAAAATGCTACCCACCTAAGAGGCCCCTTGAAGTAAGCTCACCGAATGGTAACTTCACTGTGTTTAATAATTGGACATTGTTGGCTGATAAGTCCTCTCGGTTTGATTCACCATAATTCCTGTTCGAGTGTTGAAGATGCTTGTGTTCATCACATCTCCGTGAAAACTAATTTGCATAACACCAGATCCAAAGGCAAGTTACTTATGGGTAAGTGGCATTCCTTAATTTAAATTTTCAATATTTGAAGAATAAGTTTGTTGATTTGAAAGTACTCACTCCTGGTAAAAAAGTAACATTCCCTTTTTAAATGAAGCCTGGCTACTTTGCGAGAAACTCAAATGTTAAGTGATCAATGACTTAAAGCTTATGATATCATTTTGTACAGTAGGTGGCACTGGTATCTTCTGTACACCTTCTTTAAGCTTTTCACTCATGAGGAACAATATTTTAATAAAATTTAATGAATGTGCTCTGTGGTAATCATTGATGTGGTTATCTTTAAGTACAATATGACCCACTATAGGATTATTGCTGATTATAGGCCTCCCATGCCTACTTTAATTCTTTTAAAAATTAAATCAATGAATGATAATATTCAATTTGTATTATTTGTAATGTCAATAACTTTTTAATTTTTCTGATTTCTAATGTGAAATTTTTACATATTTCTGCTGAAATTGAACAGTTTCTGGAGTCACTTGGTAAAAATCTTCATATTGAAATTGAAAGTAAAACTCTTGGCTTTTCCACTCAGAAAAATTTTTATTTACTACCCAATTTTTGTTACGGTATAACATCATCTGGTAAAAATACAGGTCAAACTCAGTGTGTGCGTGTGTGTGTGTGTGTTATATGCACACTATATATATATATATATATATATATATATATATATATATATATATATATATATATATATATATATATATATATATATATTTTTTTTTTTTAAGGTAATCTACCGGTTAAGGTTGGTTTTTGGATGGACACAACTACCAAACAAATATTTTATTACTCCTAACAAAACACAAAATCCATCATCCTACTCTATATCAGGCCCCTCTTCAGCTCTGAGTACTTTCTTCCTCCCTTCATCCCATCCCACATCCCTATCCTGTTCCTTCCCTTTCCTCTTTTGCCCAACATTCTACCCTCTATCACAGTCTTCAACATCCCACTGCCGGTCAACACCCCCTTCATCCACTTTTCCTGCCTCCATGGGATTTCTCCCAGGAAACCCCTCTTTTCGCCCACCATACCAAGTACTTCCTCATTTGTTTTCTTCTCTGTCCATTTCACCTTCTCCATTCTTCTCCACACCCACATTTCAAAAGCCTCCAGTCTACGTCTATCCTCCTGCTTCAATGACCACGTTTCCGCGCCGTACATAGCTACGCTCCATATCAAAGTTTTTACGAGTCTTTTCTTAACATCCTTACTCAAAGTCCCTGTCATCAACTCCCTCCTCCTTGTGAAAGCCTCTTTGCGTAGCGCAATTCTTCTCCTTACGTCCCTACTACTTTGACCATGTTGGTCCAAAACACTACCGAAATACGTAAACTGTTCTACCTGCTCTAGTTTTTGCCCTCCTATTTTAATGTTAAGCTTGACCTTTTTCTTTCTAGAAAATCGCATAACCTTTTTTTTATTAATATTGATTCTCATCCCATACCTGTCGCACTGAATTTCCAATTCACTCAGCAATGCTTGCAGCCCCTTGGCTGACTGACAAACTAAAGCTTGTTCATCAGCAAACCTAACTGATTTTACGAATTCCCCGCTCACTTTCATTCCTACCTCGAGTTCTTCCCATGCCTCTTTGATCATTTCCTCTGCATACAGGTTGAACAGCAACGGTGATAATGGGCAACCCTGCCTTACACCCCTTCCTAGCACTGCCCATCCTGACTCCCCGTTTCCCACCCGCACCTGAGCAGTCTGAGACATGTACAGGTTGCGGATTAGCCTCCTTTCCCTCCAATCTATTCCTATTTTCTGCAGTATACTCATTAGTTTTTCCCAATTCACTCTATCAAATGCTTTTTCGAAATCTACGAAACAGGCAAATACCTCCTGGTTGTGTTCTATATTCCTCTCGATTAATAATCTCATTACTGCAATGGCATCATGCGTACCTCTCCCCTTCCTAAACCCAAACTGATCATCCCCTAAGTAATCATTTGCCCTACTCTCTATCCTTTTGTTTATGACCCTGAGAACAACTTTAGCTGCGTGGGATATCAAACTAATTGTCCTATAGTCCTCACATGACGTGGCCTTTACCATTTTTGGAATAGGAACTAAAACTGATCTCACGAAGTCTTCCGGCCAGATTCCCTCCTCATAAATACTACGGATCAGCTCATATAGCCTCTTCCTCCCACATTTTCCTAAGTATTTTAAAAGTTCCACGGGAATGTTATCTACCCCCACGGCCTTATTTAGTTTCATCTCCCTTAATGCCCTTTCCATCTCATTGTCTAGTATGCCTGGACCTAAGCTGTCTTCCTCTACGTCATTTTCTTTTTCAATGTCTAACTCTGTTGGTCTGATTTCTTTACTATACAGTTCTTCTATATACTCCTTCCATCTCTCTTGGATCTTTCCTGCGTCAACTATTACCTTACCCGCCTTATCTCTAACTGTTAGCATAGCTCTTCCTTTCTTACTTCCCGATAACGATTTAACTTTGCTGTACAGCGCACCGATTTCACCCTTCCTCTGCAGACTTTCCATATCCTTGCACTGCGTCTTCCACCATGCTTCTTTTGCTTTATTTGTTGCCCGCCTCAATTTATTGTTCAATTCTTTGTACTTCATTTTGCCTAATTCTGTATTTATATTCTTCCATTTTCGCCGCTCATCCATCTTTGTAATCATCTCCTCCGTGATCCATGGTTTCCTAGTCCTTTTAGCGTTAACGGTTCCAATAGTGTCTTTTGCGGCTTTAGACAACCCTTTCTTGATCATTTCCCATTTTTCTTTGATAGTACTAAGCCCTTTGCCATCCTCCATGATTTTCTCTACCGCCTGTTTGTATTCCTTCCTTTTCAACCCATTTAATGCTTCTACATTCCATTTTCTAACTCGCCGCCCCTGCCTTATCTTTTTGAAACGTACGCTACATTTCATAACAACTAAATTGTGGTCTGAGTCCGTATCCGCTCCCAGGAAGCTGTGGGAATTTATCACACTGTTCCTAAACCTGTGTCTAACCAGGATATAATCTAGCTGATATCTTCCTGAGTCACCTGGCATTTTCCATGTATACCTGCGTCTTTTGTGGTGTCTAAACCAAGTGTTGGTGATGACTAACCCCTGTCTCCTGCAGAACTCAACTGCTTTCTCCCCGCGGTCATTCATCGTGCCTAAACCGTAGTTGCCCACCTCATCACCATCTCTTCCTTTGCCTACTGTCGCATTCCAATCCCCCATCACTATCAAATGTTTCCCTGCAGGAACACACGCGATTATGTCCTCTAACTGATCGTATATCCTATCGACCTCTTCTTCCTTATGTTTGCTCGGGGGCATGTATACCTGAATAATAACTAAGTTCGTCGGTTCTGCCTCTATCTCCACTAGTAGTATTCTATCCGTTACCTGTTCTATGTTGACTATGCTTCTTCCTACCTCTTCATTTAATACTATGGCAACCCCTCGTTGGCTCTCGTCCCCACCGCTGTATATTATTCTATACTTATCACTCCAGTAATCCCCGCTATCTTTCCATCTCACCTTGCATAGACCTAACATAACTATATTTCCCCTTTACATCTCTCGCTTAACATTCTCCAATTTCCCTGTCCTCATCATTATCCTAACATTCCACGTTCCTATTCTATCTAATTTGGTCTTCTTCTCCTGCGTCTTCTGTCCTGCTGCTGCTGGTTTTCCCTTGCAAGGGTTTCGTGGGATGACAAGCGCGGAAGCCTTGCCTCCCCCGCTGCCTGGCACTGCACACGGCCGATTGGGCCGAGCCCCGTAGTTGCCAGGACTCAAAATCTCTGTTTTGTCCATCATTTAAATCTTGGGAATGATAATTGAGGTGGTTTCCCGTTGCCTTCCTCAATAGTGCTTTTAACGTGACACCATCACTTACTGGCCGCCCCACTGGGGTCAGACGCCATTGCATCCGCCTCACTGAGGAACAGACGCTGCGTGGACTACCTTTCGTCTGGCTCCTAACCTTTGACCTATCTAGCATGGGTGACCCTACCAGGAGCAATTTTTATTACTCCTGCCAGCACAGCTCTAGGGGTCATCGGAACGCACAAGTCCTTCCACCTCGTCAAGGTTGTATTTTATATATATATATATATATATATATATATATATATATATATATATATATATATATATATATATATATAATAATATTTATTCGTCCAAGAGACACAGTGCCTAGTAATAATACTGGCAAGTGCATAGGATTTGTCAAGTACAAGATTTACAAAAATAGAAATTATTACAAAAATAAGAAATATTACAAAATAAGAAAATGCTACAAATTTATAAATTAGGCCTCAGGTATTCTTTTACACTATAATAACACTTTTCAATGAGCAATTCACGAATGATTTTCTTAAACACAGGTACATGTCCTTCTCTTTTTATACATTCTGGTAGATTATTATACAGTTTTATACTCATAGACTTGGGGCCATTTGTAGCCAAGGTTAAATTAGTTGACCTCGCATGTAGGTTGTAGTTTTGTCTCGTAATATATAAGTGGATGCTGTTATTAGTTTCAAAGTCAGCGCTATGCAATTTAACAAGTATTACACATTGATCAATATACACACAAGGTACAGTTAACAATTTTAACCTTTTAAAAAGAGGTTGACAGTGACCATAATATTTTTCATTACACATAACTCTTACCATCTTTTTCTGTAACTTCAGGATACTGAGAAGGTGAGAGGGTAGTCCCCAGAGTGCAATTCCATATGAAATTCTTGAGTGGAATAATCCATAATATAATGTCATCAGTACATTTTGGCTTACAGAGTGTTTTAATATAGATAGTAAGTAGAACACAGAATTTAATTTTTTAATTAGGTTCAGAACATGGAGATTCCATTTCAAGTTACTATCTATATGAATTCCTAGGAACTTAAAATAATTTACCATGTTTAAGTTACAACCATATGTTGTTAAAGAGTTAGTGTCAATTATGCTGTGTGAAGATGAGAAGACCATTACTTGAGTTTTTTCAACATTAAGGAGCAACCTGCTTCCTTCGCACCATGTAGACATACATTTCATCAGCAGGTCACCAGCCACAGCCAGTTCACATAAATTTTTACTGGATGTCATTGCACTCACATCATCAGCATACATAACACATTTTTTTGTACCATTGATCTGCAGCTGCCCATGAAGATCATTAATAAAGATCAAAAACAATACAGGGCCAAGCACTGACCCCTGGGGAACCCCTCTGTTGACCTCCAAGGGATTGGAGAGGTAAATATTCCCATCACTTTTGTAGGCCACCCTTTGGTGCCAGTTAGCAAGAAAGGACTTCAACCAGCTTAATGCCACACCCCTAATGCCAAATAGCTCACATTTTGAGATCAGCTTACCGTGATCAACAGCATCAAATGCTTTGCTCAAGTCATAGAAAATGCCCAGGACCTTACAGTTAAAATCAATTTCTTGAATTATGAAATTTACCGCTTCGAAAAGAGCAAGGTTTGTTGACTTCCCCTTTCGGAATCCAAACTGGTTTTCAGAAAGCACATTTTGATTATCAAGAAATTCTAACAATATTTTACAGAAAACACACTCTAGGATTTTACCAAATTGTGAAATTATAGAAATAGGTCTGTAATTATTTAAATCATTTCGGTCCCCCTTGTTCTTGTAGACAGGTAAGACCTTAGCCATTTTAAGGATAGTCAGATAAATGCCCTCAGCTAAGGACTGGTTCACCAGCATTAGTAGTGGTGCTAGAATAAGGTCACCACAGTCTTTTATTAACTTGCCAGACACTCCATCAATGTCAGCAGATTTCTTTTTCCCTATCTCATTAAGATAAAGGCGTAATTCACTCTCATTGCAGGGTTTAAGGTACATTGATGTATAAGTTACTCTATTGGATGGTATGGGCCCAAGAGGCACAGGATGAGGGCAATTTGTGTATATATGTGTGTGTATATATATATATATATATATATATATATAGATATATATATATATATATATATATATATGTGTGTGTGTGTGTATATATATATATATATATATATATATATGTGTGTGTGTGTGTGTGTGTGTATATATATATATATATATATATATATATATATATATATATATATATATATATATATATATATATATATATATATATACACACACACACTGTTTTATTTATCAAATGCATGAGCAATGCAACTAAGGCTAGTCTTTACCAGAAATTGAGCATCAAATACCGAATTGCATCAACAAACATCTACTTCAACAGCCATTGTCTAGCCCTCAGAGTCATCCCTAAGTGCATGAACATTTAGTGCAAGAGCACGTCTTCAGCCGGGAGATTTGCAGAAGCATCCGCGAAAAGGGTATGGATTAAAAGAGAGCTTCACGAATGTCATGTCAAGAGAGATGCTATCTACCATTAACTCTTTTTATTATATCAAGAATTAACTAGCTCTCTCCATTGGGCTGAATGGATCACTTGGGATGATAGTGTCCGCCAAAGAGCAAGTGAGATGATTTTCAAGAAAAAGGAGGTTATCTCCAGAAAGCTAGTTGCCCTGACCCAAGACAAACACCCTCCAACGACGATGACGACCCCACATGTGTTCAACGACAGAGTGGTTAACTTTTCCAAACATACATTCAAACCTGAAGAGCTTAGTTTACAGAACAAAGGACTGAAATATTGTCTGAATATTCCCATTTCAGTTCATGATTTGAAAAATCTAGCCTTAGATTCAAACTTAGCTCTTTGGAAAGATGTCTCCGGTGCAAAAGAATGCAGCGCCTCACAGATTCAATCCTTTGTAACCAACATGCAGTCATCAAATAAAGTCCTAAAAAATACAAAAGACTACAGAGCCTTGTTGTCAATTGAAGAAACAATTTTGAAAAGAGACCTTATTGTTTCCCAGGCAGACATAGGTAAAGCAGTAGTTGTCCTGGATAGAAGTGACTACATAAAGAAGTGTGAAGATTTCATCTTGAAAAACAAAGCAATGGTTTTGACTAAGGACCCCACACACAAATATCAGGAAGGGTGCAAAGCTTCCATCAACTCATGTATAGTGGTAATACGCCCCCGGAAGAAACTCAACCTAATAAAAATGAGTCTATCAGTGACCATATTTTATGGTCTGCCAAAATTCCACAAAACCTGGTCTGCCAAATTCCAGTGTAAGCAATCTGTACAGCAGTGTACCTATTCGGCCTGTGATTTCCAAAGTTTTAGCCCCAAACTATTTATGGGCTAATAAGTTAAATGTCTCATTCGAAACTATTTCCAAATTTTCCCCAAACTGCGGAATAAAAAATTCACAAGAACTTGTGGATGTGTTGTCTAAAGAAATAGTAAACCTCAAGTGCATAATTATATCATTTGATGTCACAAATTTATTCCCCACTGTTCCAAGATCAGAAGCTCTAAACCTTGTAAAAGTTACCCTTGTTTAAGTAAAGGTTCCAACCCTGGTGATTTTTGAATTGTGCTCCTTCTTAAAAGTGTGAGTGGAACAAAACAGTTTTGTGTTTAACGGCAAAATATACCAGCAACAAGAAGGCTTGGCTATAGGCTCTCCGCTATCCCGGCTACTAGCAAACATTTACCTGGACAATATTGAGCAACCAAAGTTATCCTCAGAGAATCCCCTCATAAAAAATATCCTTATAGATATGCAGATGGAAATCGAGATGGTGTGGGGGATAACGTACTGGCTTCCCACCCACAGGGCCCAGGTTCAAATCCCAGCCGTGTTGAATATTTTTCAGAGGTATCTCGATCCCTACTTGAGGTGCTTTGTGGAGGGCACTTTGATTGAGTATGCCGTCCGTCGGATGGGACGCTAAGCTGCGGACCCCTTGGCACCTTTTGTAAAGAGTAGGCTAATGCCGACGCCGGGTTTATCTCCATCCTTCATCCTTTCCTGTCCATCCCCTATGGCGCAAATGACCTCAGCTGTCGGTCGCCTCCACTAAATACTACTACTAGATATGCAGATAATGTTTTCTGCATCTGGATGGGTTCTGACAGACAATTAGACAGTTTTTTGAATTTCCTCAATTCTAGAGATAAACATATGAAATTTTCTAAGGAACTAGAAGTAGATGGATTCCTCACTTTCTAGACTTAACTATTACAATTAAAAACAAAAGGTTTGATTTTTCCATTTTCAAGAAAGAGTGTTATACAGACTAAGTCATTCACCATAATTCTAGGCACTACTTCTTTAAAAAATTATCGGCCTTCCATGCCATGTTACACAGAGCATCCCAATGTCAAAAGAGAACACCCTTAGAGGGCTCAGCATCATAAAACAGATTGCAGTGAACAATGGATATAGAGAAGTGTTAATTGATAAACTTTACAACAAAAAACTATCCCATTCAGCCAAATTAGCCTTGTATGGTTCTCCCACATTTACAGAAAAGCAGCTACAGTGGTGGAGATTCCCTTTTCTTGGCCACTAGTGATTAAAAGTGCAAAGAATTCTCCCAAAAGAAAAGGTGAGACCGGCCTTCTACAATAAATCAAAATCAAGCATTCATTTATGCCACATGGAGGACCAAGTTGAACCCATACACAAGAGAGGGGTGTACAAAGTCCTCTGCAAAGACTGCAACCGGATATACATACGAGGGTGGTTCAATAAGTACCCGTGTTTGACGACGAAAGGCGTTCCTGAGGGAAGTTTATGTTATCATCGTGTGCCGCCATCTATCAAACGACAGTGAAACAAATTTCAGACTGATTTAAAGGTTAGTTTGGATTTGGCAGCCATTTGAGTAAGACGTGTTTCATGATTTTCGCTAAGATGGAAAAAGAGCAGCATCGTTCGGTAATTCGCTTTTTGTTTTTGGATGGGAAGAAATGCGAGGAGATAAAAGCAAAGTTAGATGCTGTTTATGGGGACACTTCGCCATCTATGACCACAGTTAGATATCGGTTATACGAATTTAAACGTGGGCGAACATCTGTTTTTGATGAGGCGCGACCAGGACGCCCGGTAGACGTGGTTACCGAGGAAATCATTCAAAATGTCCACGCCATGATTCTCGCTGATCGACGAACGAAAGTGCGCGAAGTAGCAGAGGCCGTGGGTGTGTCGACTGGAATGGCAATTAATATTTTACATGATAAGTTGCCGATGAAAAAATTGTCGGTGCGATGGGTGCCGCGATTGCTCACGGTGGACAACAAGCTGATCCGGAGTTGTTGCCGCCAAACTGCATGAACTACGTTATGAATTGCTGCCGCACCCCCCATATTCACCCGATCTGGCTCCCTGCGACTTTTCCTTGTTCCTCAACATGAAGAAATGGCTCGCGGGAAAAAAATTTAGCCCAAACGAGGAAGTTATCACTGAGACAGAGGCGTATTTTGGAGAGTTCGACAAATCCTATTTTTTTGAGGGGTTAATAAAATGGCCGGAACGTTGGCAGACGTGTATCGTTCTAAAAGGGGACTAGTCAGGCCCCACCTAGAGTATGCTGCCAGTATATGGGATCCTCAAGAGATAAATTTGATTTCGGAATTGGATCGAGTTCAGTGGAGTGGGGCTAGATTTGTCAAAAATTGTTATGGCCAACGCAGTAGCGTAACTACTTTGCTAGAAAATTTAGGTTGGGATTCCCTTACACAGCGGCGTTTACATTATAGGTTAAACTTATTGAAAACATTTAAAGATGGGTCCTTTTCCGATGACATCAAGAACATAATACGAACCCAAACGTATTAGGGGCGGAGGGATCACGAATATAAGATAAGAGAGATTGACTGCAAGACTGACAGGTTTAAATGGTCATTTTTTACAAGAACAATAAGAGACCAGAATGCTTATAATCGAAATCCCCCAGGAGCCGGCTCGACATAATAAGTATTAACCTGCAAGGTAGCGACTGCGCATGGTTATACTAGTATATTTATATATTTTTTTGCAGGTTCCCCCCACCTTTCCCCATCCCTTTGAAAAACCCTAACCCCCTCATCCCTTACCATTTCCTCCTGGTGCTGCACCCCCTGCCACACACATTTTTGGTGGCTCGCCGGGTATTGATGTAGATATATGTTGAAAAATGAAAAAATTGTTTTTGAAAAAATGATGTCTTCATTTCTAACACGGGCACTTATTGAACCGCCCTCGTAGGCCAGACAGGAAGGAGATTTGAGACGAGAGTAAAGGAGCACCGAACATGCTTTAGAAACAACATCCTCAAGTCACTCTCTGCCAAACACCCGAGAGATTGTGGCCACAGCAGCGATTTCATCCCCGAAATCCTGCACATTGAGAAGAAAGACCACCGTCTCGTTGCGCTGGAGCAATTAGAAATCCTTCAGCACATGGATTACGGAGAAGATGCTTTGACCAATGATTTTCTTTACCCTTCACATTCCTTGTCATTGTATTTTCCTCACCCATCTACCGACTGAACTGACACCGAGCAAAAAAACCTTTTCAACATTGTGTTAATCCCTCCTCCCTGCCTGCTCTGACTTATCATCTGACTTATCTGAACTATCATCTGAATTACCCAATGCCATTCTCTCTGTTCACATTACCCATTCCTCCACTCCTCTGCCAACTAACCCAATGCCAAGCAAACCTTTTTCAACATTGTGTTAATCCCTCCTCCCAGCCTGCTACTTTATCAATATTACCAATCCTCCTTCTCCGCCCCCTCTTCCTACCTCAACCAATCCTTGCCTTCCTCCCTCCCCTCCGTCCAAGGATATATATATACTGTGTTTGACCTGTATTTTTACCTGGTGATGTTTTACCATAACAAAAACTAGGTCGTAAATAACAAAATTTTCTATGTGGAAAAGACAAGAGTTTTAATTTCAATTTCAATATTCACTACTACCTCAATTTATGGAATTAGGTGCCTAATATCACCCCTTTTGTATAGTAGTAATGAACAATCTTCCCACAATGGTAACCTCTCTCTCCACTAATCTTAATAGATTTTGTTGTGTCTTACCTACCAAAAAAATAGTTATTGTGTGATACCATATATATAGCCACCTATCTGACCACTCTGCACTTGATATTGTGTTCAAACTTATGGGCTTTTATTCTTGGATCTAAGATATGTCAGCAAAATTGGTATAATTCTGACAGTATCGTTGAATTTCAACTTAGTTTGGCAAAAGAAACCTAGGTTGATCATGATATTGTCCTTGATGCAGATGCTGCATTTAACACTTTCCTCAAGAAGTTCTCAATACTTTTTAGTCATAAATTTTCCATTATAAACAATAAATACAGCCGTGGAGCCAAGAATGTCAGATTCACTCTTGAGCTGATAAATGAGCATAAGAGAGCTCTGTTCTCAATATAAATTTACTAACCCATCCCGTCATACCAAGTATAAAGTACTTCTGAATCAATAAAAAAGTTATATTAAGGAATTTATGAAGTATCATTATTATCAGTTTGACTTTTCACCAAAAAGTAATAATAAATATAATAATGAAAATGATATTTTTTTGTCGACCTACCATATATATCATGAAGGTGTGGGAGTCGTCAAACACAAAGAAAAGTATGAAATACAGGTACATTTCAACACTATTATTATTATAGGTAATAATAATAGTGTTAAAAATGTATTATTATTGTAGGTATCAATGCATTTTATTTGTCCAGTGATCAAGTTGTCACAACTGTTGCACTAGATATAGTACACGTCAGGGGAAAGTAACAAAACACACAAAATGGATACTGAAGACACATCAGGCATTATCAAGAAATTCAGTAATTGAATAAAATATTTTTAAATTTAAGAACCCAAGCAGATTGACTTCTAAATGCAGCCACACTTTTTTGGGTCTTAATCTCAACTGGTAATTTTTTTATAAAGTTGCAGGCCTTCAAAATTTGGACCCAACACCTGAATTTTTTGTGCATGCATGTAAAACGTGCAGCTGATCATTGTGCCTTGTAGAATATTTTTATGAATATCATAATTCTTCACATACTCAAATAGATATCTTTTTGTATGTACTACTAAATGAAAAATATAAATACTGGCAATGCATCCAATTTTTTAAAGAGGGGATGGCAAGGGGCATTGTGTTGAGCAAAAGTAATGAGCTAAATGGCTCTTTTTTGGACCCTGAAAATGGCCAGGGCCTTGGAGGGTGAACCCCAGTAAAGGATACTATTGGCTAGGTGAGAATAAAATTCTCCATGGTATAGTGCGCAGAGAACATCCACAGAAACAATGGATCTTATTATTATATCATAGACCTTATTATTATATTATGGACCTTATTATTATGAGCAGACTGAGCTTAACTTACTAGTTAAAGTATTTACGTGTTCATCCCAAGAGATTTGAAAATTGATGTTGAAACCCAAAAATTTGGTATTTTGTTGCTTTGGGATCACCTTCCCATCAACTTCAATATAGCTTTGTTTGCTTTATTTTTATTTGCAAACTATATTAGGCGAGACTTTCCTATATTCAATTCTTGGAAATTATTATGACCCCAGGAAAGTAAGGCGTAACTAACCTGTTTACACTTAACTGCCAATCCATCAAAAGTAGGCAATGTAAGAATGATGTTGGTGTCATTAGCATGTAACAAGAGGGTGGCACCGTTTATGTGTTGAAAACTATCTACAAGGTCATTTATGTAATAAAGAAACAAGTTAGGCCCAAGAGCAGAGCCTCTAGGAACACCTCGATTTCAAAGATGGAAACGGAAAGAGCAAAGATGGATGGTCAAAGGAAACAAAAGATGCACAATTTATAGAAATAACTATGGGTTGTATTCTATAAAATAGAAAGATGTTTACATACCAAAGAGAAAAGTGTTTGTTGAAGGAGTGGTCCTTGTTCCTCAAGAACAGACAGATAATGCTGCCTACTACGTGGATGAGCTGAAAAGACTCCGAAAAAGGGTCATCTAGACGAGAAAAGACATCTCCACTACCTGGCAACTCCATCATGACAACGGGCCATGCCACAACACACTATGAGTCAGCAAGTTCCTGGTCACACACCAGGTGCCAATGCATCCCCACCCCCCTATAGTCCTTACGTCGCCCCAGCAGACTTCTTTTTGTTCCCTCGGATTAAGGCAGCCATGAAATGAACACATTTTTCGTCCATAGAAGAGATCCAATCAGCCGTGACGAAGACCTTGCGAGAGGTCCCCGAAGATGCCTTCCAGGGCATTTACCGGTCATGGCAGAGTCGTCTGGAAAAAATGTGTAGAGACCCAAGGACAGTACTTTGTAGAACTTTAAGTGTTTGTGCAAATCTGTTTAATAAATTACTTAAAAACAAACATATCAATTTTCATCTTCTTGTGTACTTTTTCATGAATAAACATTCGTTGTAGTTGGCTCCAATTAGTGGCATAAAAATGAGATGGAATCTATATATAAAGGAGAGTGTTTGTTTGTATGTATGTAATTTGTTTACATTTTTGCTGTCATAGAAACAGCATTTTTCCAACTATGCCAGCAGGATACTCTTGCAAGAACACTATTGTATTCAGAATTGCCGAGATATTATACGTGGAATACATCAAGGATAGTCTTTTGTAGAAGAAAAATGGGCAACTTTGATCCTGAGAATAATATTTATTCATGTGACGCATTGGGCCGAGTCTACACAGTCCATCCTAACGACGCCGAATGTTATTTTTTAAGAATGCTTCTACATACCATTAGAGGACCTCGCTCATTTGCAGAATTAAGAACGGTAAACGGAGAAATATGTGAGACATTCAGAGAAGCTTGCCAGAATTTAGGGTTGCTAGAAGGACATCAACACTGGGATGACTCATTGCGAGAGGCCAGTTAGATTTCTCTTCCAGGACAAATCCGAATTTTGTTTGCCATCATAATAACCTCCTGTAATCCATCTAACCCAAAAACAATATGGGAAAAATATAAAGAATCAATGAGTGAGGATATACTGGCTAAAGTTCGAAGTGAAAATCCTACATTGGATATTACGTTTAACTCCGACATTTTTAATAAAACTTTGATTATTTTTGAGGAAAAGTGTATCACCATGGTTAACAAGACTTTAGTGGAACTCGGTCTTTTTGCACCTGTACAAGATCAACAGGGTGTATTTTATCCAGATTATATACGTGAAACTAGCTACAATGTCTTAGACTTAGAAGCATACATCGCGGATAAAAAGCCACTTCTCAATGAAGATCAGAAATTCGCGTAGACTTTAGTGGAACTCGGTCTTTTTGCACCTGTACAAGATCAACAGGGTGTATTTTATCCAGATTATATACGTGAAACTAGCTACAATGTCTTAGACTTAGAAGCATACATCGCGGATAAAAAGCCACTTCTCAATGAAGATCAGAAATTCGCGTACGAAACAATAATGGATCAAGTAGATAAACAAGAAGGAGGTATCATTTTTCAGTATCATGCTGCTGGTGGCACGGGAAAAACATTGTAAATTAATTTAGTTCTCGCTGAAATCAGGGTTCATGGAGAAATTGCTCTAGCCGTTGCATCTTCAGGTATTGCAGCGACATTAATGGAAGGAGGAAGAACAGCCCACTCTGCCCTTAAGTTGCCACTTAATATTTCCCGACAAGAAAATCCCACATGTCATATAAATAAAACAAGCGGCCAGGCACAAGTTCTTATAGAATGTAAATTGATAGTATGGGATGAGTGTACGATGGCTCATAAAAAATCTCTTGAGGCCCTCAACGCAACACTTCAAGATCTTAGAGGAAACTGCAGTTTAATGGGAGGAGCTCTGGTACTCCTGTGTGGAGACTTCCGTCAAACTCTGCCTGTCATTCCAAAATCGACTCCAGCCGATGAAATTTATGCCTGTTTAAAACATTCTGTTCTATGGAATCATGTCCAAGAAATTAGCCTTAAACAAAACATACGAATCCTCTTAAGAGATGGGAATGCTCAAAATTTTGCAAATAAACTTTTGGAGATTGGAGAAGACAGATTAGTTATTGAAGCATCTGGTATGATAAAATTGTCATCAGATTTATGTGTATTGGTGAAAACTGTCCGCGATATGATACAAGCAGTCTATCCTAACGTTAATCAAAATTATAAAAATTTAGAATGGTTGCGAGAAAGAGCCATTCTTGCTCCTAAGAACGATGATGTTAATGAAATTAACAAGAAGATACTAGCCATGCTGCCAGGAGATGTGATTGAATATAAATCGGTTGATACCGTAGTGGATGCTGACGAAGCCGTCAATTATCCAACGGAATTCCTAAATTCACTTGATCCAGCTGGATTGCCATAACATCGCCTTATACTTAAAGTAGGATCTCCAATCACTTTATTGCGAAATTTAGATCCACCAAAACTCTGCAATGGGACAAGATTGTGTGTGACAAAATTAATGAAAAATATAATCCAGGCAGTCATTTTAACTGGAAAAGGAAAAGGTGAAATAATTTTTATTCCACGGATACCTCTAATCCCAACTGATCTTCCCTTCAACTTTAAAAGATTACAGTTTCCAGTCCGGCTAGCTTTTTCAATTACCATTTATAAATCACAGGGACAGTCTTCAAAGTTTTGTGGTGTTGATCTAAGATCGCCATGTTTTAGCCACGGGCAACTTTATGTTGCTTGCTCCAGAGTAGGTTCGCCTAAAAATTTATATATTCTTTCTCCTGGATATGAAACAAAAAATGTAGTTTATAAACAGGTGTTAAATAAAAAAGATTCTTAAATTTGTATGAAGTAGTGTATTATTGTACTTTATAATTTGTTGTTTTTATTTATGTAGTATATTTATATTATTGTTTCTCCCTAACCCGTGCAAAGCCGGGTATTCAGCTAGTATGAAATAAATTGGACGTCCCACATTTTTATTTACTAATTTAAAGCCAAAATATGGAAACGTTACATTTTGGAAGAAATTAGATTATTTGATTTTTTGGGTACACCTTTTTAAGAGACTTTCTGGCCACTGGCTACATGTGGAAATTATTGGTATAAATACAGGGTGCGTTCCGAAAGTCATGCAATTATTTTTTGAAAAGTAATTTATGGAACAGATTTGCACAAACACTTAAAATTCTCCAAAGTACTGTTCTCGGGCATTAACACATTTTTTCCAGTGACTCTGCCTTGACCGATACGCGCCCTGGAAGGCTGATTGAATCTCATCTATGGACGAAAAACGGGTTCCTTTCACGGCTGCCTTGATCCGAGGGAACAAAAAGAAGTCTGCTGGGGCGACATCAGGACTATAGGGGGCATGGGGCCGCGTTGGCACCTGGTGTGTGACCAGGAACTCTCGGTCTCATGGCGCGTTGTTGTGATGGAGTTGCCATGTAGCGGAGAGGTCTTTTCTTACCCTGATGACCCTTTTTCGGAGTCTTTCCAGAATATTCACGAAGTAGGCAGCGTTAACTGTCTGTCCTAGAGGATCAAACTCCTTATGGACCACTCCTTTACTTTCGAAAAAAACAATGAGCATCATTTTTACTTTTTATTTGCTCATTCTTGCCTTTTTGGGCTTCGGGGACTGGTTGGTGTGCCACTCAGTGCTTCTGGGTCGTATTGAAAAACCCAGGTTTCATCACCAGTGATGGCAACCAAATAATCCGGTTAATTTTCAATACGTTGCAAAAACTCACTTGAAATTTACGCTCAGTTGGTCTTTCGTGACACGGTCAGCGTGCAGATGTTTACAATAACTCACGTGCCGCCGCTCCCACAGTTTGGAGAGAACTGAAACTGATTTCGCGGCAAAGCTTAGGGTCCCGCCCACCTACACTAAGTAATTTCAACCCACCTAGACCGCTCGGTTGGTCTTTTGGTCGTCTGACAACACCTTGGGCACGAGCTTGCCACACACTTTCCTCATCGCTAAATCTTCAGTAATGATGCAAAACACAACAGTAGACGACAAGTTCAGTTCATTGGCAACCATCTTGATATTCAATCGACGGTCAGAGTCCAACAATTGTCGAACACGAGCCACATTGTTTTCGGTTTTGCTAGTTGACAGCCGCCCAGGGCGTTGTTCGTCGTAAACCTTTTCCCGGCCCTCCTTAAAGGCCTTTAACCACCTTGAAACTTGTACGTAGGAAAGAGGAGCAGAGTCCCCGTAAGCCTCAAGAATCATTTTGCTAGACTCATCAAGAGATTTTTTCAGTTAAGCACAAAGCTTAGTAATCGCGTAACTTTGCTCGAGCGTTGATTCCATTTTTTCATGGCGCGGTCGGTGCGCAGAGATTAGCAATAACTGACGTCCTGCCGCTTCCACAGCTTGTAGAGCACTTAGACTGGTTTCGCGGCAAAGCTTAGCGTCAATCCCACCTAATTCAAGTGGTTTTATGCCACTCCGACCAATAGTAGAGGAGCGGGAAATTCAATTGCATTAGCTTCGGTACGCACCCTGTATTTCCTCCGCGAGTTACAAGGGAAGTACATCAACCACTTTATTACATAGTTATGATTTGGCTAGTCGTAGAGGAAGTGCTTGCTATTTAAGTGAATTTAAGAGAAATCTTGTACGTATTTGTTTGTGATTTTACCCTTTCTGCTCCAATCTGCAACAGAGTTGATTATATTGTACTCGTTGCAGTTGGTACAATGGTTATAGATTACTATCACATGACAGAAGCGGCCTTAATGTAGAGTAAAGGTACACCTTGTTTCGGTAAATATTCTCCCCACTATCGTGTGAAATAGATAAAAATTATTTAACAATGAGACAAAGCCTTTATAAAATTTGGAACTCGGATTCATAAGATAGAGTGATAATTTAGTTTCGCAACGCTGGTAAAGATGAAAGCCTTTTCAATTATCCCCGTGTACTTCCTAATGTGTTATATTCTGATGTATTTTTTGGTGCGGTGTATCAGCTTTTCGGTCGCCGAGATTTGGTTTAATGTGTGTATTTGCCCAAGCATCCGCGTGAATCACTAGGTTTTTCATTGATCGTGGTAATGGCATTTCCCTCGGGCGTTGTTGATGCCATCGATTAATTGGAACAGATTTAGAAGCGTGGCGTGTCTTGAGGATCTTGTCTCGATCGACCCCGGGAAAGAGGAGAATTCAATGCCCACTTCCCGGTCGCGCTTCCTTGGTGTGAGCGCGTCAATCGAGCGCCATCGACCACGGAGAGCCGCATTCGATCGCGTTTGGCCAGTCGCCTGCCTCTTCCTCCCTCCCACCCCCATAGCGAGACATTCATCCGGCGGCGACGAGGAGGTCCCGTGATCCGGAGCCCCTTGCCAATCTTTCTTTTCAACGTGACGTCCGTGAGCGTCGCACGGAATTTACTCGTGCAATCCCTCGAATGCATACATCATGCAAAAAATGTGTTCGTTCATTGTATTTCTTCCTTTTCCGCGGGCGAGAAAATGCCGCTTTCATGCCCACACCACCGTCGAAGTAATAAACGAATCTTCGGCTATTGCCATCATTTAATTTATACGGTTATTTCAAGTAATGACCCATTTTTAACTTATGACTAGAAAACGTTCGAAAGAACCAATCGTGTGGATGGGAATAATTGGCGGTAACCATCAAGAATAGTCGAGAAAAATACAGCAGACGCTTCGGAAAAGTCGTGCATCGTGTGGTGTACTGGAGTCCGAGAAATGATTGACCACTCAGATGCGGGCACTTTGAGAAAGAGTTGAAACCTGGCGGGAAAAAAATAATTTTTTCGTCCGGATCATGGAAAGACTTGCCGGATATTTATGATTGTTCCCGACGCACGATTGTTTCATTGTTTTGTTCTATTGTTAGAAATGCAAGTATAACATTTAAATAACCGTTTAAAGCAATTGACATCGTATTGCTATTGTGAAGGATTCGCATTCAGTTCCTACTCGCCACCGTTCTCCCACAGTTGTGAACAAAATGGTCATGATGAGTAGAATTCGGATGAATCGTGGAACCCTTTTTCAAGGCTAATATCATTTCTTTTTCATTGCCAGTCTTACAATTGCTCGGGCTATTTGGTCAAAATTCCCTCTCTCTTGTAGAAAAAGCCCTCTTAGGACTTTTTTCAACCTTTTATAACTTGAGAAAACCAGTTTCGCTGTTCAGACATAGAATTTTCTTTAAAAAAATCAAAGATGGTCTACAATGAATAAACAGTATTGTTGCGCGCCTTGGATCGCCATGTAGCAATTAATTTTCGTGGTTGACTACGAAGAGATCGGCGGTGAGCGTAGATTTTTTCTTTCTATCAGTGTTTCATTTCAAAAAAGTGTTGCTTTATGAAGTACCCTGCGAGCCACCACTAGGGTGTGTGGCAGGGGGTGAGTACACACCAAATTACCCTTGGCCCAAAACACCTTTCCTTCCCAGCGCGGTCGGACAATCGTTATTTTATCCTGATACCTTATCGTTCGTGGGAAAAGGGACTATTTATATTCATCTGTTCTGCACTTAATCGCTCTAACTTTATTGACTTGACATCTCCTACCGTAGTACGATGGGGATAATAATACATTTTCAGCGTCATTGCTTAAGAAATACCTTCAATATATGCAAGAGATTTAATCTGTAATTTAACCTTTGCTCCGTGAGTGATTCCCAACCTAGCTCCGCTAATAAGTGTTGAGAGCGCCAAAGAATTTCATTAATAGGCTGGCCAAAATCTGCTGCTCCAAATCTACAGTGTTGCTAAGCTTGAAGAAGTCGTTTAAACACCATAAACCTATATAGTTTGGACACCTTTTGTTTTAAATAGAGGTTGAATCATGTTTTGATCAATTATTGAATGAAAAATTTGCCTATAGTTACATTGTCAATATTCCCTTAGCCAGGAAATGATTTCGGATAGTGGAACTATACCCGAAACCCACGAGGCCCACACGAGTTTAGTTGTCATTGAATGTAACAATCGCCCATAACATATGTCCCACGAGTAACCGGCGCGAAAACCAGAGATTCGGCGTCACGGTTTCAGGTTTTGTATGATCCGAACACTTTGAGTCTTATGGTATTCGAGTGGCTATCCTCAAATAATGATTGTATCCTGGTCACTTAATTAAAGGCTCGCCAATATCAAGAGAATCCTTAGCCAAGAGTATTCACGGCCATCTGCCCAAGGTCTCGTAATTAAACGTCAAGGGGGGAAAATATTTGTAATCTAACCGCTCATCGCATTCCATCATATTTACTGCTAACAGCTGCGCCGTGGGTAATCCGTCGTTATTCGCGCATGGGCTGAACTCCAACGCTGCCAACTCATGATTGTTGGCGATGTTATTCGATGGCTCCATGAGAGGATGGATCTTCTAAGCATGAGATTTTCATGAGAAGCAAATGCAGATATTATAGATTAAAAACTAAAGAGTAAAATCTTCTTCGCTTTTTGACTCACAGATTTATAAGCGTTTTGTTAGTTTATATACTATTTCCAAGTGCTGATCAAATCAAATTCTCAGAATAGTCGTTTGGATGGGTGAAATCTCTTCTGGCATGTTGGCCTAGGTATTATATTCTGATTATAGAAGAGTAAATTATTTGCCCAAAGTTTGGAGTGATGAAGGTGGAGCTCACTTGAAACCAAAACAATATTCGTTCCGAAGGCCGATGTGATAGGCGGCGGTTGAGCCCACCGCCAGCCACAAGGGCGCACGGAGTGTAAGTCGAACGTCACCCCAATAGAAAAATAGAAACCCCTTCGAGAAATCCGGGAAGATTATGTTTCCAGTGAAATCATTCGGTGAAGTTGCATGACTTCGAATCGGAGGAGTCGCACGGAATGGAACCCGGGCCTTCCGGTCAGCAGCTCCGTCACTCTCTGCCCGTTGGACTACCGCGCTCCATACTGCCTAAAATGACTGCCCTATAATTCGGTTGTATCTGAGAGTTAAGAGAAATTTTTCAGACCGACTTCTCTCTGAAGGGATTCATTTGCAGTGCTTGGCGACGGGGAGAACCGGTAATAAAAAAATGTGGTATGTAAACGTTTTTTCTCAAAGCTTTTCAAATAACTTTATCCAATTGAGAGCTAAGAAAATATGAAAAAATATATTTTGAAAGGAAATCGGTCATACTCGCCACATTTTTTGTCGTTTTTGGTCTAAATAGTGATAAAAGATACATGATCAATTTTTGTGAGGTTTACCTGTATAATCATCATTATCAAATTTTATATTTATAGCCACTACCTTTAATTTTAAATTTACCTTTTATATTTATCTTCAGTCTAAACAGCGGTCAAATGTAGATTTTCTTTAGGTATGGTTTTAATTTTGCGAGAGATTTCTGCTCGAGTTTCGCGAGCTATTTCTGCCAAAAACCTTTGGCGGAAAGACCCTTGAAGCCGGGAGCGTTCGAATGCCTGGCGACACCGTGCGGGAAACATTTCAAAATTCTCACTCGCGCCAAATAATAATACTTGGCTACTGCTGCAATGCCCTTTGCAAAGTGGATGCGGTACAAACAAAAGTATTTGCGGTTTCACGTGCGGTTTTTTGAAAGCGTGCAATATTTGAGACAGGTCAGGGAAAAGCAGCGTTTGCGATCGAATTCGGTCGACCATCGCTGGCTGGCTCGCGGGGGTCATTTGGATGTCCTTGCCCTTGACCGCCGAAGTGAGTCCCCGGGACTTTTCACTCGGAGATTTGACCCCGGGGCGTTTTCGAAAGCGCGGGCCGTCGGGGCGCGCGCGGAATACGGCCGGCGGGGCGTTCGTGGTGCGCGCCTTCCCGGGGGTGGGATTTCGGCAGAGAGGGGCTCTCCGAGAGGCGGCGGCGTGGGCACGCCCTCCTCCTCACGCCGCCCGAACCAGCCGCCCCCGCCCCGAAGACGGATCAATAAAAGGGACCACCCTCTTCCACCCCCCCCGGCGCCCGTCGCTTGGCGACCCCCCCTCGACTAGTCAAGGCTATCGACTCGCCTCCCCTCCACACTCCCTCGCCTCCCCCGGCCCACGCACGGGTACTCGTCCCTCCCCGCAGGTGGGGGAGCCGGAGGCGGATCGGCGGAGTGTGAAGGCGGGTGTGATCACTCTCCGGGGTGGGGTCGACGTGAGGCAAGAGAAAGCGCCTGGCCTTTGATAAGTTTCCCTGCCCTGTCCCCCGCCGTCCGAACCCCAGGGGTGCGCGGTGTCGCGTGCCGTCCTCCTTCCCTCGGTGCTCCGCCGAGAGCGGTCGGCCCGAGGACGCCCTCATCAGCTGACCCTCCTCCCCCGCCCTCTCCCCCCGACTGCACGCCCCCCTCTCGGGAGACACCCTCTCTCCCCGCCTCGCTCTCCAAAACATCAATCTGGATAAAGGGCCCTTCCCGCCCCCCCGCCCCGACCAACGCCGCTTCTCCCGTCCCCTCCCCTATCCGCCCCCCTCTCCACCCCCTCTCTCTCCAATCGGTCGTGGGTGTTGTTGTTTCCCTTCCGTCTCTACAATACCGCGCACTTCAAATTTCGCCACCCCCACCCCCCTCTGACCCCGCCTACGAAAACTTCCGTTTCCTCCTTCCGCTGCTCTTCGAGGCCCTCTCCGCCCCCGCGCGGCTCATTTTTTGCGGAGGCTAGGAATTCCCGAAGCGTGGGGGGAGGGAGATACTATGCCTCCCTGGGGATCGGCGGACCCTCCTCCGCGGCGAGGGGGAGGCGACAACACAATGGTCCGCACCCTTTTGCCCTTCCGCCGCCTCTTCCTCACTTTTTATGGAGTCCTACATGTCTGAAAGGGGTTAAGGTATTCACTCCACCCTCCCTCCGTCCTCTTGCCCCCCCTCCATTCCCCGCCCCTCCCCCAGTTGGAGCGCGGCCCCCCTGAAACGCGGCGGCCGGGAGTCGGGCTGGGCTGCGAGAGCGCGCGGGGGTGAGGACGTCTCCTCTCTTTCCGTTCAGCCGAGAGGGGAAGGGTGAGTGGGGGAGGTGTCTTTCGGCGGGCCACCCCCTCCGCACTCTCTCTCTTCGCCGCAAATAGGAAAATATCGAAAAGAAAACCGCGGGGAGGTCAGACCCCGAGTGCCCCTTCCGACCGATCCCGCTCCTCGCCGAGGACTGACGTGTTCGCCGGCGTGAGCGGGAGGATCTCTCGCCGGTGCCCTCTCTCCCTCGCCGCCGACGACCGCCGGCCCTGGGGCCCCCAGCGCCTGCCACTCCTCCCGGTTCCAAGGCGCCGCTGAGGCCGACGGCGCGGACTGCGACGCCGACCCATGATCCGGCCGACTCCCGGCCCCACCTTGGTGGGATCAATGGTTCAGGTGAGCCAGCGAGCGGCTGTCCTCATTCTTCTGTTTCGGGGTTGCGCGCGGCGGCCATGTCGTTGATTCTCCCCCCTCCCTCTCCTCTCTCTCTCCTTCCTCCCCTGCCATTCCCTCCCCCGCCATGCGCGCCGGGATTCCCTCCCTCCGTGCAGGCGCCGACATGTGCGTGCCTGTGTACGTACGTACGTTGGCGCGCCTGCCCTCGCACGCACCACGAATTATCCGATGTGGTTTGTTCCCTTCGATACTCTTGTCTCCCTCCCCTTAGCTCTCTCTCTTCGGCATTGACTCCGTTTCAAGTCGCGGCCTGGTCCGCGGGCGTGATTGATGTCCGTCGCTCCCCTTGTCTCGTGACTGTCGCGTTGATCATTTGCGGGGGTGCCTCGGAATTTTTTCTTCCAGTCGCAGACGTACGACATGAGGAGATTCTAGGTGTTTTACGAGGCCACTTCCGTATTGATTCGCACGCGGAGAGAGACAGAATGGGGCAAGTTCACACGGAGAGCGCGCCGATCCTTCCCAAATCCATGTTAAGGTCCCCATTCACCCCCCCCCCCCAGGGGGTGCTGCTGGCCCAGTGGCTTTGTTGTCCGGCTGCTGGCCGTCGATCGAATTCGACCGAGGCCCGTTGACAGTTCTCCCGGGCGGCAGATCCGCGTGGGTGATCGCAGGTGCCTCACTATTCCCCCTCAGCCCCCCAACCTAGCGGGTCGCACACGGCGTGGAATCGGCGGCCCATCCTCCTTCCAGCCGCGATGACCTTTGCGTTGAAATCCTCGATGGACGCTCTTTCCCATGTCGGCTGACCTGTCCATCCGTCTCTCTTGATTCGAGGCATGCGGATTTTCGGAAACGGTTTCCCGGAGGTGGTCGATCAGTGGTGCGTTTACATCTTCCTTCAAGTATGAGGGGAGTGTAAGGAAAACCTAATGACGCAACGACCCTTATCGTCGGCGGAATTGCTGCTGCTTTGTTTATTTCCTCCCGCGAAGCTGTCCCGCTCCCGCTCGGTGCGTCTATCTCGTGGTTGTTGAAATCGTATTTTTCCTGGACGCACGGCTGGAGATGTAGGCTGGAGACGTGCGAGTCGGGACATTCACGCCAACAAGTGGGGGTGCGGGCTCTTTTGCCTTTTGCCTTACTCATGGCGACATGCTGTGTGAGAAATCTGCGAACTGGAAATGGGAATATATACGCACACCTGGAGGTTTCATCGTAGGCTGTCACGCTCCAGCGCTTCTAAATTTTCAATGTTTTGTAAATTTTTGAGCATCATGGATTAATCGAAATTTGCAATCGTCTCGGCGTGGACGGCGTCGTGGGTCGACGTCCACGTATGCGACACTTGCCTACTTGCGTACGTAATTGGATCAATATCTTCGTTCCGGCGCCGAAGTGACGTTTATACCGAAGGAAAAGCATCCCCCTCTGGGTCGGCCCGGAGAGGTTCTCTTCAAAAGAGCGATGCTCTCTTTAATCGACCAACAGACCGGAGGAATTAAATTCGTAGCTGGCGACGCCGCAGGGATATTTCGCCCCCGTTTCCTGGGATTACACCTAATTAATTTTTGCGGATGCCAGCGTAACCAATGGCAACTTAGTGAGGGGTGTCTTTAGCCGTTGAATTTCCTTTCTCCAAACTTTGTTTGATTCGCGACGTGCGTGTCACTGGGGAAACAGGCCCAACATAAATTATGTGTAAAATTACAGTAACTTTCGTTTTTTTCATTTACTTGGCTTAGGAACGTATGTGGTGTTGTCACATTGGCCTGAGATTTTAATGCGAAGGAAATTTTTATTTTTAGACCAGCAGGAAGACTTTATTGAAACAGAATATAGTTTTTATGATTACTTAAAGCCATTGATAGAGTGTGGGGCAGGGGGTGATTATATTTTCGTCTTAGGTTGACGTCGCAGTGGTTATTTTGCAAGTGTTTTCATTATTTTCCTGGGTCTCCCTCTTTGGTCTCCTTCTCGCATGATTTTATGAAGTACTCATGCTTCTAGAAAATGTTATCACCAAGATTTTAATTTTTCTTATTTTAGTTCCCTGCAAGCCACCGCTATGGTGTGCGACAGAGGGTGAATGCACGCCAGACTTGTTTTGACCCGAGTATGACCCTGCCGCGGTCGGACAATGTTATTCTGATCCTTTATCGTTGGTGAAAAAAACGACGTCTGAAATCTATTTGTTCTACACTTAATCTGCACATGCCAAGAATGAACTTGGGAAAGCGTTTAGGGGATTCAGGAGGAAAAGGTTATCGGAAATTTTGAAAGAGAATCCGAAAGCATTTTGATCATACGTCAGAGGAGTTCAGGGAAATAAGTCAACTGTTAATTCAATCAAAAATGATGAAGATGGAAGAATAACCAGCAGTTTGGAAAAGCCTAACTTATTAAATTCCTTCTTTCAAAGCATCGTCGCCATTGCTAACCGCGAATGGCTAACCAAATCTGCCGATCAACCGATGCCCAAAATTGGAATATTATATAATGGGATAGAAATTTTGCTCAAAAATATTTAGCCTAATAAATCCTCCGGGCCCGATGAAATGCCCGCTCGCATATTTAAGAATCTAGCTTCGGAAATTGCGCCGTGTCTAGAAATAATATTTAAGAAACCGCTCGTAGATCACAAGCTTCCCAGGGATTGGGAAACGGCTTAGGTAACACCAATAATTAAAAACGGGGACAAGAAGGAACGGAGCAATTATAGATCTATTTCCCTCACGTGCATTGCGTGTAAGGTTATTGAACATGGTAATGGAGCAGTTGCCAGTTCGATCGTCAGACACCCTGATAATCAGGAATTATTGAGTAAAAATCAGCACGGTTTTCTATACCCTGCGAGACACAACTTGCGCTTTTTGTTCACAATATTCCTACTTCGGGAGAGAGCAATGCTCCAGTGGACGCGGTTTTTCTAGATTTTCAGAAAGCCTTCGACAAAGTACTGGCAAAGCTAGAAGCATATGGAATAGATAAAAATATCCCGGGTCGGATTAAAGACTTTCTGAATGGCCGGGTTCAAATAGTAGTGATAATTGGAGTTACCTCAAATACAGTAGAAGTTACTTCAGGTGTTCCCAAGGGAAGTGTCATCGGACCTCTTTTATTTCTTCGAAATGTGATAAAAAGGTGAAAGAGAAATGTAATCCTTCGCTTTGCCAGGCCTCAATTCGAATAGGCTGCAAGTATATGGTATACTTACGAAGTTAGATTGATTGCCGAATTGGATCGCGTGCAGCGTGGATGATCTATATTTATAAAACAATGTTATGATAAACTTAGTAGCGTACCCAGAATATTAGTAGCCATGCTGGGAATTACTCGCGGGAGGAAGGTTAAATTACAGATTAAATCTCTTCCATGAATTGGAAGGCCGTCTCATTTTGCGGTGATGTTGAAAATGTGTTATTTAACCCATCGAATTATGGTAGGAATGATCACGTCAATAAAATTAGAGAAATCAAATGTCGAACAGATAGGTTTAAGATGTCTAGGCTCGATCGATAAGGGATCAGAATAACGTTGTTCGACCATGCGGGGGGGGAGGAGTAAAAGATTTTGGTTGAACATTAGTCTGCCTTGTAATCACACCCAGCCGCACATTCAATCGATGGCTTTCAGGGTACCATGTGTATGGGCGTATGCATTTTTGTTAATGTACAAACTCGAAAGAAAAGAAATTTTGGGAAGGTTATAGTTTGAAATCCAGGATATCAAGAATGAAAATCGCAATACGTAGGTTACTTTTTCGATGCGGTCAACAGTCTACCGCGTACCGTATCTCTCCGTCTTCACCTGCTTATATTTTGAATCAGCATCATAATTGATTATAAACCGGCATCCTTTATCCGCTGGATTAATCAGCTTGATAAATAATGGAATATCCATTTTGGATGAGGAAAATTCGCAACGAGATATCTTTGAATAAAATGGGCCAATTTTCATGGCACCGTAATTGGGCATTTAGTTTAATCGCAATTCGTTTCTAGAAAGGGAGATTCGCCTCTTGGTGCGAGCATTTTTATATAGTTTTGGTATGCAAAGAGTGCCAGTTATGAAACGGTCAGATCCTTCAAATGAAGGGCAATCCCCCCCCCCATTTTACTGAATAGTCCTTTCTTTGTTTCATATACCTAATTTATTGCTTCAGCGGCGCTTACCTCGTTGAAGTGACATACAGTATCCGTAGAAGTCCGACGATCGACTTACTTTGCGGCGTTGCCTAACTCAAGCTCCTGACAGCGGTGGAAACCTTGGTGTCAATTATTCGCGTTTGTTATCATCCGGCGCGGTTCGCATATTATTTGTTGAATTTCGAGTCGTGATGAAATTATCATGCCGCATTTTCAAACCATACTTACAAATAGATCACCGCACCTCGAAATATGATTCCTGCATTTCGTATAGCAATTGCGTACCTCAATTTTCAGGAGTAAGTCATTCAATGATTTGCGCGTGCCAGGTACTGCGCGGAATCATACTTGCTCCCTGAAAAACGTTTACTTTCAATGTGGACCGCTCAGGCTCAACATTGCATTCAACAATAGATCCTGGATTTCGATAGACTACAAGAAATATGTAAAACCTCGAGAGTGTAATTCGAGCGGAAACATTTTTGCATCTCTATGAGATCATTACGACGATAGCGAAGTGGGAATCGGAGAGAAAGAGCGGGCGGCAAGCTGTGCGAATTTCACTTCGTGAAAATGTCTGCTCTCCATCAATTCCCTCAAAAAGAAATGTTGGGTGTCTACGTGCTCCTCTGGAACGAAATGAATGGAAACGGTGCATCCTCACTTTCCACCGTCTGTTCTCTCGCACTCAAATACCATTGGCGGGATAGACAGGTCTTATTTGACGATGAGCGTATATATGTGATGACGCATGGATTGGAGGATATCGTGTTTTGGTTTCTTACGTTGCGCTCAGATATAGAGGTTTTTTCGCTATGGTTCAACAAATATCGGTTGATATAATAAAACCTCTATCGTTTTCACAAGTGCTAACTCAGTCTTTTATTTATTGTAATTTATTTATTTAGTACCCTGTGAGGCACCTCTAGGGTGTGTGGCAGGGGTTGATCACACACCATACTACCCTTGACCCAAAACACCTTTCCCTCTAGCGCGGTCGGACAAACGGAATTTCTTCTGATATCCTTATCATTCGTAGGAAAAATGAAATATCAAATTCATCCGCTCTAAACTTGATATCTCTAATTTCATTAGCATGATCTCTCACACCATAAAACGATGGGGATAGTAATACATTTTTAACCCGATATATAAGGAGACCTTTTAATTTTTTGCGAGATTGTGTCCTGTAGTGTAACTTTAGCTCCGTGAGTGATTTCCTGCGTTGACCGTGCAATAACTTTAATACGCTACTCAGTTTGTCATAAAAATTCAATTGGGCCAGATTTACAAGGATTCAGGCAACCCTTTTACAAGGGATTCATGGCTCTTTATTGTAAGTTTTTACAATTGGGGTGCATTTATATTTAAGCCCACCCACAAAATTAAATTTTTATTACAATAATGGTTACAATTCACAGGTTGTTCATTTCAATGACTCTTATTTTCTTTCTTCACTTCTTTTCTTGCGACCTTCTTGGTTGCTTCACAAATATGTTTCGCTCTTGATTTAAAATGGCATTTTCTTCTCTTCGCGTCTCTTCCTTCGTCTTCAGTTCTTGTTCTTCTTGGTTTGCTTCACCTCTTGTTCACAAATTTCGTTAATATATCCGTGATTAAATAATGGTTAATGTGTTTCCCAATAGTTTTGATGGTTCCCCATAATTTTCCATAAATCTTGACGTTCTTCATCGTATATTGGAGAGTAAGGAAGTCCGTGGGGCGCCGTGTCCTCCGTCGTGCACTCGCACGCACTTTCTTTTCTTCCCTCATTTTCTTCAGAGAGGCTCTTGAAGTCTCCTTGCCCCGTTCACATTTGTGTGATGCATTGGCTCGTGTAAATTTGACTGTCCATTCTTTCCGTGATGCTAGGGAAGAATCTTCTCACGGTGGTGTTGCCGTTTTCTGTTTTTTCATATTCTCTTTCGCATTCTCCCAAAAATCTCTTTCTTATTATTTTATTATTTCGGCTCCACCTTTCCAATGGATTTAACGTCAAGCCCCCTACAGAGTATGACGTCAACTAGATCCCTGTTATTACTGTGAGGGCGTCGTTACTAACCGTATTGTAACTGCGGGCTATGGCAACTAAGCAGGACCGTTGGGCCTCCTCCAAATTTCTTTTAATTCTGCTGTTTTAATTTATTTCCCTATAAGTCGCAGCCGTACGAAATGATTGGCTCCAGTGTTGATAGTCCGAAGGCTTTTAGTACCAACGCCGAAACCACATGTACTTAGTCTTTTGAGATTATTAATATTTTCTAATCATCCCTGATTATAGGACTAGCATATTCCTGAAATGTTTATTTTGAGTGAAATTTTGTGCCGAGATATCTGAATTGATGAGCACTTTTGATGCTTTGCCCATATACTTTAACAGTGGGGTTTCGTTTGAGGGTATTTTCAAATACTAATTATTCTGTTTTTTAATGCATATTTTTAGCTTAACTTTGGTACTCCACTTTTCTACAATCGTGCAGCATTCCTTCGAGATGGCTTCTATTTCTTTATTACAATTTCTTTATTACAATATCATCTGCGTAAACAGTCCATTTACAGTTGTCGGGTAGTGTTTGTGCTGACAAGTCATTCACACCAGTGTTCCACAATATAGGCCCCAATATAGAACCCGGTGGTGCCCCTCTAAATTGTTGAGTTTTATTTTTCTTTTTCGATCTGAGAAGTAGTTCCTAATTATTTCAGTTATGGTTCCTGAAATATTACTTCTCCTTAGATCATTAATACGATGAGGTCACCAAAGAGAATCGAATGCTGCTTCGTTGTCAAGAAACAGAGCTAAATTATACATGAATTTCCGATTTATTATTTCTGTCAAGAATTTCCCATCCCATAGATACCAGAACTAGCAGACTCAAGGACTCATTCTTCCCACGGAAAATACGGGATTGCAACTGTAGGGTTGTACTCGTAGATGTCCGGTCGCCACCACTGCTCAACGCCAACATCGTTTGTCATAACGTTTCACAAATCTAGCGCCTCGAAGGAATGGTTCTTTTTCCAAAAATACATCCATACGCACTTTTTTAAGTTTAATTCCCCATGCTAAGTGTCGCACCAGCAATCTATGTATAGTTATCTAGTCACTCGTCTAAGCTGCTTTATTCTCAGGATTACGGATTTCTCTGTAAACCACTGCAACGTCGGCGAAAGTCTTTATCGTTTTTGGGTGAATTAACTGTTGATTTATTTTCCTGTAACTCTCCGACGGATGACTAAAATGCTTTCCGATGCTCTATTTCAAATTTCCCGCTAGTCTTTTCCTTTTGAATTTGCTTCGCGCTTTCCGAAACTCCTTCTTGGCCTTGACCCCCTGATACAAATATCTTGTAATCAAAAGTGATCTCATTCAATTTGTCGCCAGAGATATCGTCCTTACTATTTTTCACTTTGACTTCGCAATGAATTTCTTACATCTGCGTCGTACTGTCTGTGCAGGTTCCGTGTTTTCTTTCATACATTGACTTGGAATTAACCACTGACTGCAGAGCGCGTGATTCAAAGAAACCATTCCCTGGGGTGCCCTCATTATTTTAGGTATTTACGATCTTCCCTTAAATAATTTAAATGACTCCTTAACACATATTTTTAGCCATTATAGTCCCCTTCCTTTGCAAGAAAATCTTTCTTTTAGGTTTCTTCTGTCTGATTCCATATAGGGAAAAATTACCATTTACTGCCGTGTGGTCACTACTCCCGTTAATAGTTTATATAGTTACGACTTTTTTGGGTGTGTTCGTTGCTAACAAATCAAGAATATTATCACCCCTATTTTGTGAAGTGACAATTTGATGCAATGAGTTAAACGTAAAAGAGTTTAATAGCGATTCGCAGATATATTTGTCTTTACCCTCAGTTTTGAAACTATATGTGCTCCAGTCAATAGCAGGGACATTGACATCTTTACCGATTATAACGCCGCGATCGTTGTGTTGGGATAAGAAACCTTTCATTTGCTGATCTAATTCTAGTACTGCATTATCCCTCATTGTCGTACGACGGCCTGCGTTGGCGTTATTTTTTTGGATTTAGGACTTTAAAAAAAATACTGAACGCTAAAGAATGGATGCAGAATTTGGCCATGACGGCAGCGCGCATATCGAATTGAAGGGGCGGGAGGGAGTGACGCCTCAGTATTGCAAAAAGGGCAGAGTGTTGGAGCATTAACTATCTCGAGAGGGCGACTGCGTTCATGGGGAGGGTTTTAGTAAAAAGTGCTAAAGCCGAAACAGAATTATTTGCAATGTTTAATGGAGGAGATGCTGTTTTACGACGACGTTCATCGAGTGCACAGTATGCTTTCCACATCGTTTTAAACCCGAATTAAATTTCATTGGAATGAATGGTTTTCATTGAGAAAAATCAAGTGCAAATGTAAGGAATGCACTCGCGCGACAAACTTGTAGTCCCATCTCCCTTTCCGGTCCGGTCATGTCTGCCAAAAAGCAAATTGAGGATTCGATTCTCGCCTCGGGGAACCACCCGCTCGCTGTTCGGCCCGCGGGAAACTTGATGGCGAGCCAAATGCAGGCTTATCGGAGCGTCATTGGCCGCGTCGGGGATCACCGGTGGTGTGCCCGGGAAGCAAAACAAGCGCTCCCCGTGAGTAGCGGGGTGGGTCAAAAGACGCCTCTTTGAGTACTCAGCATGACTCTGAGTCACCTTTGTCGACCCGCTCGTGGGCAGTCATTATCGTTGAGAATACCGACCTCATTAGTGCCATGCGGGATAAATTGGGAGGGGGGTGAGGGGCAGGTGAGGAGAAAGGGGGCAGGGGGGGGGGCGTAATGCGAGCAGGCGCTCGCTCTCGGATCTAAACATTGATGGGCGCCAGCCGGAATCCGGTCGGTTTAGCCTCCCATTGGGCGGGCGCCACCTTACTGGCCACCTTACTGCGGGAGTGGTATTCATTCACCCTTGTCATTTTATTGCAGCGCACGACGCTTTGAAACGAGACACTTTGTCTGCGCATGTTTTTATAACTTGCCGAGGGAAGCATGCCTGGGAGGAAGTTTGCCGTGTGTGGTAAGGCACTAAATGGTGTTAACTTCCCTCCGTAACGACATGCTCTCCGTGACTCTTCCACCATTTCCGTTTTTGCCAAACTGTTTCCTGGATTGCCTTTGGGTCGCCGCAGACTACACCAGATTATCACTATTATTTATTTCCCCGAGGACGAACTGCAGCGGCACCCACCTTTGCCGGATTCGTCGGATTTCCCGCGCGAAATCTAATTCCCGGCCGCCATTGTGCGGTGAGGGTGCAGCCAAATGGCTGGGGAAGCGTCCCCTCCCCCGGTCGCGGATGAGCCGCCGCTTTTATCGCGGTGCAGGGGAAGAAACGGAGGGCCGAGGCTTGTCTTCAACAGTCGAAAACAAAGGAACGTGCCCAATCTTCTAATCTCCGACGCTGTTTTTTTTCCGTAGCTCGAGAAGGGTTGGGATGGATGGGGCGTGTCTGGTGGAAGGTTTTTGAACAATGCTGCCTTGGAGGCTCGCCAAGAGAAAGTGATGCATAATCGCCTGGTCACTTTCTTTCTTTTTGAAACCCTTCCGCCGACCGCCGCCGTATTGCAAACATTGGACGTGCCAGTAAACCTTTATCTTCGAATATTCATAAGTGAGCAGTACCAGTAATTGTTCTCAGGCCGCTGCGATTTTTCGAGAAGCCAAAAACATATTTCCTGTTATGCAGGCAGTGTTTTAAAATCGGGAGAAGATGAAGTGGGGCGAAGCAAAGTTGCGAAGAGCTAAAATGCGAGAGTATAAAATGGCCCAGAAACCGAAAAAGGACATGTAATAAGTACAGACGAATAAGAATTTGGTAAATCGAGTGACAAGGAAAGCTCCAGGAAAGCGATACTAAGCGTAAAGAAATGCGTGGTAATGCGGTTTTAAAGTGATTAAAGTTGAATCGTGTGGGAAACAACATTGAAAATGCCGTGCAGAGTGTAGTGCTATTCGGAATGAAAGAAAACAAAGAATTATTCAAGCCAAGAGGAAGCCAGGATGTGAATTTTGAGGCTGTACTTAGGAACACGAAAAATGAGGTGGTTTAGTGATAGTGGGTTAATTTCTAAAATCATTACTACAGTTACCTACCGAATACTTCTTAGAGAAGAGTTCCTAGAGATATTGGTGTGGGCCTGCAGAACGGCTGGGCAAGGCCCGAGGAATCGGTTGATTCGTCTCCGCGGGACACGCTGTTCAACAAAATGGGGAGGAGGCCTTTTCTTAGTCTGATGTGAGACGTGACGCATGCGCTGCTATAAAAATCCCATTTCACGTGTGTCAAAAAGGAGTTCACGGTCCGCCCTAGGAAGACGCACCGAGGCGGCGAATGTAAAAATGTTTAAGGAGTCGGGTTGACTTCATAGCGTTCGAGCATCTGGATTAGAAAAAGCTCACCGAATAATGGAATGGGAGGCGTTTTTTCTAGTTTAATCGTAAGAATAGCTAATTAGAAGTCAATTCTCTCAAAAACGATAGAGGTGAAAGATTAACAAGCAGTTTGGGAAACATAGTTTCAGGTTTAACTTTGTGGAATTCCTTCATTATGAGGGTAAAAAGAAACGTAACATTTCCGCCATAAAGATTTAATATTTCACGACCATGGTTTCCTTACTGCGTATCATCATCAGGTAACGTACATCAACATTTTTTTCAACTTGTATAGTCTGGCTCCAAGAGGGGAGTGAGGGAGAGGAGAGGGGGTAAGGTAGGGGGAGCACTCGAGTTTAATTGCAGCAGCCTATTAGTGGTCTAGGGGAGGGGGAGGCTACGTATTGGAAGGTTACTGGCTCAAATTTGTGAAAGTTTATATTAATTAAGTGATCATTGAATGACGAAAACAATGTAACACTCCACCGTTCTTAGAAATAACGGCGGAAAAAACAAACACATTGTGTTCTATATTTAATTAGGGGGTTGTTTGTCCACAATGGTTTGACCTTTATTAAGGGACGGTCGATGACCGTCTGGGCACTGCCTTAGTGGGCAAAGAACACCGATTATGCTTCACAAAGAAAGACAACAGATCCCAATTCACCAAACACCTCTTGGATAAAAATCACACCAGTAACTTCACAGCGGACGTTCTTCACACTGAAATGAAAGGACGCAGGTTGAATGCTTTGGAGGGGTTGGAAATTTGGCAATCCCTTCAGTCTGAGAGGTTTGAGGTGGTCAATGAAACATTATACCTCTCCCGTTCCCCCCTCCTAAAATTCTTAAAAGACTCAAGTATCTTTCCGCACCAACCCCACCCTCACCTCTGCAGTGATGATCATCGACCGTCCCTTAATAAAGGTCAAAGCATTATAGACAAACACCCCCCTGCACCTAGACTCAACTTACCCCTTCTCCCTTACTCCCACTACCTTACCCCCTCTCCTCTCCCCTACTCCCCCCCTCTTGGAGCCAGACTATGAGCTGAAAAATGTCGACATACGTTACCTGATGCGCAGCGTCGAAACCATGGCCGTGAAATATTCAATCTTTATGGTGGACATCTTAAGTTTCTTTTTACCCTCAGTTTTAGAAATGCTAAATTATTAAATTCTTTCTTTCAAAGCATCTTCGCCAATGCCCCAACAAATGTCCACGATAGCTTACCAAATCGTGCCGGTCAACCGATGCCTAAAATTGAAATGTTATAAAATGAAATAGAATGCTTGCTGGAAAATATTAAGCCTATTAAATCCTACGGACCCGATGAAATACCAGCTCGTATCTTAAAGAAACTAGCGTCGGAAATTGCGCCGTGTCTAGAAATCATATTTAAGAAAGCGCTAGTAGATTACAAGGTTCTCAGTGATTGGAAAACGGCTGACATATAACACCAATATTTAAAAATGGAGGCTAGGAGAAACCGAGCAAATACAGACCTATTTCCCTCACGTGCATGTCGTGTAAGGTCATGGAACATATAGTTTCTAGTTCGATCGTGAGACACCTCGATAATCAGGAGTTATTGATGAAAAGTCAGCATGGTTTCCGAAAAGGTAGATCCTGCGGGACACAACTTGCGCTATTTGTTCATAATATCCTTATTTATGGGGAGAGAAATATTTCATTGGACGCCATTTTTCAAGGTTTTACAAAGGCTTTCGACAAAGTACTGCATAGTACACTATTCATGAAACTAGAAGCATATGCCATGCGTAAAAATATCCCGGGTTGGATTAAAGACTTTTTGAATGTTCGGGTATAAAGAGTAGTGATAGATGAAGTTAGCTCACATGCGGTTGAAGTCACTTCAGGTGTTGCACAGGGAAGTGCTATCGGATCCCTTTTATTCCTTCTTTATATGAACGACATTGACTCCGTAATCACTAGGAAGATACGTTTTTTGTCGACGATGAAGTGGGTATCTTTATTGATCAGGTTGACAATATACTATATTATTAACCCCATCGTTTTACGGTAGGCTAGACCATGTCAATAAAAATCGAGTAATTAAGTGCAGAACGGATAGATTTAAGATGTCATTTCTTCCACAAACGATAAGGGGTCTGAATAAAAAAACGTTTGTCCGACCGCGCAAGGAGAGAAAGGCGTTTTGGGTCAAGGGTAGTCTGGTGTGTAATCACTCCCTGCCACGCACCCTAGCGGTGGCGTGCAAGGTACTAATTAAAACTAAAAAAAGGAAGATTATATAGAAGCCGTTGAAACGATTCTCATTCATAGGGGAAGGAATATAAAACCGGCGAACCCCTTTTGTTTTAATTTGATTGAAATCAATTGAAAGCTGATTGGAACGTGTCGTTCGTATCAAAGGAATGAATAGTTGCCTGCGTCTTCGGAACGGCCGTTTGAAGGTTGAATGAGGAACGGTCAGGCATTGCTCTGAAGATGCTTGAGGGTGAGGAATGGAGAAAGCGTGCACCTCGTTGCCATTGGTGTAAAGATCTAACATTTTGCAAAGGAATCAATTAATGGAAATGGAAGAGAGTCCGAAGCTTTGAAATGTCGCAGGAACACTTGGAATCCAACGATCAATATTTGGACGTCTAACTGATGATTCCGCCGATACCTGAAACTAAATTGTGGAGAAATGAAAATGAACGTGTGGGTGTCACGATGAATAAAAAACACAAATATTAGAGTATGAGAATAAAAAGTACAGTAATCAACTCGACGGCTTGTTTGATATATGGGGGGTCAAGCTAACTATGGTCGTATTTTGAACATTTCCCGTGTGCGAAGAGAGGCATTGAATCATTCATTACAAGGGTCCTTATCCTTCGTTGGAAAAATTATATCTTTGATCTGTTCTACACTTGATCTCTCTAATTTTATTGATATTATCTCTCACGTAGTACGATGTGGGTTATACCATATTTTGAACATCACTGCTAAAGAGTCATCCTTATGATTTACGCAAGAGTTTCAATCTGCAATTCAACCTTCGCTCTATTAAGTGATTCACAGCCTAGCTGCTCTAATATTTTGGATACGCAACAAAGTTTATCATAATTACGAGGGTCATCCGGAAAGTAGTACCCGTTCGTGAAATAAAGACACAAAAGTAAATATTAACAAACATAAAAAATTTTATTTGAAAGAGGATACTTTAAACTACTTCTCAACATAATCTCCAAGCAAATTAAGGCATTTGTCATAACGTGTGACAAGTTTCTGTATTCCTGCTGCATAGTCCTTCGCCGCCAGCTCATTGAGATACGCGAGGGACCCATCTTGCACAAATTTTTGCATAATGCAGATGGTGTTTAACAATTTCATGAACAATTGTTCGAGAAACATTGGGAAAATGCTCACAGATGTCATCAATTGTGACGCGCCGATCGTTCCTCACGAATTCGTCAACTGAGCTCACCAGTTGGTCTGTAATGACAGACGGTCCCTCCGAACGCTCATCGTCGTGTGTGTTCCCCCTCCCCATGTTGAAGTTGCGACACCACCGCCGAACAGACGACTCGTCCATTACATTGTCTCCATACACCTCCTTTAATTGGCGATGAATATCACATGGGCGAACGTTTCTTGCATTGAGGAATTTAATCACTGCCCTCACTTCACAACTGGCGGCGTTCTCAATTTTTTTAAACATTGTAAACAATCACAGAAACAACACAGGCAATGCTAGCGTCACGCAACTTGGCTCAGAGAAGGCAGACAAGCCACTGAAGCTATCTGACCTCGTCCAGCGGCTACTCGCGTCGTCAGCACTTCATGCGGCACGAACGGGTACTACTTTCCGGATGACCCTCGTAAGTTTTACAAATCTAGCTCCTCTACGTTGTACGCGATCTAATTCGGCAATTAATCGGACTTCGTGAGGATCCCATATACTTGCAGCATATTCTAAACGAGGTCTAACCAGCGAATGATGACATTGTTCTGTAACCTTTTCATCACATTTCCCCAGTACTCTACTAATAAACCCTATTTTTTTGCTACTTTGTCCACATATTCCCCGTATATGTGTTTCACCCAGGAGAGACCGTGAGTCAGGGTAACGCCTAGGTATTTAATTGAGCCGACACATTCCATTCCGGTGTTCCCGATGCAGTAGGCGTTCGGGAGGGAAGTTCTCTATTCCCAAAAATTCATCACGGCGCATTAAGGTTAATTCAAATAGCGAAGTTTTGCAATGTTCTACAATTCAAAAACTTCAAAAGTTGAATGATAGTCTTCAACATTATAAACTGTCGAATAAAGAATTGTATTTACTTTTTGTTGTCTCAGGCGTAATTTTATGGAATTTGCATGACATATTGAATTGAAATAATTGACTTTTTAATTCCACACACTTTATTTAAAAAACACATTACCCAGGTTTCGACGTTGACGTTCATCACCAGGTGGTCCTCATAGAAGCAAACTTGGTATATATACCTTCTGGTCGAGGGAGGGAGGTTGGTCACAGAGGGAGGGAGGGTGGAGGGGTAAAAAGGTTAAAGTGTAGGTGGGAGGATAAGAGAATTATATTATTCGGCGTCAATCGTTGACTTGGAAGAGTGGTAGATCTAGGAGTGGGAGGGAAAATTTCGATTTGTCCGAAAAACAAAATTTCGTTGGCAAGTTCGTCTTTGCAACGGACACATTTAAAAAATTATGAGTTTTGCGACATAATATTCATGTACTGAACGAATTTGAGCACTTTTCGAGTTCACTTATGGCTTAGCGGTAATGAATAGTTCATATTTCCAGCTCGTCATGTGCCGAGATCAATTTCTTAAATGATAAGCAGAAAAGGCGATTATTTTTTTGCTATAAATCTAATGCACCAAATCTACATTAAAACCCTGCGAGCCACCCAAAAAGTGTGTGGCAGGGGGTGCAGCACTAGGAGGAAAGGGCAAGGGGTGAGGTGGGTTAACGTTTTTCAAATGGGTGAGGGAAGGTGAGGGGAACCTACAAGAAAAAAAAATATATATATATTTATATATATGTATATATATATATGTATATATATATATATATTTATATATATATATATGTATATATATATATATATATATATATATATATATATATATATATATATATATATATATATATATATATAAAACCACGCGTAGTCCCTATCTTGTAGGTTAGTACTTATTGTTCTACATCTACTTAATACCCCGCAAGCCGCTCCAAGGGCGTGTGGCGGGGTGTGGCACCACCCATAATTAAGAAAAAAACGCTTGCAATAGCCTTAATTTATACTTTCCACTAACAAAACATGGCATAAATTAATATAAAAACCTTTACACCCCACACACATGCAAACACACAAACTACTAACTTACATACATAGGAACCTACAAATATACCTGATATTTTTGCAGAGTTTAATTTTGTTTCGACTTTCAGATTAAAGGTTTTTAATATTTCTAAAGTGACTTCGGTTTCTTACTATTATGATTCCCATTTGTTCGACGAAAGAATGAGTATTTGAATCTATCTATACTGGAATTTTCCTGTACTGTCCCTTATTTTATCTATATAGTTTAATCTACCTAAGTAGTTAGGGGCTATTATAATTCCTTTAATGCCATCGTTAAACTCGTTTGTTCTGAATCTTTCTAAAAGTCTCGCTTGTTCTTTTCGTATTTCAATTGGCTCCCAGTCCAAATCCCCTAGGAGACCTGTCACACTTGTGTTCTTATTATAACAATTTTAAACGACTCTGGCGGAATTTCTCTGGACTTTATCTAAAACTTTTTGCCAAATTTTCGGTCCCAAGCACCCAAATGCTTGCGGCATATTCCGAATGAGGTCTAAATAGAGCAAAATAACACCTCTCTTTAATTTTCTCATTACATTTCCCCACCGCCCGTTTTGAACGTGTTGAACTGACTCCAGGGGATTTTCGACTACAAGCATTCTGGTCTCTTATCGCTCTTGGAAAAAATGATCTTTTAAACCTGTCTGTCTTGCAGTCTATCTCTCTAATCTTATATTCGTGGTCCCTCCGCCCGTAATACGTTGGGGTTTGTATTAGGTACTTAATGTCATCGGCAAATGACCCATCTTTAAATGTTTTAATAAGTTTAATCTATATTGTAACCGCCGCTGTGTAAGGGAATCCCAGCCTAAATTTCTAGCAGAGTAGTTACGCTACTGCGTTGGTCTTAACAATTTTTGACAAATCTAGCCCCCCTCCGCTGAACTCGTTCCAATTGCAAAATTAAATTTATCTCTTGAGGATCCCATATACTGGCAGCATACTCTAGGTGGGGCCTGACTAGGGCAAGAAAACATCGCTCCTTCACTTTTTCGTCGCATTTAATTAGCACTCTTTTTACAAATTCCAATTTTTTATTAGCACAGCCATCTATTAAATGAGTTCCATCTAGTTGCCTGGATCTATTCATCTAAATCTAGCTGTCATCATCATCAGGATTTCAATCCTAGGGTTGGTTTTACTCCACTCATCCATTCTTCTCTACTCAATGTCAATTCCCTCAGTCCCTGATGCCTTCTCTGTTTTACGTCCTTCTTAATTCGTCCTATGTACATGTCTCTTAGTCTTCCTCGTGGTCTCTTCCCTTCTGGTTTTCCATTTATTATATTCCTAATCAATCCATTGTGCCTAAAGGTGTGTCCCATCCATCTATTTCTTCTTTGCTGAGGAGTTCTCCATATCCTCTTCTGCTTTTCTATATAATTGCCCTTTCCTTAATTTGTCTGTTTTATCCTCCCTCATTCCGACCTATGACCATGTTATTATTACTGGTGACTTCAATGCTAACTTTCTTTCCTCAACTCATGACTCTAAAACAATTACTAACTCTATGTCATACCTCGGTCTTAGCATACTTCCCCTAGAACCTACCCATCATACATCTTCATCAGCCACTTGGCTTGATGCTTGGATAATTACAGCCAACCCTGACAAAATCACAACATATGGGCAACTTTCTGCCCCAGGAATATCCATGCATGATGTATTATTTTTAACATACTCAGTTAGATGTCCTAAATTTAAGCAGAAATTCATTCTTACTCGCGATTTCAAGTCCATAGATGACAAAGACCTAGTATCCGATGCGGCTACCATTCCGTGGCAGTCTATAGAATTCAACGACGACATTGATAAAAAAGTAGAACTATTTAATACGTTCTTAAATGATCTAGGAGACAAACATGCACCGTTTGGAAAAATCCGACTGTCCAAACCACGCTCCCCTTGGATAACAGATGAAATAAAATATTTGATGCGTAGGCGTGACGCAGTCCATAGCCTGTTTAAAAAACATAAAAACGAAAATGTATTCAATATCTACAAAAAACTGCGAAACAAAACTAAACAAGTCATTAGAAATTCCAAAATCAGATATGCCTTCCAAATATCTAAAGAGCCCCCGTCACATATTTGGAAAAGCTTGAAGTACCTTGGTGTCGGAAAAACTAAAAATCAACACTCCCTACCTGCTCACATTTCTCCAGACGACCTAAACCGTTTATTCACAACCCAACCGACGGAAATCGACTTTAATACAAAAAATGAATACTTATACAGTTTGTATAATTCTGAACCAACTCCAGTTTCTGCTGGAAGCTCATTCAAAATTTCTCCCATTTTATAAATGCAAGTCCTGCGGGGTCTTAAAAAATCAAGTCCTCCTCAGATGGAGCTGACGGAATTTCAGCTATTCTGATACACAAATTACTTCCCAATGTGCTTCCTGTTAAAAATCAATTGGTCTATCCTAACTGAAACATATGCCTCGCTCTAGAAACGCGCCCTCGTCCGTCCCATCCCAAAAATATCCACTCTACTAACATCGCCGAATACAGGCCAATCAGCATTTTGCCTCCTTTATCAAAAGCATTTGAGAGACTCATACATGAATAAATCTCAAAGATTGTCTACAGTCAAGCTTTCTACTCTCTCGCAGCACAGCTACCGCTCTCATGAAAATAACAGAGGACATCCGACTCTCCATGGATCGCAAAGAGGCGACAATAATGAGTCTCCTAGACTTTACCAAAGCCTTCGACTCTATCGACAAAGATATTTTGTTAGCAAATCTTCAAATCCTGAATTTTTCTTCCTCGTCTTTACCGCCCGCCCGCCAACGATCCGATCTCCTCAAATCAACCAATCCACTCCTTAAATCCCCAACCCGTCCCAAAACCACTCCCACGCCATGCAATAAACCCAGATTAAAAACATGCCCTATTTTCAAAACCAAGATCTCATCCCTCTCCCACCCGCTTTTTAACTCTCTCCCACCAATTCCCTCCTCTACTTGCACGTCTAGCAATGTAGTGTACCTTCTGAAGTGCCAACTTTGCCCTGCCTATTATATTGGGCAGTGCACCACACCCCTCAATATCAGAATCAACAACCACCGAGCCTCATGCAAAAAATCCTCCCTAATTGATATGCTCGGGGCGTTTGAAAGTAACAGATGGACATTTGGGAAAAAGGTTGGCGGTGGCATTATGATTTTTGAGGATAGGGTAGAGGTCTTTTAGGATTGATCGTAGAGATTAGTCATATTAGGCATTAATTACCCTGCTCCGAATATATTTTCATCCCCCTTCCACCCCCATCACCTGCTACATTTTCCCCACCCTTCTAACGCTGCCCCTCCAAACCCGTCCCTTCGGAATTCTCTCCCCACCTTCCCCTTCCATCCATCGCTCCAGCCATCGTATTCCCTTCAGTTCTGTCCCGGTTAAATGGAAGAAGGGACCATTTGGTCTCAATTTCGCCCAAATAAAGACCACTATCTATCTATCTCTTCCTTGATAAAGGTGGTCACGACCACCGAAAATTTGAAAAATAGCGAGTCTTTTTTTTGTGTGTTTCTGTGTGTTTTTGTCTGTGTCCACTAGTGCTAAGTTTTATACATTATATATATATATATATATATATATATATATATATATATATATATATATATATATATATATATTTGTGTGTATGTATGTATATGCATGTAGGAGTGTGTGTATACATATATGTATGTGTGTGTATATATATATATACTTTTTTGTTTCCGATGAGCAAATCTGTGCTAAATGAATTGATGTCTGTCTATATGTATTTATGTGTGCATATGAATGTAACTATAAGTTTAATGCCTAATATAATAAGTATACGACGATGTGTTAAATGGAAGAAGGGAACATTTGGTCTCAATTTCGGCCAAATAAAGACCTCTATCTAACTATCTATCTGTCCATTTAGTCAATTCAGCATTCTCCTCCAGCACCATGTTTCAAAGGCTTCTATTCTTCGCTGGTTCACTTTTCCAATGTTCCAAGTCTCGGAACCATAGAGCGCCATGCTCCACACGCAAGTCTTGACGAATTGCTTCCTTCTTTCCAGTCTTATGTTCTTTGACCATAGTAATTGCCTCTTCTTCATGAATGCGTTCTTACCTTGGGCTATTCTTCGCTTGATGTCGGTCGAACTCCTTCCATCCCATCTTATGCTACTGCCTAAGTGAATGAAGGATTCCACTTGCTCTAGTTTCACCCCTCCAATTGTGATACATGCATTCAAATTTTCTCTTCCACACACAAGGAGTTTAGTTTTCTTCTTGTTGATGTTCATACCATATTCCCCCAGGACATGGTCCAGAGCACTTGGAGTTGCTTGCAGATCCTCTCGCGTTTCCGCCACTACTGCGATGTCATCTTCAAACCGTAGCGTATTGATTTCTTCTCCATTTACCTTGACTCCTTTGATTCCCAATTCTTGGTTTATTTTATTGCCTCTTCCAGGTGTACTTTGAATATTGAAATCTAGCTTTATTGTTCGCAAATAGATGGATTACTACCATGGTATACGGCATCGCTCTATTTTCTGCGAGTGTTTTGGGTGTTCCAGCGAATAATTGTTTGATGGTAGGTGTTGGAAACTTTAAATATGCAAACTTGTGAGACCATAGCCCCTTAAGTCTGCACCACGAAATTTTATTACCATCTGGGTGTGCTATGTCTTGTCCCATCTGAATCGTAATCGTTTGCCATAAACCTGCATCGTCATGACAACGACGCGGTCATTTCATTTTAACTGCTCATCATGCGATATGAGGTTGCATTATAAATGATCATAAATTCAAACAATCGCATCAGATCATTATAAAGGGCTCGAATGATTTGGGACTACGCCGGTGTCATTCTTCTTCGTCAAATTTCGGCCGTTGACCCTGAATAAATATGCCCTCGCCTTATATCCACATATTATGCCCAAGACGCAAAGGAAATTAGTTGATAAAATATGTCTCCCCGCTGATTCAGTCATTTAACTCAGAAATATCTTCGCCCTCATGAGGAGTGAAAAAATTTCTTTTAATTAATAGGAATTGAATTTGAGAATGCGCTCCACGGTTTAACAAAGAACTGTCACCATCGCTCTCGCGCTCGGGAATATTATACGCCGCCACAAGTATCTATGTAAATTGTGTTTTCTGCATGAAACACCACTTCCTTTTGGCCTTTCATTTGTGGTCTGTTTTCAACAGCGCTCGGAATTCCTTTTATTTGGACGATTTCCCAAAGCACATTTATTTCAGTTTTAGGGCCTAAATTAATTTTAGTCTTAACTGTTCTCAGTATCTTTTAAAAATATTTTAAATGGTGCATTAAAAATTTTCGAAGATCCTTAATTCAGCAGTTATGTAAAATATATAGAGGTCGTACGAATACAGTCGGCTCATTTTTTCTTTGTCGTTAATGTGGATTTTGTGCTAATTTCTGACATCTGCATCCTTGATTGTGTCAAGGCTATTCAAATCGTTTTTCTTATTCTTAGTATTTCTAAATGCTTGTGGAGCCGTTGTTCCCATCTTTAAGGCTTATCCATTTCTCTGTAACTAGGGCTTTTTCTCTGCTCCATTCGAACTCGTAGGTGCTGCCACATGGATGTCAGAAAATCGCTAAGGCGTCAAAGGTTATGTCTTACCAGGATGAAAAATATCTTGAGCGAAATACGGACTGAGTTCACTTAAAAAACCTCTAGGAGGAATGGCGAGAAGGAATATCAGAAAGCGTTAGGCTCTTACAAAAGGACAAGTAGTAGATTTAGGGGGGACGACCGACAGCTGAGGTAATTTGCGCCATTAGGGATAGACAGGAAAGGATGAAGGGTGGAGGGAAACCCGGCGCTTAACGAAAGGCGCCAAGGGATCCGCGGTTTAATGTTCCAACCGACGGGCGTCGTACTACTCACTCAAAGTGCTCGATACAAAGCACCTTAAGAAGGCACCGGGATACCACTGAATATCTGTTCTCTCCAGGATTCGAACCTGTGCCCTCACTGAGGAAAACCAGTAAGTTAGCTACCGAACCATCCCGATCCCCACACAAGGGCAAGATTTAAAAGGGGATCCTAAAACATATCAGCCTTATGCCAGAGAGGAAAAGTGGTTTAGGAAAATAAGTCTACAGTTAACTCACCCAAAAACGTAGGGTAAGGTGAAAGGCTAACCAGGAGTTTGAAAAAGACCACCTTATTCTTGTTCTTTCAAAGCGTTTTCACCAATGACTCACCACATGTCTGCAATAGCTTACCAAATGCACCACTTTACCAAGCGATGCACAAAATTGAAATTTCCCATGATAGAAAATAAAGTTTTCTGAAAATAATGACTCGAACAAATCCTCCGTACCCGATCAAATACCAACCTGTGCAGTTAAGGGATTGGTGTCGGAAATAGCACAGTATCTATAAAACATGTTTAAGAAGCCCCCAGTAGATCATAAGGTTCACAGTGATTGGAAAAAGATTAATATAACATCTGTATTAAAAAATATGGAGAAGGAGGAAATGAACAATTAAAGACTTATTTCCTTCTTACATAATGGAACATATGCTAGTTGATAATTCGATCGTGTGATATTTCGATGGTCAACAATTATTGATGGAAAACCATCACGGTTTTCGAATGGGTAATGGTGGCTACAGAGCACTGGTGCGACACTGGACAAATAGAATTAAACTAAAAGAAGTGCGTATCAATACATTTTTGGACCTAGAGCAACTCCCTCCCGAACGCCTACTGTATTGGGAACACCGAAATGGAATGTGTGGACTAGGCGTTACCCTCACTCACAACCTCTCCTGGGTGAAACACATACTAGGGGGAATATGTGGACAAGCTGACAAAAAATTAGGATTTATTAAAAGCATACTGGATATATGTGAAGAAAAGGTTTGAGAGAAATATTATCTTATAATGATATGTTATATTTGATCCTCATGAAGTTAGATTTTTAAAACGTTGTTAAGTTTATCTGTTTGCTGCCTCTAAATTCTTTGAGGAACTTAGTTGGAAATCACTCACGGAGCTAAAGTTAAATTACAGATGCAAAGCTCTCGCATGAATTGGAAGTAGGTCTCTTTAACGATGATGTCGAAAATTTATTATTTGCCTCGTCATATTACGCTATGAGAGATCATGTCAATAAAATTAGAGAGATTAAGTGTAGAACAGATGGCTTTAATATGTTATTTTTCCAACGAATGATAAGGCATCGGAATAAAATAACGTTTTTCCGACCGCGCTACGAGGGAAAGGTGTTTTGGGTCGAATGCAGTCTGGTGTGTAATCAACCCTTGCGGTGGCTTACAGGGCACAAGGTATAGTATATATAGTAGAATAGTAAAATTCCAAAGAAACTGCGGGAGATGCCGCAACAGTAACTTTTAACGGAGTCATCCGCTAATGTGCATTTCAATGCAACAATTTCAGAGCGTAAAAATCATTCGCCTTGACTGGGACTCGAACCCAGATCCCTCAATATCCGGTCGAGGGCTTTAGCCACTTAAGCTACCGAGGCGTCCTCTTAAACTCTGAAATTTTTCATGAAATTGAAATGAAATTTGAACATGTGACATTGTATGTACGGTATTTCGTCATAACATCTAGTTCCTTTAAAAGCCCCAAAAATTTCAGAGTTTAAGAGGACGCCTCGGTAGCTTAAGTGGCTAAAGCACTCGACCGGATATTGAGGGATCTGGGTTCGAGTCCCAGTCAAGGCGAATGATTTTTACGCTCTGAAATTGTTGCATTGAGTAGAATAGTATGTGCCTCCTTCAGGTTATATCTGATCTTGCCTTCCATCTTAACTTCGTTGTTCCTCTTTGCCTCTTTCCTACAAATTGCATGCTATTCTCATTTTACAACTTTCTTCCATCTTCCAATGCTCGTGTCCAAACCATCTTAATCTTCTTTCCTTTACCTCTTTAATGCTGGACTCCACCGTGACCGTTCCTCTGCATTCCCTCCCTTTCCACTCTTTGTTAGCCCATTCATTCACATCCGCCGCAGCATCCTCTTCTCAGCGACTCTTTTCTTCCGTCCGTGTATTTGTCAAACTGGCGAAGTCCTGCGCCATATGGCATCGCAGATCGGTATGGCATATTTTGAATTCATCTTTCTAATCGCGTAAATGTTGCTCAGGACTCTGCTCTTACCATTTCTCTTATTCCATCCGCATTTTAGTTTCAACGCAGTTTTACTTCCAGCTCTCCATTGCTCTCCACTCACTGTTGACCCAGGTCATACAAACACTTTGGCTGATTCAAGGTCATCTAATCCATTACTCAAACTTTTCCCCTCTGCCAACACTCTTCCCAATCCTTCCAGTTTTCTCTGGTCTATGGGACCTATTCCTTCCGCTCGCAGTATTCTCTTCGGTGGTCCACTCATCACATTCCTAACAGAGCACCTATAAACACGTCAAAGGGGAACATGGGCTGAGAGAGCTTCTCCCTTGTGCACTAGCTCAGTTTCCACGAGAAGCTCTTTAGTTTTACCGATACTACTCCTGATTTGGGTCTCCGTTCTCTCGCATCCTTCCTCACGTGTGTTTGTGGTACATCTTTATCTCTCGTGCATCTCCATGCCTCGTGCACTCCATTAAGGCCTATCCATTTGGACATTCGAGGCCTTTGCAAAATTCCGCTGGCATTGTTTAAGACAACACATTTGAAATTATTGGCTGTCACCTTATTAACCAGGCCGTGTTGTCTGAGCGGGGTTTTTAAGAGTTGGTGAGAAAGAAATGAATGCAAATATCTTGCTTCCCTTTTTCTTATGCATTTCTTACAATACTTGTTCCCATAGAACGACGTCTCAAAGTGCTCCGTCGCCACACGCCAATGGGTTATGAACCCTATATCTGGAAGATCAAACGTCTCAAACAAATGACTTCAACATTCTTTTCTTTTTCACTTATATCGATCGCTTTATTTTTCCTTTTATTATTATTATTGCCATGTACTTAGCGAAGGGTTAAATGGAATATTATCTTCTCGATTTCGCCCGAATAAAGACTTTTATCTATCCATCTATCGATCTATCCATCCTCCAATTCTATCAGATGCTATCTTAGGGGACTTTTTGAAATCCTAATTTATTCTTCTTCCATTCTGTGAGCGTTTGCAATACGTATATCCCTTCTCATGGAAATATTTGACATTTCAGGGAAAATATACTCAAGCTCAAACATTTTATCGCCGTTCTTTTTTACGAGTTATTTCAATTTCGGCAGTGCTAAATCTTTACTTTCCACCCTATCAGTCGAGCACAAGCGACCGTCTGCTGGCGGCAGGTCACTTTAAGCGCTCGAGGTTAATGCTACAGGGTTCGTCCGGAAAATAAGTGTACTGATTTTTTCCCGCCGCTCCAGGCGCGCCCAGCACCGCTCTGACGGGCTGCGATTGGAGGGGGGTATGTTGGCAAGCGACGCTGAAAAAGGCAGTCGGCTCTGAGCTGTGGTGTAGTGAGGAGCTCTGTTAACGCGAACCTCCACGCTCGACCCACGTCACGGAACGCGATGCCGAAGTTTTTGGAGCAGCGCTATTCCATCAAATTTGCGGTAAAGCTTGGGAAATCGTCTACCGAAACTGTCGGTATGATTAACCAGGCTTACGGGGAGTCAGCCATGTCCAGAAACATGATCTTTCGGTGGCACAAGATGTTCGTGGAGGGCAGAGAAGAGGTCGACGACGAACCACGGCCTGGACGCCCATCAACGACACTCACCGACGAAAATGTGCGAAAAGTTCGCGATGTACTGAACTCTGATCGTCGTCTTAGTGTTCGGATGATAGCAGAGCAGTGTAATGTGCCAAAAACAATAGTGCACGAGATTATTAGGGAGCAATTACAGATGCGAAAAATTTGTGCAAAGTTGGTGCCGAAAGTGCTCAGTGATGATCAAAGACTCAATCGTTTGGAAATCGCGACACAACTTGCGGATCAATGCAGAAATGATCCACATTTTTTAGAGAACGTTGTTTCGGGTGACGAGACGTGGATCTTTGAGTACGACCCGGAGTCGAAGAGACAAAGTGCGGAGTGGCACACCCCATCATCACCCCGTCAAAAGAAAGCTCGCATGAGCAAATCTCGGATCAAGGCGATGCTCATTGTCTTTTTTGACAAAAGGGGAGTCGTCCACTACGAATTTGTACCTGAACGACAAACTGTAAATGCTGCATTTTACGTCCAAGTGCTCGACAGGCTTCGAAAACGAGTCGCCCGCGTCCGGCCAGCGATCAAAAACATCTGGCGGCTGCATCACGACAATGCGCCGTCTCACACCGCGCTTGTCGTGTCGGACTTCTTGGCCAAGCACGGCGTGGCAACGCTGCCGCACTCGCCCTTCAGCCGGGACTTGGCACCACCGGACTTCTTTCTGTTCCCGAAGATAAAGAGGAGTTTGAAAGGAACGCGATACGGGACTTTGGACGCCGTCAAAGAGGCCGTGACGACGTGTCTTCGAGAGGTTCCCGATGATGCCTTCGCGGGAGCGTTCCAGGAATGGGAACGCCGCTGGAACAAGTGTATCGACTCACAAGGGTCCTATTTTGAGGAATATTAGCTTAAGATATGTAAAAGTGTAATAAATTTTTTTTCCTGAGCTCAGTTCACTTATTTTCCGGACGAACCCTGTACGTAACATTTTGTCTTCCTTGCGCTTTAAAATCGTTCATTTATTATTTAGATATAGAGTCTTTTATATTGTTATTGTTATTATCCCATGTTTGCATAAAATCGTAACGTCGACTTTCGCAAGGTACCCCCAATATCGCAGTGTATGACATTTTCCATCAAAACAACAACTAAATATGTTTGAACTATATTTTATATTTGTCCATCTACTGCCTTTGAGCATGTGTCCAATTTCAATCTTTCGCGCGCGAGCCTTCATTGCTCAACCCGACCTCTTCCTGCGCGCCCATTTAGAGTCCCACCTGCTGGCATTCATTTGAAATCCATTAATGCTTGATCAGAGTCTCTCTGGATATTTCCTTCCATCTTGTTCCTCGCATTCCGTCTGGGGCTGGGACTCATGCGTATTTACTGGTTTATCAAAGCTTTCTCCGATTGCCAGAATAGCCCCGAGGTGGCTATGCACCTGAAAAACCTATAAAACCTCGAAACGTTTGGAAAGCCTTAAAATTACCGTATAAAAGGACGAAACTTTTCTGTAACTATTGAACGAATGCAACCACTGCGTGTTTTTGATTATTTGATAGCAAATCGGCTATGATTGCAATGTTCTCGCCCAGTGCACTTTCCTTCCATGTGCCCCAGTCTTGAGTGCGCTATAAAAGTCGCGGGCAATATTCAAAGCCTTACGCTTGCCTGAACTTCACTGGCGTCATGTGTTTTCATCTTGCCTATGTTTCTCATTTTAAAGAGGAGCTTCTGAATCCAAAAGCAGCATTATGTTTCTTTATGGGAGGATATTTGTTCGCAGTAGATTCCAAACTGTATTTTATGAAAGGAAACGTATTTCTACCGGTTTCGTGAGCTTTTACTACATAAAATACAAGACGAAGAAAATGACCGGAAAATATAGAAAATTTTGTGCTGGAAAATATCTCAAAAGTGAAGACTGTGATAGAGGGGAGAATGTTGGGTAAACGAGGAAATGGAAGGAACAGGATAGGGATGCTGGATGGGATGAAGGGAGGATGAAAGTACTCGGAGATGAAGAGGGACCTGATGTAGAGTAGGATGATGGATTTTGTGTTTTGTTAGGAGTAATAAAATATTTGTTTGGTAGTTAGTTGTGTCCATCCAAAAACCTACCTTAACCGGTAGATTACCTTTAAAAAAAAATCTCAAAAGTTTGTCTTCATATCTGCGTGGTCACCCTGAACCCTTGTAATCCTACTGTTTCTTTAACTCGCTGACCACATTCCCCCACCTCAGCGTCTTATCTGGGGTCATACGACCTCCATTTCTGCTTCTCTCGTGGGATCCACCACAGAGCATCTAATGGGCCAGCCATTTTGTCTGGTTCCCTTCCACTTCGTTTCCTGCGAGCACACCACCATCCTTGCTTGCGCCAATTCCACTCTCTCCGCTCTGACATTCTAGTCGCCCCTGTGTCAAACCTCCTTATTATTCTTATAAACAAGGTTTGTATAAAAAGTATCAGTAACAATTTTTCCTGGCGTGTGCGTGAAGTTCTGAATGCCGACCGTCAGTTGTTAAGCGTGCGCACGATCGCAGATCGTATTATTGGCATTGATAAGATGACAGTGCACACACCATTATCACAGGTAATTTGGCGATGCGAAAGATCTTGAGCGCTAAACTCGTCCCGGAGATCTCCGGAAGAACGTCCAATAGCAGAGTCGAGCTTGTGAAGACCTCCTACAGGTGCATCGCGACGATTCCCCAACCTCTTTACAATCCCACCTATTAACCAACAGACTATTTCCTATATCCTAAAGTGTAATCCTCCCTCAAAGGACACCACCATGGAACCACTAAGTACTGTCAAAGAAGCTGCTAGGGAAAAGCCGCTTGCAATAGTGTGTCGACGATAAAGGGATGTATTTTGAAGAATTTTGAGGCATTGCAGTATTATCTGAAATAATTTTTTTCCGGAAATTTTCCCGATACTTTTCATACAAACTATGTAGCACGCCTTTCCCTCCTCTACTTTCCTCCGAATAGCTTCTTAAGCCGAACTTGTAGCTGGTTCGTTCGCTCTAATCCCTTTACCGCTGGTTTCCAGTGACATGCAAGTGTGTCGCTGGTGGGGCACGCCCTAGCCGTTCTCAATCCTGTTTTCCATCACTCCATTCGGTTTTGGCCGAGACTTATTCACGGGCCGGATGACCTTCCTAACGCCAGCGTTGCGCCGCCTATGCACTCGGACTTAACGGATAACATCGGACTCGGATAACATCATAAGCGGCTCGTTTTAATATTGTTGTTCTCGCTACTATGTCTTGGCTATGACCCAAAGTGCGGTTTCATCAACAGAAGCCAGTGCTCGCTCAACTATCATTTCCTGATGTTCCCGTTGTTTGCATTTCACCAAAGAAAATAATTAGCAATCACTGGTCTTACTGTTAAGTTAATAGTTCTAAAATATCAATTAAGTCAACAATATATCAATGCGGGTGACTATTAACACTAATTCGCGCAATTATGTAATTAAGGATATTATTTATTTATAGTAGCCGATAGAGTGGGCGAAAATCGTCGAAACGAGTGAGGAGACCTCGTCTTGAGTCGAAGCGCGCCACGGGGTCTGTCAACTCATCCCTAAGCGTGCAAGTTTTTTTTTATGATGACAACTGAAATGCTGGACGAGAAATAAACCCAAATAAAGGACGATCAAGTACTTACGTAGTTTTATAGGAGTAAATATGGATACATTATCAATTTAATATTTCATCAAGAACGTCATAACTTTTGTACGGTTCTCTTTTTGAAGACGTCTTCGTTCTTTGTCCACTTAAATGTAAACTTCGGAAATGAAAAATTTTGCGATTGTGTTATATGAGAGATGTGTTTATGTTTAATTTGACATGGCAATGGGAACGTCGTCCACGTTCTCATTCCCGTATTCCACCCGTACACTTATTTGAGATTCCGATGCGTAAGGACTGGTGCCACCAAGAGAGTCTTTCATGAGGTCAATACGCTCCATCGATTGAATGACGGAATTGCAGGTGTGAGGGTGCTCATCGAAACAAGATGCTTTGTAATCCTTTTTGTGGGTCGCTGGAAAAAAACCATCGTGTTATCTAACATCTTGAGCGTTTATTTGTTCTCCTCGCTCACGTCCTAGGACACAGCTCTGCCACCGCTACACCCTTATTTTTTGCAGCCTGCACTTGGCCTAGATATCCGAGGGACAGAACTTGAAAGACCCTGGTGCGGTGGGCGTGTCTTTCTTAGCCTCATTTTTGCACATCGCGGAGGAAATGTTGGCACTCGGCCGCCGCTTCGCTCCTGCCAACACTCGGTTTTGGCGGCGTCTTCTCCTTTTACTTAGCTGCTGCACGCTGTAAAAGTATTGCATGCACTTGCATTTACATGGAGAGCGACGCTTCTTCGGAATCTTCAGCCTTTTATAATTCCATTCATCGAAAAGGCAAAAACCTCCGAAAAATGAATTGCTCATATGTGCTCGTGCATTAAGAAATTTAATTAACGATCGAAATCCCTTGAAGCCCTCAATCTCCGCGATCATTCGTCGTGGACTTCAACTTGTTCTTTCCCCTCGCGGCGCCCTTTGATCGTGATAGTGGAATTTAATGAAAAGGGAAAACTTTAAATGCGACTGAAATCAAGAGAATTCAGTCTGATTAATGTGATTCATGGCTTAAATCAGGGCCTTCTTGAATCCATGTGTCTTACGTGGAGCCTACCGATTTCCCCTAAATAATAAATGAAGTATTTAAGGGGAGTTTTCAGTTGTGGTAACACCGTCTGTCCTCGCCGGGTGCTTTAGCCTCGCTAAAGAATAATAAATATTGGAATAACAAATCGAAACGGTTCGTTT